>NC_034608.1:13726986-13756557 GCF_900095145.1 Mus pahari | reverse complement strand
TCTGTCTGTCTGTCTGTCTGTCTGTCTGTCTGTCTGTCTGTCTGTCTGTCTGTCTGTGTGTGTGACATAATGGCCCTAGAGCCTTCAGGAACATGGCTGTGGTATAGGGTACTAAGAAAGTGTTTGACTGCTTATAATCCAAAGTGTTTTTTTTTAATCCTCCAGCAATGGCTGACATGTTCCCCATAAGCCATGTTCTCCAGCCATGTCATACACATTGAGCATGGGTGTGTACCTGAGGTTCTTTGCAAGCACACAAACATGAAACTACCCCAGTTATTTGAATATCTCATTACTTACCACATCAGAAAACATGCCTATAGCTGCTGTTGTGTGTGCTCTATTCACCAGTGTGCGTATGTGTGTGTCCGTACACATGTGGAGACCACAGCTAACTTTGGGTGTTTTGCTGTTGCCTTCAACCTAATTCTATCTCCCATGTAACTTAAATGTATTCATTTTGCCAGTCTGACTGGGAGTGACACCTCCAGGCTCTGTTGGCCTCTGCTCCATCCTGACACTGGGGTTGCAGGCTCTCACAACCATCCTAAAGTTTGCATGGATGATGGGGTCCTCTGCTTGTGTGGCAAGCATGTTTCCTTCTGAGCCATGTCCTCAGCACCAAGATGCCCACAGTTCTTCAGTGTAGAGCCACACTTGTCATCACCATAGCCACCTCCAGTGTTACCTTCTGCTGCAGCTGTAGTAAGATCTCAGCATTTTGGTATTCTGTGTCATTTTCTTCAGTTTCAGTTTTGCTATCAGATGCTGTAACCCACACACTCCAACTTTCTCTCCAAACTTTCCCCAAGATTCTTTCTTCTAAGTCTTCTGAAAACAGATCGAATTCTTGTGCTAAAGTCATTCAAACTGACTGGCCACCCCTCCAGCCCTGTAACCGATGGCTTTTGAGGCGAAGTGCTCTCTGATCAATGTTGTTATAGGAGTTTTCTTGGCATTCTGACCAGGCAGAGAGAGTCCACACCATCACTACACTCTAAATAGGCCACAACCCAAAACAGGTTTGACAAGTGACAGGTTGCCCTCAAAGGTCTTTCCCTCTTTGTCTAAGCTTCTGTGAGGACAGAGGGTACAGCTTCCTCTAACAGAATTATGAGTGGAGAGGGCAGCTCCCCTGAGTAAGACTGACAGCTCACAGTGTGGGATAATTTTTTGTGTGTGCCATCCAGGTCATGATGGAATGAACACTCTTTCTGTGATTGTAGCCAATAGCTAATAGCTGTAGGCATAGAGTTAGCTCTGAGCCACAGGCAGTGCCCACTTGCCCTGTAGGTGGTTGATCCTACTGATATCCTTGAATCCTGTCCTGTGTTGACGTGTAGTAAAAAGGAGATCAGCATGGCTTTCTGATGTAAAGGGACATGCCAGCATGTATGGGTAGATAGACAGTATGTGTCTGGCCTCACCCAATAAGCCTTGGGCACATGGTGCCACCCAGCAATTCCTCCTCCTCCCTACACCACCCCCACCCCCAGTTTGAGAAAATCCTCTGTGACATGCTATAGAGCACACGTGCTATCTCCCCTGCACGGGCAGGTAGTAATCTTTGGTGGCCCCTGAGGGGAGGAAACTCTAGATGCAGTACCGATGACATCATAGAACAGAGCACCCACTCAAGGAATAGCCATTGATTTTATTTCTTCCCCATGGTATTTGCCTGGTTGAAGGAGCTGTACCCCAGGCTCTTAGTGTGACAAAGACCAGGGAGTATAGGGGAAGAGTGGAGGCAAGCAAAAAGCAAAAGCCTGACGGAGGAGGCCATGGCTCTAGTTCCTCCCCGAGGTACAGAAGTCAGAGTGGATAGATTGTAAGAGTGTTAGGACTTTAGGAAGACCGCTGTGAGGCCATGTCTTATAGATCTGTTAGGAAGCTAAACACATGATAGCTCAATGAAACAGGCCCAAGACATAGATGAAGAGCTACAAGCAACTGATGACAGATGCTGGAAGGTGGAGATTTCACCTTTTCAAGAGATGTGTCCCCTAACTGGTTATTCAATACCGGTTGGTCAGCCCTGAAGACATGAAAGGAACACTAAAGACACTGAGAAGGTTGTATTTATATATGTATTTGTTTATATATGTGAATGTATTAAAAAAAACAGGGGAATACTAGTCAAAGACAGGTTTAAGAAGGAAAGGGGGAGAGATAGAGAAAATGAGGGGGCAGATCTGAGAGTAAGGGGGTATGAAAAAGCCATGTGTCAAATCCACCAAGAGCATCCTTTCTCATAGCAACTATCTGTTGACAATATCTTCTTAGCTATGGGTGAGACTTCATGGCGACCCTCTCCATGTTGGGATTTCGTCTGTCTCCAGCTTGTGCTGATCATGTACATCTGCCTCAACTGCTGGGAATTTATGCTTGCAAGTGTCCTGCTGTGTCCAGAAAAAGACTGTTTCTAGCTGGTTACCCACTAGGGAACGAGTGATGGATCTAGAAGGAGTAACATGAGTGAATTAATATGACCATCATGTTTTGTGTGATTTTAAAAAATAAAAATGAGAGAGAAAAGGGGAAAAGCTCTATATAAACCAGTAATGTAAACAAAGTTAAAAGTTTGAAGGGCAATACCCTACATGGTTAGAAAAAGATCCCTCTTGAAGCTACAGGTTATTGAACAAAATCTCCAGGGCCAAGATGAAGTGGAAACTTCCAGTTTCTTTGGAAAGTAAGTCATGTCAAAGGATGGTTTGCTGGGGCACACAGGTGAAAGGATGTCTTGCTAAAGCAAACATATGAAAGACTGTTTTCCTGAAACAGGTGAAAGGATGTTTGGGTATAGCAGACATGTGAAAGAATGCTTTGCTGAAGGAATATAAACGTGACCCCACAGACAGTGGAAGATGAGCAACTGAGCTTTGGTTTGGTTTGCTCTGCCTCGATATTCTTCACTAAAGACATGCATCATCGGCTCACCTTACATACATATTGAGCTCAACTGTGGTAATGTTGCCATTGAGAAACTTTTGCCCAAGAACTGCCTGTAAGGTTCCTGCAGCAGTTTGCTGTTTCTGTGGCCTTGGTTGCCCAAGAACTTCTTGTAAGGTTCCTGAAGCAGCTTTCTGTTTCTGTGGCCTTGGTTCAGGCCAGTTGTGAGGCTGTTTCTTCAGGATTGAACTACAGCTGACTGGTGTCTGCCTGCAGAAAGGACTGGTCTGTCGGTGCTGGTTTGTGCCTGGTGTCTGCCTGCGAGAGTACTGGACTGCAACTGTTGAGTTATATTTGGTGTTTGATAGGGGACTGAACTGCTGCCAAAGAAGATCAAGCTTGCACCCAAAGAACTATTGTTGAACAGGTTCACTTCCCCCATATCCTAGTAACTTTTCTCTTTCACTACCACTGTTGGGTAGTAGGCTAGAGGAGAGGTTAAACTCTTACTAAAAGTAGGTTGCAAAACATTCATGCCTACTCCAGAAGCAGGATTACTCAGGATCTGTTGATCAGGGAGTCCCTATTGGCTCAAGAAACAACACAGGTTCTTGTCCTTGTTCTTGGCTGTCTATCAGAACTAGGTGGTAACACCTGATTGCTGAAGATAAGACAGATAGAGTCACATGATACAGAACCATCAAGATGTAGCTGTGTTGGAAGTTTCCTTCCTGCCTGATACCTTTTGTAGTGTCAGAAAACACTAGATCGACTGTTGGGGGAGAAAAGTTTTACCCAGATGTGCATCCAACTATGATATCAACCTTCTAGGAAAGCTGAATAGTGGCATGGATGTTTTGGGGATAACCAGCATGCTCCCTGATTGACTGGATTGGAGGTATAATTCACAAGAGAGGTTCCATATGTGATACCATAGCCCCACTCAAAATCCATGGCATGGGAGGTTGGTCAAAGGACCTGGTGGTATGGTGTTTGAGCATGCCCAAATCTCTGGTTTAATCCAATTCACAAAGCATTGGACCACTTTCTAAATACATGTATTTATATTCACAGACAGTTAACACTCTTGCCTTTAATCAGACTGGCTCCTCTTTGGCTGAACTGCAATGAAGGCTGAGAGGTGTAAGCAGCACAAGGTACTGAGAATGAGGGATCTTTGTGAGTGTGTGTGCACGCGAGTGCGTGTGCGTGTGCGTGTGCGTGTGTGTGTGCGTGTGTGTGTGTGTGTGTGTGTGTGTGTGTGTATGCGCATGGGCATGAATGAGAGCCCAGCACTAGATAGGACATCTTTTCCTAGGCTCTGGGAACATTGCAAAAGATGAGATGGAAAGATTGTAAGAGTTGAAAGGTACAATGAAGAAGCATTGTAAATGCTATCTTCTGTGCAAGACACAGCCACTGTAAGCAGGAACTTGCAACTCTGGTTGATCCATGCTGGATTTGCACAAGAATGCCAGGAAAGGATGGAGGAAGGACTGAGGGAGCTCTGTCATTCACTTCTGAATTGTTTCCTTTGGATAGATTTGGAGGAAGATGTGAGCCATTGGCGACCCCATCAGGCTACAGTGAATGTCACACTTCAGTGTCACACAGATGCCTCAGAATGCTGGAAACAGTCCAGTAGGGGGTTGGGGGGCAATAATGCATCATATACTATTGTTCTTCCTATGGGATTGCCAGGAAGGGAGGTATGGGGGGTGAGTTGGGGTGGGTGGGTGAGGGGGTGGAGAGCACCCTCTCAGAGGCAAAGGGGATTGGGATGTGATGAAGAACACTTGGAGGGGGGAACTGAGAAGGGGAGCAACATTTACATTGGAATGTAAATAAATGAAACAGTAAAGAAAGAATGCATTAAATATACATCAGTGAAACCATCAAAGAACCAACTTACTAATAATAGTGAAAAACACTGGCCAAATGATTTGTTACAAAAAAGGCATATTCTGAGATGACTTGAAACCCTGCTCTCCAAGGTGGTCTAGAGGAAGTCATATCTGTACTATATCCAGGACAGCTCCAGAGAAGCAACCTCCAGACACTCCAATCTCTTCTCAAAGACACTGGACCTGTACCTTCTGATCTATCCACAGATGGTTCCACAGACCCTGGGAAGCAAGGAAACAGCCAATTCTACTAAGACTGGACCAATATTCTCATACCCATTCTTCTAGATTTCCTAGAGACACATCTCCCAAAGTCAGCAGGAAGTAGCTAAAGATTACAATGAAACTGTTCCTGTTCCACCATCACCTCTAATTATTTTTTTAATTAAACCAAAATGGGGGAATGTTAGCATTTTGTCTAAGCTCCACCCCACAGTTACCTGGCAATAGACAGGTGTGCCTGACTCACTATTAAAGGGGCTGTTGCCCCCTCCTCTCTCTCTTACCTTCTTTTTCCCAATCTTTCCCCTTGCCCCTTTCCCCTCTCTCCATTCCCTTCCCCCCTCCATGTGCTCATGGCTGGCCCCTCCTCCTCCTTCTTTCTCTCTCTCTCTCTCTCTCTCTCTCTCTCTCTCTCTCTCTCTCTCTCTCTCTCTCTCTCTCTCTCTCTCTCTCTCTCTCTCTCTCTCTCTCTCTCTAGTTTGAAAGTACCAGAGAGAAATACAGGGGAAATACTTGAAGATATGTGAATAGGCAATGCTGCCCGGAACAGGAATTGACAAGCACAGGTATAATCCCAAGGATTTCCAAAAGAATTGCATAAAATTCCCTTGCCCTGAATAGATATCTCAGTGGATATTAAAGCATCAATGTTCTAGAATACAGAAACTTAGATGAGCTGGGAGCTTCTGATTCAACTTAACGTTAAGAACAACTCCACGCCTGGAAAGGCAACATCATACTGAGAGCATCTGCCAAGACACTTGGCCTTGGAACTATAAACCACATATCCACTGATAAAAATTTCCTTTTCCAAAGTCCCCCTCTCTGCCCTTTAAAGCTCCCTAAGTGTCTCCACTGGGCTCACAGTCTCCTCTTTTTCAGAGAGACTGCCTTTCCTCACCATCTGATAAGAGGACAGTCTGCTTCCATAGAGGTCTGTCTCCTCCACTCTTTACCTCTGCCTCTCCATCAATCCTGATCTAACAGTTAAACGCAAAAGTTGCTTTTCCAGAGATCACAGGTTCAATTCCCAACATCCGCACGGTGGCTCACTACTATCTTTAACTGGTTCCAAGGGATCTGGTGTCCTCTTCTAACCTCGTTAAGCACTGCATGTACATGGTGCACAGACATACATGCAGAGAAAACACTCCTACACGTAAATCCAAGAAGTAAATAAATCTCACGTTTTTAACTGCAAAGAGAACAAAACAACAACCATGGTAAAGAGAGACCATGGAGTGAGAAAGTCTTTGCCAACTAGACAGCAGACGAAGATTTACATGTAGGATGTATAAAGAACTGCAGAAACTAACCCCAACCAAACAACACAAACCATTATCTACTAAATAATGGGATCACTGAGCTGAAGAGTTCCCGAAAAGGTATTCAACATCCTTGGCCACTGGGGAAATGCAAATTAGAACTGCTTTAGGCTCCACCTCACTCCAGTCAGAATGGCTTGTCTGTAAGGGGACAATGACCACATACAGGCAAAGACACCGGGGAAGAGGAACCCCATTCACCTTTGTGGGAAAGGAAACTTGTCCAAGAGCTGTTGAGATCAGTATGGAAGTTCATCACAACATTTGTTAAGTGAAATAAGCCAGACTCAGAAAGACAAATCATGAATGCTTTCCCTTTTATGTGGGCTCATACGTGTGTGTGTGTGTGTGTGTGTGTGTGTGTACTGAAATTAGCACTACTATGTGACCCTGTTCTGAAAATCTTGGGTATAATATGTGAACATATTACAGAAATGCTTATTGTGGGAAGTTTGCATGAGAAATATCCCCAAAGGGTCATTTGAACACTTGGTCCTCCATTGGAGGAGTTTTTTGGGGTGTGTCATGGAACTTTAGAAGCTGGAAGTTTCCTGGAGGAAGTAGGTAACCAGGAGGTGGGCTTTGAGAATTTCTAGCTTAGCCCTACTTCCTTTATTCTCTACTTCCTGTGAGCAGATAAAATGTGATTTGTGTCTCCAGCTCCCACTGGAAGAGGATGAGGATAATGAGGAGGAGGAAGAGGAGGAGGAAGAGGAGGAGGAAGAGGAGGAGGATTAGGAGGATTAGGAGGAGGAGGAGGAGAAGGAGGAGGAGGAGGAAGAGGAGGAGGAGGAGGAGGAGATGGTTGTAAGAGCTGGAGAATCAGGATGCCTGTGAGAGAAGGTGTTTCCACTAATTCTCAACCATATGTTTGTCCACAAACCTGAATGTTATCAGTTGACATGCCACTGTGAGTGGGAAGGGATTCATATGGACTAGACAAAGAGCTATAGGTAAACAATATGTGTTGAGAGAGGGTGAAATCAGTTTCCCTGGGATTAAGTTCCTGATGGGCTATCCAACCCTATGTGGTCAGCCCTAAACATATGTACATGGTAGGTACACTAAACAGACTGAATATTATATGTTATATAATATATAATATACACAATAATGTAATGCACAGAGAGAGAGAGAGAGAGAGAGAGAGAGAGAGAGAGAGAGAGAGAAGAAGTTCTTGATTTGAGAAGTAGTGGAGGGCACAGAAGGAGTTGGAATAGGAAAGGGTATGAATTATGTAAATACTCATGTATGAAATTCCAAGAACAATAAAAACATAATGAAAGCATTCTATCCCTTTGCTGTGCTGTTCCATTTCCAGAATTCACTTGTCGTCTGTGACTGCCCCACCCCAGTGTCTGAGACAGCCAAGGATTTTTCCATGCAGATTGCTTATCACTCAGCTCTTGGATTCTTCTTGAGAAGGTCACCCCCTGAGGCCCAGGTTGGAACTGAAAGTCACTCTTTCTGTCTTCAGTCTCTGCTTGTGCGAATATGCCCTGGCCAGGCGTCCCTCTCACTCACTCTGGATGTTCACCGTGTCCTAATTTACTGCCAGTGTCTTTTACATCATTTTTAAGATTTTCAATTCCAAATTGAACTGAATAATACTTTCCTGGATGTGATCCTAGATATGGAACTGATACAGGATGGATCATGCAATGATGTCTGAAAATAGAAGATTTTCAGGGAAGACTTAAAGTCTATGAGTCTTATTGGGGCTATGATTGTCTTATAAATACAGGAACTGGATCAGAGCCATTTCCCTCAACCTCCAACTTGTCTTAAGAATATTTGTGTGTGTGTGTGTGTGTGTGTGTGTGTGTGTGTGTGTGCATGCATATGAACAATTTAATCAGAAGAGGGTATGAAGTTGAAGTACATGAATGGAGGATATATGGGAGTGTATAGAGGGTAGAAAGTGTAGGAGAAAATTATTTAACTATATTATAATTTCAAAAATATATTTAGAAAACATTCAACTCATTTTCTCAGCCCACTCTTGGCATCAGTCTCCCAGTTGTATCATAAAGACTCTGTTTCTGAGTCTTGACCCTTCACCCACTTCTATCTCCATTGCTGCCAGTCATTCCCATTCACCCACATTCTTAGTCTTTCTTTTAGGTTCAGAGATACTAAGGCTAGTTACTATTTTACCTCTGGAAAATGAAGTGCATTTAAATGAAAATATTAAAGTGGCTTGAACATTATGATAAAAATTATATGCGACTATGAGAATCTTAATCTTATGGATCAATTCTTGCAGTGAGACATTTGCATTGATGGTGCTGGAGATTCAGGACTAAAGAGATAGCTCAGCAGTTATGAGCATTTGCTCATGTAGAGGTCCTGGGTTCAATTCCCAGCACTCATGCTGTAGCTCACAGCCATCAGTAATTCCAGTTCCAGGACAAATGTAATATATACACATATATATGCTCAAGATATCCATACATATAAAATACAAAGATCTCAAAATTTAAGAATAAAAGATGTTGAAGACTCAAAATAGGAAGTAGAAGCTTGCCTGTGTGCCCCAGGAAGAGGTCATTCTTCTAAACAATAATGGAGGCTCTGGCATCTGTCTCTCTTGCTCTGGCATGTCTGTCTTGAGTATCCTCTTTCTCCTTTCTTCTTCTTTTTTAAAAATAGCAAAAGACACATTGTTATAAATACCTCCCTGTGTCTGGGAGAATCTGACACTGGGGATCTCAGTGGGATCAAAATATGTCACCTAGGGTTGAACTGGAATGGCTGAATCCTGTGCCTCAGATTTCTTTGCTATAAAGAGTCATCTTTCTTCATGGATAGCCTGCCTCAGTCATCTGTCTGTGGTCACGAAAGCTGACTAATACAGTTTATGAGACTTTTGTGTTTTCCTTTACATCCTAAATCTAGCAAACTTAGGCAGTAGCACCTACTTGCACCATCTATGAAATGCACCTCTAGATTCAAGGCAAAGGAGGCTCTAACACTTCCTGAGCTCCCAGGTGGAAAGTGCACGCGAGGAACATCCAAGACATCTGAATATTTTCATAGAATCTCTTAAACTCAGACTAAGTCAATTCCAGGTCAGGTTAACATAATCCCTTGGGTCAAAGTCCTGTCATTATGAGACTGACATGGAAGGTCACATCACCTTACGTGTCTGTATTCAGTCAAAGACGCTGACAGGAGCTCACATGAGCTTCAGATTGCTTTAACAATCTCCACGTCTCATGTCCTCTTATGGCTTTTGAGCCAAGACCAACAGAGGAAGCTGTAACTGGAATCAGAAGAACAGAACCAAAATGCCATCCTGCCTTTGCTGAAATGTACTACAGTGGTGGCAGATGGATTCTGATGGGACCTCCCTCAGTAGATAGACAGGACCCCAAGTGGAGGAATGGGGTCAACCATCTACCTTCAAAATTTTTGACCTAGAATTGTTCCTGTCTAAAAGAGATGCAGGGGCAAAAATGGAAGAGACTGAAGGAAAGATCATCCAGTGACCAGATCAACTTGGGATCCATCCCATGGGCATGATGCAATGCTGTGCTGGAACCTAGAATGACTGTCCTTAGAGAAGTTCTACAAGCAGCTGACTGAGACAGATGCTTACAGTCAACCACTGGATTGAGATCAGGGACCCCTATGGAAGAGTTAGGGGAAGGATTGAAGGAGCTTAAGGGTATGGCAACCCCATAGGAAAACTAATTCTGTCAACTAACTTGGGCTCTGGAAGCAACCAGAGACGAAGCCACCAACCCAAAGCACACTGAGACTGTCCTGTGGCTCCTGGCACATATGTAGCCTTGTCTGGCCTCAGTGGGAGAGGATGTGCCTAATCCTGTAGAGAATTGATCCCCCAGGGAAAGCGGATGCCATGGGATGAGGTGGTGGAGGAGGGTGAGTGGGAGAGTGTGTGGGTGGGTGTGGAAGAACCATTTCAGAGGCATAAGGGAAAAGTGATGGGATGAAGAACTCTGGTAAGGGAGACAGAGAGTGGGGGGCAACATTTGAAATGTAAATAGATAAAATACCTTAATAATAAAAATGATTTATTAAAAAAGTCCTCCATCCTGACATATCTCCAATCATCACATATAACCTCCTCCATCTCAATTTTCACTTTCAGTCCTTGCCTCTCCTCCTGGCCTCATTTCTTCTACCATAGAACCACCTCTACTCAACTCTGAAAAACCCTTCCCTGAGTCTTGTATCATCTTAATGAGCTCTGTTCATGCCTCTTTCTTCATTGTTGATAGCGCCAGACAAGATGCCCAGACAAGATACCATGCATGCTGCTCCCTCCTACAGAGCTAGATTCTAAGACATTTCAGCTCTTGGAGTAATAATGGGCTGTAGGCGATAGCAAAAACGAGTCTAGGACACTTCCCTGGAAATAAACTGTTGAAAATGAAGGAGCCAAATTATTAAACACATTCATTTTCCAAATGGTGGTTTCCATCCTCACCCATCTATAAGCAGACTCACACAGTTTTACATGATGTTGGGACCAAGAATAGAAGGAAGGAAGCCCAACATTTGTAGGACTGTGTGCATTGGTTACTTTCCCCTGTCACCTGTTGACTGTCCTCAGACAAGGGATGGTATGGAGGTTCATTATAGCATCTATTCAAAGACCAATTCCTGTCAGTATCAGGAACAGAATCTCCTGCCCCTCCTCCCATCTGCTCCAGTGTTCTGTTCTGTTTGCTTCCAGGTCATTTTCTCTGTCTCTATCCTCTCTGTGACTGGCTTTGAACTCTCATCACTCTGCTTTTCACTTTTTTCTCAGCCTTCAGAGGGGAAGAGTATTGTAGAGCTCTGCTGCCTGTTCCAGGAAAATGTGGAGAAGGGCAGGCATACACTCCAGGAGATACCCTCCACTGTGGCCTCCCTTCTGAGATGGACTGTAGCATCGCCAAATAGCTGCCACAATTTTGTAGGAGGGTTACAAGAAAAGAGAGATAGTGGAGCATTGGGGACAAAGCCTTTAATTGTGAATAAAGGACATGTCTTGAGACCTTGGTCACGAAATTGAGTATCTTGAATAACTAATTTTCACTCCTTGTAGAATCCACAGATAAAACCAGGCAGCATCCCAGACGTGACCTTACACAGAGCTCAACAGGGTTCTCTGGTTTGGATTTATTTGAGCAAAAATTTGGCATTTGGTTGAGATATTCCATTCTACGCTGTCCATCTAGGTACAGCATACTTTGGTCTGAGCAACTCAAAAATAATTTGGACCCCAGGTGAGTAGTAGTCTGGTGAAAGTCAGTTACCATAGTCCTGCCAATTGTTCCTGGTAGCACAATCTCTCCCTCTGGTGTCCTCCAGCAACTGGTGGGACTGAGGATCTTCTATATTCTCTTGGTAGTACCATGGAATCTTAGGCATCACTGGGAAAGGGCATGTTATCATAATACCAATAGGTCCCACTGGTTGTAGGGTCATTTGTCAGGTAGTCAGGTCAGTGGTCTGGTTACCTCTTGCCAACTTTTGGAGTCATTGACAGTGGAGGATAGCAATTCATAGGGGAAGCCAAATAGCCTTTAGGAGGGTTAGTATTTTTTCTTTGTTTTAATGTCCTTTTTCTCATGGGTGAGAAACATCCTCTCTCTATAGGTCATACCTTAAGCATGCACAATAGTAAATTGTAAAATTATAGTGACTGTCCATGTATATGGTGATGGACTCTTCTTTTACCTCTCTGAGAGCCTGAGTCATATTGATCAGTTCTGCTGTCTGGGTTGAGGTACCTGGCTCAGTCCAAAGTCATTTTAGTTAAAGTGACTACTTTAACTCTCATGTACCTTGTTTTATGTTTCATCTCCTGACAGTCAAGGATGAGCATCTGTGGGTTATCATTAGGGAAGAGGGTATTAGGAATGATGTGAGTGGGTTTCTCAAACTGAACTTTAGGATGGTTCAAGAGAAGGGCCAGGTAATTGGTCACATAGATATTAGACAGTCAGCATTCTGGTGTTCTTCTGAGAAGAAGGGCTGTACTGGTTCACACAGATATTAGACAGCCAGCATTTTGATGTTCTTGGGAGAGCTTTAATGGTATGGTTTGCTGTGAGTATAAGATCCTGCCCCAGAGTTAGGGTTTTGACTAGCAGTAGCCCCATAGGTCCTAGACATGTAGGCCATTCTGTGGCTGCAGGGCCCATTCCTTTGGATAGTTATGTCACAGGGTGTGTTTATATACCCAGAATTTGGGTAATGTCTTTTGTTTTGTAGACAAAGAGAAGATAAAGTTTTGAGACCTCTGGAAGTGTTAAGGCTAATGCAGAAGTCAGAGCTGTTTTTAAATGACTTTTGTTTAGACTCAGTCCAGATTAGGGGCTCAGCTTCCTTCCTTGTGGTAGTGTGTAGAGGTCTTGCAACTCCTGTAAACTCTGGCATTTAGAGGCAGTGATACCTAACCTCTACTAGGAACTCTTGAACCCATCTCATAGTCGTTAGAGTTGGGATTGGAAAGATGGCAGCCATCCTAACTCTGAGACAGACTCCTTTTGTCTCCTTCAGCTGGTAGCCAAGATAGATAACTTCTGATGTGTGAAGTTGGTCTATCTTAGCCAGTATTCTGTTACCAAAAACATGGCACTCTTGTAGCAGTCACACAGTGGTCCTTTTATAATTTATTTTCATTTTGGAAGCTAGGAGGAGGTCATTTACATATTGTAGAGTATGGTCCTGGGAAACCTCTGACAGAAGGGCAGGAGGCCAGCATTCAGTGTCTTGTCAAACGGGGTTGGAGAATTTTTAATTACTTGGGGCAACCTGATTTGTGTAAGTTGCCTACTACAACCTCCCTCTGGGTCTGTCCATAAAAACAAAGATGGACTGATTCACTTCTGCCAATGGGAGGCTAAAGAATACATATTTTGGGTTAAATACATTAGACAACTGTTTTTCAGGAAGAATCACACTCATGAGAATCAGAGGTCCCAGCTTTCTTCATAGGCAGTAGCGACATATTCCAGGATAACTGGCAGGGCCTTGGGATGCTTGTGTCTCTAAGCTGGGCAATATGGGCTGCATTTTCCCTTTTTGTATACAGGTTCATTGGGTGTTGCTTTATATGGACAGGGGTAGCTGAAGTGGTTAGCTGAAGAATTATAGGAACTTGGTGTTTGGCCAGTGAGTTGGTTTTTGCCTGTTGGGGTCTGGGAATTTCCACACAAACCACTCAAACATTAATCTCAGTCAAATAGGGATGGTTTATTAAATGCCACACCCTGATACTGACTGATCAGGGCCACTGAACAGATTAGGAAACTGCACCATGATGTTGAGTCTGGATTCTACAGTGCTTTAAAGCCTAATATCCACAAACATTGGTGCCAAATTATTCCACCAATCAGGATTTAGGGATAGGGGATTTCCTTAGGAACATGTCTTTGTTGTGCATTTATCCTGTTCCTATTGGTTAGGGTATTCAACTATGGAAGGGAACTTGCCTTGTCTAATATCAATGGCTTCACTTGTCTACTAGGATGGCAACTATCCACATACATGGCCCTTTCTGCCAAGTAGGATGTCCATTGCCAGGGAAATCTTTGGAACTTAAACTTGACCTACACTCATAATGGAAGTCCTATTCCAAACAATTCCTTATATTGGTACAGATGTCTCTTTTATGTTGGGTTCCACTCCAGGGGCATCTTATGCCGTAAAAGCTCATACACAGGTGCAGAAAGTACTACTGGGTGGTTGGTTCAGGTCCAAGCTTATTGTGGGTAACTGTACAAAGCAGTTCTACTGAATTCTGTCATGATTGGTTTCCAAGGAAACATAACAGGAAATGTAATCAGCTTGGGCATGGAAGGTTTCCTACTAACAGCAGAAACACATGAGAAAGTTTTCTTGTAATGTCAGGCTAGTCAGGTAACAGTTACTTATGCCTTAACATCATGGAGTCAGTTGTGCTAAGATTTGTGGACCTACTAAGGTCTGGAAACTATTTAAAAATACACTCTATAGTTGTGAATCTTTGTTGCACTATGCTCCTTTCTCTTTGTCTACCATCATAGTCAACATACTTGAGTTGAATCCATCATTGGGCAGTGCCTGAACTTCAATGCCTTTGACTTAGGCTGAACAGTATATACAATTATACCTCTATCCACTTCCTATTGGACTCCTCTGCCTATGAGAAGACACATATCTGTGACATGCTCTAGAGTCCTGGAGATACTGCTGACCAGGTCTGTGAGGAGAGTATCAAGCTGAACAATCAGATCACACCTTGGTGAGACAACACACAGGTACTGGCTACTTCTTCCACATCAGCCCAGATGCCATAAGAACACAGCTCTACTAGCAGCTCAGATCCTTCATTCAAAGAGCAAGGCGTAACATATTGTAGATGAAGATAACAGGGAACTCTTCAGATAGGTAACATGGAAAATGTTTACAAGCTGGATAATTTGTAGTTAGTTTAAAAAGAATGTTCTATAATAATTTTCCAATGTGCATTTGACCATATTTACCCCTTCCAAATACTCTTAGATCCATCCCACCTCTTGACACATCCACTTTTATGTCTTTTAAAGCCATAGAGTCCAGTGTATAATGCCCAACTAGTTTAGGTATTAGACTGTCCTCTAGAGCATGGTTAAATCTACCAGGGACTATATTATTAGAATAAATGGATTATCTCTCTCCCAGAAGCTATTAGTTGCCAACAGCTCTTCAGTTAGTGGTGAGGCTTCATGCCCACTTCTCCTGTCCATACTTCAGTTTTGTCTGGCTTGAGCTTTCTCAGGTCCTGAGAATGCTGCCAAAACAGCTGTGAGTTCATGTGTGCATCTGCCCTATGGTGCCCAAAAGACACCATCTTGTTATAGTAGCTCACCACCTCTGACTTTTATAACCTTTACACTCTCTTCTGTGATGATCCCTCAGCCTTGGTTAGAGGGGGTTGTGATAGAAATGTCCTATTTAGGGTTTAACATTCCACAGTTTCTTTCTCTGTAAGATGACTAGTTGTGGGTCTCTATCCATCACCATCTACCACAAGCAAAGTGTCATTGATGAGAACTAAGGAGTAGAGGTCTTTCATGAAAATTTTAACCATAGGTAAAAATTTTGTGCTTAGAGAAGGAAAAAAAATCACTATCATTTTCAGGTCATAAAAGGAGACCCTTAAAAGTTAGGTGAAATCATTTATCTGTATGGCATTACTCTGCTAGAAACCTCCTGTCCTTTGGGAATTGGAACAGTATAAAACTTCCCTCAACTCCTTCATAACACAGCAAAAGGGACAAGCTTCTGAGCCTTTGATCCTACAATTGATAGGGATGTGGTTTTGGTGTGACCTTATTATAACATCATAGAAGATCCTTCCATAACTCTAGCTATCTGAGGCTTGCTTTCCTTTTATATAGCAGAAAGAATGATGCCATCCTGGAGTGGCCACCAGAAACCAGATATTTCATAGTGACAGTACTCTACCATGGACCCAACGACAAGGATAGGAGGTACTTAAGTATCTTGAAAACTATTTCTGAGCTCTATAAATGTTCAGTGATGAATGACTAGGTTATATGAGGCATTCAAGATGGGAGCCTACAATAAAGAACACTATTATTTGAGAACCATCAACTGATGCTGTTGTTAGTCCAAATTCTGGTGAGGGGTTCCACTTAAGATGATGACTTCTTTGTTACTGTGATCTTTGACAATATCACTCATCTACATCAGAAAAAAGTTTACACTACAGCCAAAACAAATTCCTCAAGGATTCATTATTTAATGGCATTATTTATTGGTCTTGGGAGAAGATTCTTGGGACTGAATTAGAGGAATTTGAGTTTATAGCCTGGATTGGGCACAGCCTAGTTGACAGCAACAGTCAGTGAGTGAGTGTAGAACATGGGCCCTCATGGAGAACCACAGCAGTATTACTTTAAGACCCATGTAACCCACATATACTGAGGACATCCATGTGACTGTGAGTTGTGTGACATCTGAGGTTTTGGACATTCAACCTTCTGTATGATGATGAGCTATTATGTCAGGGAGGTCAGAAAAAGACAGAGAGAATGAGCCTGTCATGGGTTTTTGAAACCTCAAAACCCAATCCCCAGTGACACACTTCCTCTAACAAGCCCACACCTCCTGATCATGCTAATCCTCAATAGTGCTGATGACTCCTTAATGACAAAGCATTCAAATATATGAGACTATTGGAGACATTCTTATTCAAAGCACCATTCTAGTGCCACTTGGCTTAGCTCTCTGAGATATTGGCTGTTTTTCTTGTCAACTTGACACAAGCTAGAGTCATTAGAGAGGAATGAGCCTCAGTTCAGGAAATAAATCCATGAGATCCAGCTGTAACATATTTTCTCAATTAATGATCAATGGAGGAGGGAACAGCACACTGTGGGTGGGACTATTCCTGGGATGGTGGTTCTGGGTTCTATAAGAAAGCAGGCTGAGCAAATCACGTGAAACAAGCCAGTAAGCAGTACCTTCCATGGTCACTTTATCAGCTCCTGCCTCCAGGTTCCTGCTCTGGGTTTCCTGACATGACTTCCTCTGGTGATGAATAGCAATGTAGAAGTATAAGCAGAATAAACCTTTCCCTCACCATCTTACTTTTTGGTCATGGAATTTCATGGCAGCAATAGAAACCCTAACTAAGACACTACTGTATGTTCTTATGCATTCTAAGAGAGAACCAGGAAATGTTTACACTGAATAAATGGGTACATGAATAAATAAAGTTTTAATGTTCACTGAACTAGAGAGGGAGAAATAGAAAACAATATGTGATTGAGTTTGAGCCCATGTAAGAAAGCTCTGAACTTAACTGTGACCTGTGAGTGGAAAAGAATGGAGGATGTTCTTCTTGTAGAACAAATTGCACAAACTGTGAGAGGTGGCTGCACATGAAAGCAAGGACATCAAGGGACTTCCTGTCCACATGATGGCAGGAAAGTTGAAGGCCTGGGGAAAATATTCCTGGATCTTTCACATAAACAAAGATAATAAGACATGATACCAGGTATATTTCCTCACTGTGTTTACATTTACTTAAGCTAACTGTAAACATCACCTAAGGTTTAGCTTGCTTTGGTAATAAAAATGAGAAGTGCTTGTTTTGTTTGCACTGCTCTTGAGCTCAAAATTCCCAAGGCCCCACCTCTGGAAAACTAACTTCCATCAGATTTTTGGCATTTCCTTTGATCAATGAAGACTTAGCCTCTCTGGCTGGGGTGGGTTTTCATGTGAAGAAGGATTTGAAGTGAGAAGGAAGTGTGAAGTGTCATTGCTCATCAAGGACATAAACAGCACTCTTTGAGATTTTGTTTATAACCACAGCAATGGCAATATAACATTTTAAAGAGATAAAAGAAAATAACAGCCTGTATTGACTTGTATACCCTTCTAAAATAGCCTTCAAAACTGAATGTGTGCTATCTCCCACTTATTAATGAGAATGGTAACTGGGTCAGGTGGTCTTTATTGACCAGAGCAGCTTTGAAGCTGTTATAAAGAGCTGAGTGTGATAGTGCATGCCTTTCATTCCATCACTCAGACCCAGATGTTTCCCCAGGAACCATTTTTCTAGTGGCATGAGCTTACCTGAAACCTGGGTTCAGGCAGTTGTGTACAGATGCAGATTATCTTGCAAGCAGAGGTAGCTGGCCCTTCTGAGGTATGGTTTCAAAAAAGGTAGGCAAGACCAAGGGGCCTCTCTTCCCAATGATGGCTGACTAGGCCATCTTCTGCTACATATGCAGCTAGAGACACGAGCTCTGGGGTTACTGGTTAGTTCATATTGTTGTTCCACCTATCAGGTTGCAGATCCCTTCAGCTCCTTGGGTACTTTCTCTAGCTCCTCCATTGGGAGTCCTGTGTTCCATGCAATAGCTGACTGTGAGCATCCACTTCTGCCCAAGTACATGGGAACACCAGGGCCAAGAAGTGGGAGTGGGTGGGTAGGGGAGCAGGGGGGAGTGTATAGGGGATTTTCGGGTTAGCATTTGAAATGTAAATGAAGAAAATACCTAATAAAAATTGGAAAAAAGAGAACTATAAAAAATAAGAAGAAAAGTAGTCAGGACAGGAGAGATGGCTGTGATGTTAAGAGTGTCTGCTGCTCTTTCAGAAGCTACAAGTTCAGTTACCAGCACCCATGCAGGTCAGCTCACATCTGCTTATAACTCTAGCTCTAGAAGATCTGGTAGCTTCTATTGGCTTTTAGGAGCAATGCAGTTTTGTTCACACACTCTGTTTTTCCCCACCCCCACATCAACAAACACAGACTAATTAATAAAATAAAACCACCTGATTTATAAAAAGTGGGCAGATCTGTGCTCTGGTGGTTCTTGTGAGGCCTGCTGAAGTTCCCTGTTAGAGCCAGGCTACACAAAACTTGTGTAAACACACAATCCTGCCAGACAGAAGAGATGTAAGAGATATCTGTCACATTTACACACGTGGGGTGTTAGTTTATGGAGGTAACAACACAGACAGGTCAGTTACAGTGAAAGGATATGGGATATGGCTTTTTGTTGGAAGTGAGCATCCAACATGTCCTGTAGGGTCACATGGAGAATCTATGTTCTAAAGGGAAAAGCATGACAGAGCCTTTGCTATGTTTCTGAGACAGACAGGGAAGGCAGTATACTGAGCATTAGTTTGACTGGTGTGTGTAACATTGGACCAGAGTAGACTTTGCTATTTTTGTGGTCTCTGGCTCTGGGTTGACCTGAGATGTAGAAGAGTTAGGTGGCTCTGAGTGGAGACCTGAATAGTTTGGTGATTCATCTGATCTTTTATTCATGGATAGCAAAGACACAAAAATAAGAAAACAGAACATGATTGCATCCAGTACACAAAGTCAGGCATCTTGTATTATGTTTCAGTTTTCTGACCTCAAGAATTATATTATCGTTATATAATATGATACATGATGGGAAGCATCTGAAAGGTCTCTATTTCCAACTTCCTTGAAATCTTTTTTTTTATGAATTTCATATGGACATTGTATATAGAATATGTGTACATCTGAAGTTATATCTAATTACTTCACTGTTAGTCTAAGAACAATCCTAACTACTTCCTAAAGTTATCATCAGGGTACCCCACATCTTTACATACCTCAAGTTAAACTCACCAACTGCTCCTTTTCAATACTATGTATCTTGGTTTTCTTGTCTTTGGTCTCTGTGCCCTATGTGAGAAGTTATGGGATCTCAGAGTCACAGATGTAACTGGTGCTTAGAGGGTGTGGTGATTTTAATAGGTATGGGCCTCCTAGATTCATGTGTTTGAATGTTTGTCCCATAAGGGATAGCAAGTTTGGAGGTGGTATGGCCTTGTTAGAGAAAGTACAACACTGTGGAGGCAGGGTTTGGAGGTCTGAAATGCTCAAGCTATGCCCAGAGTAAAACACATCCAGTCTCCTCCTGGATGCCTTTAGATCAAGAAGTAGAGCACTTGGCTCCTCCAGAACCATGTCTGCTTGCCAGCTCCCTTTCTTCCTGCCATAATGATAATGGACTAAACCTCTGAAACTATAAGCCAGCCCCAATTAAAAGTTAACCCTCATTAAAATTGCCTTGGTCATGGTGTTTCTGCACAGCAATGGAAATTCCAGGACAGAGGGTGAGGTCTGAGAACAAAGGCTCAGTTCTACCCTTATGATGGGTGTGGTGCTAATGTCATGCTGAGGTAGAGTTCCCATGTATTTCTATTGTTGATTCTAGTCACAGCTGATCTGGCACAGTGCCACAGTCAGGCATTCTAGCACACTAGACTCCTGGTGCTTTCCTGACATGCTGGGATTTTTCTGGAAGCCTATTCATCATTTCAACACTCTTGCACTACAGGATCATGATATAACCTCCTTCTTACCATCTGATTTACATAGATGAAGACTGATCAGAATGATGGAATGTGTTTTTTGCAGTGAGAAGCAATTACTAAAATAGACAGAATCATCTTTTTATTATTTTTATTAGATATTTTCATTATTTACATTTTAAATCTAAATGTACTTTCCTAGTTTCTCCCCCCCCCAAATTCCCTATCCTCTCCCCCTCCCCCTGCTCCCCAACCCACCCACTCCCATTCCTGGCCCTGGCATTCTCCTATACTGGGGCATAGAACCTTCACAGGACCTAGGGCCTCTCCTCCTATTGATGACTGACTAGGCCATCCTCTGCTACATATGCAGCTAGAGCCACAAGTCCCACCATGTGTTTTCTTTGATTGGTGGTTTAGTCCCAAGGAGCTACTGGTTAGTTAATATTGTTGTTCCTTCTATGACACTGCAAACCCCATTAGCTCCTTGGGTATTTTCTCTAGTTTCTTCATTGAGGACTTGGTGCTCTGTTCAATGGATGACTGTGAGCATCCACTTCTGTATTTGCCAGTCACTGGCAGAGTCTCTCAGGAGACAGCTATATCAGCGTCCTGTTGTCAAGCTCTTGTTGGTATCTGCCATAGTGTCTGGGATTGGTAGTTGTTTAAGGGATGGATCCCCAAGAGGGACAGTCTGGATGGTCGTTCCTTCAGTCTCTGCTCTGAACTTTGTCTCTGTAATTCCTTTCACGGTATTTTGTTCCCCCTTCTAAGAATAATTCTGAGCTTCTGTGCTAATATCCACTTATCAATGAGTGCATATCATATGTGTTCTGTGATTGGGTTACCTCACTTAGGATGATATCCTCCAGATCCATCCATTTATCTAAGAATTTCATAAATTCATTGCTTATAATAAATAGCTGAGTAGTACTCCACTGTGTAAATGTACCACATTTTCTGTATCCATTCCTCAGTTGAGGGACATCTGGGTTCTTCCAGCTTCTGGCTATTATAAATAAGGCTGCTATGAACATAGTGGAGCATGTGTTCTTATTACAAGTTGGAACATCTTCTGGATATATGGCCAGGAGAGGAATTGCTGGATCTTCTGGTAGTACTATGTTCAATTTTCTGTGGAACCGCCAGATTTATTTACAGAATGGTTGTACAAGCTTGCAATCCCACCAACAATGGAGGAATGGCCCTCTTTCTCCACATCCTCACCAGCATCTGCTGTCACCTGAATTTTTGATCTTAGCCATTCTGACTGGTGTGAGATGGAATCTCAAGGCTGTTTTGATATGCATTTCCCTGATGATTAAGGATGTTGAACATTTTTGAGGTGCTTCTCAGACATTTGATATTCCTCAGTTGATAATTCTTTGTATCTCTGTATCCCATTTTTAATAGGGTTATTTGGTTTTCTGGAGCCCAACTTCTTAAGTTTTTTATATATATTGGATATTAGTCCCCTATCAGATTTAGGGTTGGTAAAGATCCTTTCCCAATCTGTTGGTGGCCTTTTTGTCTTATTGACAATGCCCTTTGCCTTATAGAAGCTTTGCAATTTTATGATGTCCCATTTGTTGATTCTTGGTCTTACAGCACAAGGTATTGCTGTTCTGTTTGGAAAAATTTCTCCTGTGCCCATATCTTCAAGGCTCTTCCCCACTTTCTCCTCTATACGTTTCAGTGTCTCTGGTTTTATGTGGAGTTCCTTGATCTTTGTACACTGATACCTGATCTTTGTACAAGGAGATAAGAATGGATCAATTCCCATTCTTCTCATGCTAACATCCAGTTAACCAGCAGCATTTGTTGATGATGTTGTCTTCTTTCTAGTGGATGGTTTTTAGCTCCTTTGTCAAAGATTAAGTAACCATAGCTGTGTGGGTTCATTTTGGGTCTTCAATTCTATTCCATTAATCTCCTGTCTGTCACTGTACAAGTACCATGCAGTTTTTATCACAATTGCTCTGTAGTAAAGCTTGAGGTCAGGGATGGTGATTCTACCAGAGGTTCTTTTATTGTTGAGAATAGTTTTTGCTATCCTAGGTTTTTTGTTATTCCATATGAATTTGAAAATTGCCCTTTCTAACTCTGTGAATAATTGAGTTGAAATTTGGATGGGGATTGCAATGAGTGTGTAGATTGCTTTTGGCAAGATAGCCATTTTGACTATATCAATCCTGCCAATTCATGCTCNTGGGAGATCTTTCCATCTTCTGAGATCTTTTTTTATTTCTTTCTTCAGAGACTTGAAGTTCTTATCTTACAGATCTATCACTTGCTTAGTTAAAGTCACACCAACGTATTTTATATTATTTGCAACTATTGTGAAGGATGTTGTTTCCCTAATTTCTTTCTCAGCCTGTATATCCTTTGTGTAGAGAAAGGCCACTGATTTGTTTGAGTTAATTTTATATCTAGCTACTTCACTGAAGTTGTTTATCAGGTTTAGGAGTTTTCTGGTGGAATTTTTGGGGTCACTTATATATACTATCATGTCATCTGCAAATAGTGGTATTTTGACTTCTTCCTTTCCAATTTGTATCCCTTTGATCTCCTTTAGTTGTCTAATTGCTGTGGGTAGGATGTCAAGTACTATATTGAATAGGTAGGGAGAAAGTGGGCAGCCTTGTCTAGTCTCTGATTTTAATGGGATCGCTTCAAGTTTCTCACCATTTAGTTTGATGTTACTACTGGTTTGCTGTATATTGCTTTTATTATGTTTATGTATGGGCCTTGAATTCCTGATCTTTCCAAGACTTTTATCATGAATGGGTGTTGGATTTTGTCAAATGCTTTCTCAGCATCTAATGAGATGATCATGTGGTTTTTGTCTTTGAGTTTGTTTATGTAGTGGATTACACTGATGGATTTCTGTATATTGAATCATCCTTGCATCCCTAGAATGAAACCTACTTGGTCATGATGGATGATTGTTTTGATGTGTTTTTGGATTCGGTTTTTGAGAACTTTATTTAGTATTTCTGCATCGATATTCATAGGGGAAATTGGTCTGAAGTTCTCTTTATTTGTTGGGTCTTTGTGTGGTTTAGTTATTAGAGTAATTGTGGCTTCATAGAATGAATTGGGTGGAGTACCTTCTTCTTCTATTTTGGAATAGTTTGAGGAAAATTGGAATTAGCTTTTCTTTGAAGGTCTGATAGAACTTCTTTAGGTTGAAAGTTGATTTTATTTGATATTAGAATGGCGACCACCCCTTGTTTCTTGGGTCAATTTGCTGGGAACATTGTTTTCCAGACTTTTAATCTGAGGTAGTGTCTGTCTTTGTCACTGAGGTGGGTTTCCTGTATGTAACAAATTATTGGGTCCTGTTTATGCTACCAGTCTGTTGGGGGAATTGAGTCCATTGATATTAAGAGATATTAAGGAAAAGTCATTGTTGCTTCCTGTTATTTTTGTTGTTAAAGTTGGAATTCTGTTCATGTGGCTATCTTCTTTAGGTTTGTTGAAGATTACTTTCTTGCTTTTTCTAGAGCTTAGTTTCCCTCTTGTGTTGGAGTTTTCCATTTATTATCCTTCGAAGGTTGGATTTGTGCAAAGATATTGTATAAATTTGATTTTGTTGTACAATACCTTGGTTTCTCCATGTATGGTAATTGAGAATTTTGTTGGGTATAGTAGCCTAGACTGATATTTGTGTTCTCTTGCGGTCTGTGTAACATCTGTCTAGAATCTTCTGGCTTTCATAGTCTCTGGTGAGAAGTCTGGTGTAATTCTAATAGGTCTGCCTGTATATGTTACTTGACGTTTTTTACTTACTGCTTTTAATATTCTATATTTAGTGCATTTGTTGTTCTGATTATTATGTTTTGGGAGATATTTGTTTTCTGGTCCAGTCTATTTGGAGGTCTGTAGGCTTCATGGTCATCTCTTTCTTTAGGTTGGGGAAGTTTTCTGTAATTTTGTTGAAGATATTTACTGGCCCTTTAAGTTAGGAATCTTCACTCTCTTCTATACCTATTATCCTCAGGTTTGGTCTTCTCATTGTGTCCTGGATTTCCTGGCTATTTTGAGTTAGGATCTTTTTACATTTCACATTTTCTTTGTTGTGTCAATGTTTTTTATGGTTATCTTCTGCATCTGCGATTCTCTCTCCTATCTCTTGTATGCTGTTGGTGATGCTTGTATCTATGGCTCCTGGCTTCTTTCCTAGGTGTTCTATCTCCAGAGTTGTCTCCCTTTGTGATTTCTTTATTGTTTCTACTTCCATTTGTAGATCCTGGATGGTTTTGTTCAATTCCATCATCTGTTTTCTAGTGTTTTCCTGTAACTCTTTAAGGGATTTTTATGTTTCCTCTTTAATGGCTTCTACCTGTTTACCTGTATTCTCCTGTATTTCTTTTTTTTTCTTTTTTTTAAAGAAGTTAATTTTTGTGTTTGGTAAAGATGCTTTAGACAATGTGGCAAGTGGTTATAAGCAAAGGATTACGATCTGGTTTTCATGTAGAAGGGGGAAACAGCAGTTTAATGCCATGGTAAACCAGGATAGTTCAAGCCATATGAGTATTCTAAGAATCACAACTTTATTGCTAAAAGTTGTTGTACGTTAAACTGTAGTCTGTGCTTTGTCTTTCTGCTAGCTTAATTCAAGTCTCAGTGTGTCTTGTTTGACCATGAGTAGAAGTCCTCATTCCTAGAAAAGTAGAGTTCAGTCAGGAAAGGAGATTGATGCTCCCAAGGTTTACCTTGGGTCACCTATCATTAATTT
The DNA here is from genome assembly GCF_900095145.1 of Mus pahari. Classification (NCBI taxonomy): domain Eukaryota; kingdom Metazoa; phylum Chordata; class Mammalia; order Rodentia; family Muridae; genus Mus; species Mus pahari. Next base: position 13,731,658 of record NC_034608.1, on the reverse strand, counting down.
ATTATTAGCATCCCAAAAAGAGTTATACAGCGAGTATACAATATTTCATGTTTGACTTATCAACATTAACCCAAAGATACATCAAAGCTGAGGAAAAAGACATAATAAGAAATCAAAATACTGACAAAACTTGGGAGCATTATTTCTCAAATGCTAAAAATATTTGGTGCAAACCAAACATACTAATGAGATTTACAGGCACTGTATATATAATGTACAAAGGTTTGTAAAGGTTTTCTGGGATTTTTGGTGTTTTAAGAAACTATCAAATATATTTCTTACAAATATAAAGCTTTCTTCTCCCATCTAAGGGCAATTAAAAATCTTTGAAGTTTATCAGTACTCAATACAGAACACAGGTGAAGCAGACATATTCATTTTCATTCTGGAAAAGAATAACAACTCAGTGTTTAAGATGTCAAAAGACATAACAAATACCACTGTCTAGAAACCACCCAGAATAAACTGTCATTAAAGCCTTTATTCTTCAAAAGTCACCATCTACCAGCTGAAGAATTTCTATTCAGATACCCAAATTCATCAACTCTATCTTGCATCTTCATTAGCCTTTGGCTCAGACACTTCCTCTGTCTTCTTGGAGGAGTCCTTTGTTTTCTCTCCATCCTTGAATGCTTTGGACCTTGAAGTCTTCTTGCTCTTCTCCTTTGCTGTATTCTGTGAGGTCTCTGTAGTTGAGCGGCAGCTATCCAAATCTTCTGAGAGGGCATCGATGGGGTCCTGGTCCTGATCAGGTTTCTCTGTTTCTTAGTTGGTGTCTTCTCTGGTTTGTCCTTCCCATCATTATCCAAGAGATGCCTGTATTCAAGGGGGATGGTGTCGTCTCTTTCTCCCAGTTTCTCACTATGCTCTGCTTTGATTTTTTTTTCCTTCACTTTATCATCTAGTGGTTTGTTCTCATCTGGATCAGGCTGTCTTTGCCCAAGACTGTCAGAAAGTTCATCCAAGGCATCATCAAGTTCTTTGTCTCTCTGCTCAGCGCCAGGCAGTGGGGCTGCTGCATGGGTGCTTGAAGCAGATGTCTGGGAAACTACTTCAGAAAGGGTATCAGAAAGTTTGCCATCTTCAAATTCAAGAGATGATATGTTTGCTGGACTGGAGAAGTCCTGAGACAACACATCAAGAAGGAAGTCATCGTTTAAGGGTGCAAGTTGTTCCTGGGATTCTTTGGGCAGGAATGGTTTTCCATCCTTATCCTTGACTTCTTCTAGTTGATAATCAGGAGGCACTGTTTCTTCTTTTTCACCAAGTTTTTCATCGTCTTCTTCTTTAGCTTTCTCCTTGACTTTATCCTCCACAGATTTTTCATATTCAGGATCTGCTTCCCTTGTCCCCAGGCTTCCAGCCAAGACTTCAACAGGATCTTCTGGTACCAAGCCCTTCTTTTCAGCTGGCATAGATGATTTGTCCTGATATGTAGATCAGCCGAAATCTGCTGAAAGCTCCCCAATCAGCTCTGACTCACTCAGGCACTGAGATGTTTCTTCAGGCTCTGGCAGTAGTGGTTTTCCATCTTTATCCTTTGCTGGTTTTAACCTGTACTCAGCCGGGACTGTGTCCTCATCTTCACCACATGTCTCCTGCCTTTCTTCTTTTGCTTTTGCCTCTTTGACTTGTTCAGTTTGACTAAAGTGGCTCTGAGGATCTGACTGCTGGGTGCCCAGTGAATCTGACAGAGCCTGAAGAGCTTTATCATTTATAATACCCTCTTCCACCTTCTTTTTCTTCTCCTGGGGGGGGGAGAATGTCCAGTCACTCCTGCAGACTGAGCTTTGAAATTTTCCCCAGTAGATTTCTCTTTCTCACTTCGCTTTCCAGTTGGAGAACTACAGGTGAAATCAGATGACAAGGCATCTATAGCATGGTCAGTCCCCATAGGTTTAGGAGACTCTGGAAGAGGTCGTGTGATCCCTTCATTTTTATCCAAAAGTTTCCTATACTCTGGAGGAATAGTCCCTTCTTTTATACCCAATGCCTCAAGGTAGGTAGAATCCATTGGGTTCAAAACTACTGGTCCAGTATATGATGGATCATCTTTGTTAGTATCTTCATGGTCACCTAAGGTGTCTATCAGGTCATCCAAGACAGCATCCATGTCTGACTTGTCAGATGGCTTGCTCAGTGTGGAGTGCATAGGTAAAGCTGGTGTGAATGATTTCTATTCTTTTTTCTTACCAACCACTTTTGTCCAAGGCAGTGGCCACAGTTCCACCTCCAGCCACACTCTTTCCACCAGCAGAAGGAACACCTTGAAATTTTTTTTGATCTGATGGTTTCTCTGACACCATCTGTTCGTTTGATCTGGAAAGTGCTTTTTCTTTATGAGCCTGCTTATGTCCTGTAGTTGATGCATGCTTGGGAAGACTGGGGGCTCTGGCCCTTCCTTTGGCCCTCCTTTTGACTTTTTCTCATGAACCACAGGTGGCAGGCAATCTCCTCTGCTTGACTTTTCCTCTTTTGTTCCTTTCTTACTTGATTGTGACTTCTTAGACTCTGTTTTCACAGCCTTAGTTTCTGTGGTACTCATACTGGGAGACTTGCTGGTGGCAGCAGAGGAAGCTGTCACTTTGGTAGTAGTGGCAGCTTCACCAACATATGGTATGGAAGGCTGACTGCTCCCCAAACTTGCTGTTTTTTTCTCATCGGATCCTTTCTTTTCTCCTGGTTTAGAAGATGATCCAATATTCTTTTCATTAAGATGCATCGTGTACCACCAACTTGCGAATGCCATGGCGACAATCCTGACTTGCTCTGCTGGGAACCTCTTGAGAACACAGAACATGCACCATGACTAGTCTCTGCTTGGCTGGGACCTTCTCCTCTATTTCTTTAAGGGTGTTATTTATGTCCTTCTTGTAGTCCTCCATCTCATCATGAACTTCTCACTTTGAAGTGACAAAAGTCACTTCGACTTTGGATCCATATCTTGTTTTTCTGGTGTTATGGGGTATTCAGGACTTGCTATGGTGGGAGTGTTTGATTCTGATGATGCCAAGTATCCTTGGTTTCTGTGACTTCTGTTCTTATGCTTGCTTCCTGCCATCTGCTTATCTCAAGTGTTCCCTGTCCTCAATATATCTGATTGGAACCTGTCCTTCCTGTAATCTTGGTTGAATCAGAACTCCTAAGAATCCAGCTTTCTCTGTGATCCTGTAATTCTGTGATCCCGTGATCCTGAGATTATGGGTGTGTCAGAATTCTTGGCAGTCAAGCTTCCTCTGAGACCCTGAGATCCTTGTGTGACCAGTCTCCTGGGATCCTTGGATCCTGGGATCCTGGGTGTGTTAGAACACCTGGAAATTGTACCTCCTCTGAGGATTGTGGGGCTGTCCACTGAGTTTGAAACTAAGGTAGAACAGTGCTCACTGGAAGGAACCTGACCTTTTGGCTGGGCAGGCCTCCTGTGTCCCTGCTCCAGCTGGCCTTAGGCTTTCCCAGTTGTGTTGGAACAGATGTTGTGTTCCACGTACTAGTGATCCTAAAATCCCAAGCACACTAGCACACCTGAGGGGTGGAGAGTCCTCTGGGGACCATGGTACTGTCTGCAGACTTTGTGCCCAAGGTGGCTCAGAGCTGGCACAGACCAGAAGACAGACAGAATCATCTTGTTTAAGGATCTCGATTCATTCTTCTCTGAGTGGTGCCTGAATATACAGTGATTCCTTCCCACCCTCTTCTCTTCACCTTGTTTGGACAGAGCTTAGTGAGGAAGGCTCAAGTTTTTTAACTTCTATTCTTTCATATATTACATATCAACCACAGTTTCTCCTTGCATCACTCCTTTCAGTCTTTCTTCCTATTTAATCTCTCCCACATATCAACAGTGAAGTTTTGCTACACACACACACACACACACACACACACACACTGGAGGCTTGATGCCCAAGCATAAGGGGGATGCTAAAGGAGTGACACTCTCTAGAGGCAAAGGTGAAGGAGGGGGGATGGGATGAATGGTTTTCAGAGGGGAGACAGGGAAGCAGGAAACATTTGAAATATGAATAAATAAAGTAATGTGAGAGAGAGAGAGAGAGAGAGAGAGAGAGAGAGAACACAACAGACACCGCAATTCGAGCCCCAGGGACAAGATCCCTATTAACAGAGGTCCCTGCACAGCCTGTAACTTAACTGTCCTGTAGCCATAGCTCTGTGATGGTCATGTCAAAACGGAATAGAGATGACAATAAAGCAACAACATTAATATCCTTTTAACCAAATCACTGTCCTTGTAGTGCTTATGCATAATCTCTTGTAGTTGCTTGCTCGAAGTTATCCCATTCTCTGATTGGTGTTTTAGTGCCATCTAGTGACAAGTTTCTGGAATGCGACTCCACAACTCTAGACAGGGTGGTTGTGCTGTTTTGAGTGTAAAGGTGATAATAGTATTATTACTTTAGGTATAAGGATACGTGCTTTAAACTTCATGATCACATGGTATAAAACACGTGTGTTTAGAAAGATAATCCACAGGATGGGAAAGAATACATACAAATTAAAGATTAGTTAAAGACCTGGCACAGTGGCCACTTTTTTAAAAAATTTATTTATTATTATTTTCTTTATTTACATTTCAAATGCTATCCCGAAAGTTCCCTATACCCCACCCCCACCCCTGCTCCCCTACCCACCCACTCCCACTACTTGGCCCTGGCCT
>NC_034608.1:13708531-13726664 GCF_900095145.1 Mus pahari | reverse complement strand
AGGAGGAATGAAGTATCCACACGATGGTCATCCTTCTTGGTTTTCCTGTGTTTTGCAAAATGTATCTTGGGTATTCTAAGTTTCTGGGCTAATACCTGCTTATCAGTGAGTGCATATCTAGTGACTTCTTTTGTGATTGGGTTACCTCACTAAGGATCTCAGCATGTCAATTTCTGTGAGTTGGAGGCCAGCCTGGTTTACATAGCAAGTTCCAGTCCAGCCAGGGCTACATAGTGAGACCCTATCTCAAAAGTAAAACTCACGTAAGAAATTAATGCCCAGAAGATAGCACCTAAAATCATCAAAAGAAGCATTCTAATATCAAATTAGACAAAGACACAAATAGATATTTATATAATGAGTACACACAGTGATCAATAATCAATATGAGAAAAACATGTCCAACCTAGTGATCCCAGGGGAAACAAAGCTCCAGGACTTTAGTCTCAACTGGAATTGTTGATGCAAAAGAAAAGTCAATTGAAAAAAGTTGTCAGAGGTGAAAACCATGCATGCCCCCTCGCTACTATAAATGTAGCAATGCTCAGCAGCTCTGAAAATAATGTAGCAACTTTTCTGAAGGGTTAATAGAATTATCATGTGACTCAGCAGTTGCAACTGTGGACGTATGGCAAATACAACTGAAAAGAGCAATGCCCAAAGTGGAAGCAACCCAAGTGTCCATCAGTGGAAGGATGGCGAAGTGAAGTGTGGTCAGTCTGAATGCAGAGTAGTACTCAGACATAGACATCCTGGTTTTGTTCAGACATGATATATATTAACAATACTATGCCAAACAAAATAAGCCACTCAGATTTATAATCACATTTTAAAGTTATTAGTTATTTGAGAATTTCTTACAATGTATTCAGATCATTTTCATCCCTTCCTCCAATTCTTCCCAGATCCATGCCTCGTCCCTTCCAACTGAACTTTGTGTCCTTTTTTTTTTTTGAATCAATTCTAATTTTTATTCCTCCTGTACTCTTGGATACATGGCATTCCAATGGAGTGAAATCCCTGAGTGGGAAAGTAAGTCATTTGGATAAAGATATTCAGGTCCCCAGTGCTTAGAGTATGTTTACAAACACCTCAGATGTTGAGGTAGTCAGTGAATACCTAAGTACTTAAAAGTCCCTTCATAGTAGCTCACGACAGACCTAAATTGTTTATAAAACAAAATCACAGTGTGGTCACTCCAGTGAGCCTGAGAAGTACACTTGAAATCTTGGATCGTTCTCCAAAATGGTCCAGAGGAAGTTTGTAAGACTGGGTGTGATGTTAGAGAGGGCACTAGAGATCAGGGAGGTGGCCAGAAAGCAGAAGTTCCTGGTGACATTTTTCCTAAGGAGACTCAGGACCTCTCTAACTAGAAGGAAAAAAAAAAGCAAAACTGATCTGCACCAGCTGAAGTCAGAGAAAATCTCAGCATGGAGAGGAAATGTGGGCTTAAAGTCTGTCTTGTAGCTGAGTAGCTGTAGGAAATTGGTAGCTAATGTGAGAGGGAGAGCTGGCCTTATATAAAGGTGTGGCCACTGGTAGGTCGGTCTCATTCCAGTGGACAACAATATATCTAAGAATATATGAGTAGCAAAACTGGACTTGCTGGATTTTAAAGCAGAACACAAAGTTGGTTGAGTGATGATCTGGGAGGAGTTGTGATCTATCCAATATGTGTTGTATGAGCCTCTTAAAAATTATTGCAAAGAGAGTGGGGTGTAAATAAGCAAGTGACACACATGGAATGCATGAGGCACGATGAAATGAGATGAAACCTTAGGAATTATATTGGGTAACTGCAGATAAGGGTCAAAGCCAGGAGTTTCAGCCCACGTGTCTTGTGAGACTTTGTTCTGTTGCCTAGACAGGAGCACAGCTTCTCACTTCAGTTTTCAGTATGGTTGACCCATGATGGATTCTTTACTCGTTTTGGGTTGTTTTATTTTTTTAATAAACATTTTGATTTATTCTTTGAAAAATTCATTCATGTATATAATGTATTTTGATCACACCAAATCTGGGACAGGAGCCCCCTGCTGGGGAGGCCTTAGACCCTGGGTAAGGACACAGCGTCAGACTGCTTTCTAAGTACTTATTTTACTGGTGTGGATTGCTGCAGCTCTGAGCCCCCATCAAAGGACATTCTTTTTGTAGTGAACCAAGCTTGACACAGAGACCCACAACTGGTCAGATCTCAGAGAATAAGTGAATGTTGAGTTCTTGGTTTTAAATAGAACACCTATATTATACCTCCTTCCAATAAGGAACCTTTCCCCTTCCTTTTGTATATAAATGCTTTGTCTGATGTATGTCTATATACCATGTGCATGCCTAGTGCATAGGGAGGTTAGAAGAGGATGTTGGAATCACTGGAACTGGGTTTGCACATAGTTATGAGTGGTTATGTAGGTACTGAAAATGTAACCTGGGTCTGCTTTAAAAGCCGTCAGTGCTCTTAAACTATGAGCCATCTCTTCAGCTCTTTTTTTCTTCATTTCAATATTTACATAGATTTTTTCCCCAGTCTTTCAGTGTGTCTTAAAATTTTCACCTGTGTGTGTGTGCCCACAGAATGGAGATCACATTGCCTTTCAATTGAGACATATATGTTTTTAAATGTTGTATGTTTATTGATATATGTTAACCACTATCTTTATGCCCTTTCTTTTAAAAATATTCAAGTATAATCAAGACAGTCTTAGCTTTCCCTGCCATGTTTTTTTCTTTTTATCACATCAAATTTCTGTCTAATGCTTTTTTACTTTCCTTCTGAAGCACTCCCTTTGACATTTATTGCATTATTATGCAAAGTAGATTCTAGAGCTCATGGTAAAAACAATGTCCTGGAAATAAGTGTTGGGGGAAAAAGAGTTTATCAGTAGCTGAGGAATGGAGATGAAGGAATTGTGCCCATAAACTGACTTCTCAAATTCCAGGAGCTGAGAGGAAGCAGATACCTGGTGAGAATATTAGGGATAGACACAGGGAAGATTACAAAGGGAAGGGATAGACGTGTGCTTCTTTAAAATAAAGGAAGTCTTCAACGAACTGAGGTTCTGGCTCTTGGACTCTTCCAGAAACGATAGCTGTTAAGTATATTTAACCTTGAAAAAATTAGATTAACAGGGTAGGACAATCTAGTTCAAATTACTTTTGTAGTACAGCATTGAACAACACACTTCTCAGATGATTACCATATATACACGCACGTGTAGAGAAAGAATCTGAGCCCAAGGTAAAGGCAATGAAGGGAACAGGCACACTGTGCAAGCAGAGACACAAACGTGAAAGTTTGAATGAGAATGGAGTCTGAAAGCTCATGTGTTTGAATGATTGATCCCTAGTACGTAGAACTTTTTGGGAAAGAGTAGGTGGTGTAACCTTCTTGGGGAAGATGTATTATTGGTGTAAAGGCCAGCAAGATTCTAATACAGCTCTTTCTGCAGTGTGCCTGTAGGTCAGGATGCGAGCTCTCAGCTACTGCTCGAGTGGCATGCCTACCTGCCTTGATGCTCCCCACCATAATGGTCACAGACTCTAACTCTCCAAAACCACAAGCAAGCCTAAATAATCATTTTCTTTTATAAGTTGCCTTGGTCATGGTGTCTCTTCATAGCAATAGAAAAGTAACTAAAAAGTTGGTGCCAGAGGTCAGGGATTTCTGTGATACACTTGTCCTTGTTGGCTTTTGGAGGAATAACTGTTTCCTTGTGTCTTTGGAATAGAGAAAAGTGTTTGGATAATATAAGCTTGACTTAATGATCCACATTAGGAGGAGTGTGGAAGACAGTAGTGCTGAGAGCCATGTGGACTTTGGAGGTATGCACATCTATATAGCCTTGGAAATATGTTAATTTCTCTGTCATTAGCACTATGCTTTTCTTAAATTACTACAAGCATGCTTATGGATGACTGGGCTAGCATGATCACTGGCGGAAGGCAGGCAGGAGCTGGTTCTCAGCAAACCTGTGTTCAGTCACTGCTCTTCACTTTGGGAGTTGTATTTCCGAGGCTCCACTTCATCTGGCTTTAGACTCCATAGCATGTAGGCAGAATAAGCGTGGGAGATTATTGGAAGATCTGGAGAAAGCAAGATACTTCTGTCTCGCCAGACCCACCAGTGTGGATTGGAAAGAATGCAATTAGCTAACCAGTAAACTTGGATGTGAATCTAAAGTGGCATGTATCAGAGCTGTCCAAGGTTTTCTTTCTCAAAGTGTTAATGGCAGTCTTTTCACCATGACTCTCTTTGGATTTCCAGAGCTACAGAAACAGTGAGTTACAAGTCTGGCTTCCATTCCTGGCACACCTTTTTGATAAAGAGTCGACATAACTGTCTTGAGAAATTACAAGGATCTTTATCACTGCTGTGCTTTTTCATTAGTAAGAAAACTATTCCCTGGGTAGATGATTTAGAATTAAATTTGCCTGCAACAAAGTTTTTTTCCTTCAGTGGAATTGTGTGGAGATTCAGTTTGCAGCTGAGGGTGCTCCTTTATTCTAGACAACTTTTACATCCAAGATAAACCACAGTTTTAGTGGAATAGAATTGGATCCAAGTAAAGATGCCATTCTTCCCAAAGGGGTTCTGAGTGAGTACCTTGATATGTCTATGTGGGACATGCGATCTCCTGGGTCCACCCAAGTGAGCGAGTGTGGGGCTGCAGGGAAGAGGTGGCAATCACTCTGTTCTTTTCTGTTTTCTTGTCCATAAGTTGTTAACTTACTCCTACCAGATGTTTTGGTTCCAATGTTGTGGGAAGTGTAGCACATGTTCTGGGCCAGGAATCTGGCAGGGAGCAAGGAGCTGCCTAATCTCTCTGATGGGTACCTGGGTGCTGGGGTCTCTGGACCTGCTCTGTCTTACTGAGTTTCCTGCTGTGCCACACAACATCAGCTTGATTCAGCAAAGGGAGGACATAAGCAAGGAGGGAAATATCATTTCTTTCATCTTTTGTCCTATTCCTACCTTGTTCATCACATCTAGTAGCAGGTGAAACTCCATCTCCTTAGACCCTGGCCACAGAGACCATCACTTTTGTTTATCAGTGAACTTTCCCTGGGTTCTCCACACCCCTTTCTTTTTCTCTTCTTATTCACTTCCTGTTCCTTCCATTCCTTTTACATCTCTACAAAGGAGTTGCTATGATTTCCCATTGTTACCAATCTGTCTATATGTACCTTCTCAAACAACAATGCAAACAATTCTTTATCTTAAAGTTCCTTGATTTTAAGTACTTTAGATGATTTTACTTATGTAAAGGTAATTGTGACTAAAATAGATATTTTGATAGAAATATCTTTGTAAATTTTTACTGTAACAGAACTTAAATAGCACATATAGGGTGGGGAATGTTAGACATTGGTAGATCACTAGCCTAAGATTCATGAAGTCCTTGGTGTTAATCTTGGTACCACATGGCAATAGTAAAGAATATGATTTGTAGATAAAGTAATAAAAATATTAACTGCTTAAAATCTTCCTGGCCACTTCAAGCCAGTGTAATCAAAAGTAGTGGCATTTATAACATAAAGGACAGATCTGCAGAATTTTAATTTATGTTTTTCAAAAATGTTACTTTCAACCTTTTATTGAGTTTCATGGCTGAGGTGATGGATATATCATGTTTTACTGAAACACTCTTTGCTCAGTAAGATCTCTTAAGATTTGCACAGTTACTGAAACATGGTAAATATGGAGCATATCCAGAGTTTTAAAACTCTCAAAATTAGAAGTCTCAGGTGGATATTGAAGCCAGGAATCAATGTAATTTAAGAGCACATAGAGAACTAAGCGGGCCTATTAAAAACACCTTGGGAGTCTTGAGACTTTGGCATACTAAAACAAGTATAGAGAAAGAACACTATAGCGACTCACATTGTTATGTGTATAGTGACCACTGGTGTGTTTTGTACCATTTCAATTATATGAGGAGATCCCTGATTTGAACTTTATTTTGTTTCCTACCTGATCATATCCAGTAACAACCTATCACCCTAGATGATAACAACCATAACACATCAAATGACCAGAGCCATCCATCCCAACTTAATGGAGTAGGACAATTTCTTCCTGCTGTTGGGGTGAAGAATTCCTGTTTGGGGACCAAGGAAAAATGATTAGTCTTAGAAACACTAGCTGTAGTATTTGTTACCCAGTCTCTGTGTGTTTGTCCAGTCTATATGTTGTCCAGTCTGTGTTGTCTGTCCAGTGTATGTGTTGTCAAGTCTCTCTGTGGTCCTTAGACCAATGTCCTTTCTGCAGCAGCTATGATACCCTGAAAGCCCCATGTTTCATTGCAACCAAAATCTGCTTGTTCTCTTCTACAATACCATACTCTCCAGCATCAATGTATCTGCTACTTTGAGCTCTGAATCTTTTTCTAGCTCTGCAATTTCTTTGGAAATGGCCAAATTAACCAAAATTAATTATCAGGTATTTTGATCCCTGAAATTTCTGGCTATAATTTGCCTATGATTTTGGCATGATGCTCCTGAGTATTAATACCAACTGTTTCTCTTATCTATTAAGCTATCAGGACCCCTCAGGTTTTCAATGGTCTGATTGCTCTCTTACATTAAGTATTTACATTTTCCAATGCCAAAATATTAATGACTGTCTGATTTCAGAGTCTGATATGGCTCCATTTACAACTGACATCAATTTCTGTAAGAAGTTAGTAAAGGCTTCTGCAGGATCTTAATTTCAATGTTATCAACACTATGTTTTCCTTTGATTGCTTTAAGAATGCTGATGGATGTCTGGACCACCATGACCACTGGAGCAAAATAGGCTGCTGGTAGGGATGGTGAGAGGAGCTGGTTTTCAGCAATGCTATTTCACACTCATGTCTCCTTCCTCTGGGCTTGTGTTTCTCAGGCTCCACTTCATCTTGCTTTGGGATGCATTCTAGCTAGGCAGGACAAGAGTGTGGGGTGATTGGGAGATTTGGAGAAAGAACAGGGCTGTCTCATCAGCCCTACCAGTGAGGATTAATGACTTGGACCAGTGAACTTGGGTCCGAGTCTGAAGTGACATGATCAAAGCTGTCCAGTGCTTCCTTATTCAATATTTTAATGGCAGCTTATGATCATTTTTCAAAATAGTTTTGATTTTATGAGCCATATAACTATGATGGACTGCAAGTCTCACTTCCATTCCTGACACTCCTTTATGATAAAGAATTGTGGGCTGCCTGGACAAGTTCCAGAGACCTTTATCACTTCTATGGTTTTTGGTTTACAGGCCCCTACCTGCTGAGTTTGCGACTATTTAGAATTTAGATCTTGCCTGCTGCAAGTAAATAGTGTTAAGAGGAATTGGTTCTTCCAGCTGAACTGGATGGAGACTCAGTTTGCAAATGAGAGTACTCCTTTGTCTCAGGTAACTTCCACAGCAAAGGTAAATAGCACTTTCCATGGAATAGAATGTGTTCCAGGTCACTTAATGAGGCTACACTTCCCAAAGGGGTTCTGAGTGAGTATCCTGACATTTATGTGTGTGTTTTGTATGTGAGATTCATGATATCCAGTGACACAGAATTAGTCAAGTGTGGTGTTTGTGGGAGGAGGTAGAGATCACTCTGATCATTTTAATTTTTTTCCCTAATTGATAAACTTACTTCTGCTGGATGTTTCTCTGGTCCTAATGTCAGCTAGATTCAGGCCAATTTAGAAAACTGAGGACATAAGCCAAATTTTGGAAGGTACAAGGAGGAAAAGAAAATTTCTATGTCTTTTGCACCAATGCTGTCTTTTTTGAGCACATCTAGTAGTGGATGAAACTCCATCTGCTTAGATGCAGGTCACAGCAGGCATTCTTTATGTCTCATCCTTCATCGGTGAGCCTTCCTTTGGTTTTGAGCATTCTTCCAAATCCCTTCCCTTCCTCTCCCTTTCCTTCCCTTCCCTCCTTGGTAAAGGAGTTGCTATGACTCATCATTGTCATCAATCAGTCTATGCGTAGCTTTCCAATTGACTATATATACTATTCCTCACTTAAATTCTCTTGATTTTAAATAATTGATATGTTTTTTCATATTTTAAGGCAATTCTATTTAGAATAGATTTGTTTGAGGAGAATGTATTTGTAAAACTTTGTTGTGACAGAATTTAAAGTGACATGTATGGGATAGGGGCTGTGAGTCTGTAGTAGAGAATACTTGCTTATGGCCCACAAAGTGTTGCTTGCTATCCTCAGCACCACAGTGAAACAGAAAGGAGTCTTATGCCCTTTAGGCAAAGTACTTATTAAAATAAAAGTATTAAATCTTTTGAAGCTTCCTGGTTATTTCAAGTAGGTCTGATCAAAAGTTTGTGAGTTTATGCCAAGAAGAGTAGATTCGTAGGATTTTAATTTACATGCTTTAATTGAGCTATGTTGAGTTTCATGGCCAAGGTGCTGAATGTTTCATGTTTTTACTAAAATGCCCGTGGCTTAGTGAGGACTTTCAAGATTTCCAGAGCTACAGAAACATGGTGAATATCAAGCATATCCAGAATTTAAAACTCTCAAAATTGCAAGTCTGATGTGGAGATTGAGGCTAGGAATCTCAACATAATTTAAGGATGTTTTAGAGAACTAACAGGTCTGTTAGAAAACACCTCTGGAGTCTTGCTGGGGATATAGGAGACTTTGGCATATTAAAAAAAGTACAGTTGGCTGGCCTGGTGAACAGCAAGTGTAGAGATAGAGAATTATAGTGTCTTCCATCATCATGTATATAGTGTCCATTGGTGTGTTGGCTACCATTGCAAGTGCATGAGAAATCCCCAAATATAAGGGAAATTTCTACAGAATAATAACATAAAGGTGTGGAATCATTTGTTGAGAAAATTGAACAGTCTTTTCTATGATGGAGCCCAAATCAGTATAAGATTTGGGACCCTATTTTTGTGGAGATACACAATTATAGGAGTGATAACACTTCTTTCTTTTGTTTTGTTTTTGAAAAGGCAGTAGGACTTCATCGCAAAAGGCTTTTATAAAATTGGTGTAAATATAAGCCAAATGTGGATCACCATTTTCATGGAGAGAACTAAAGTCCTGAAACATAAAGCGGGAAGTAGGATGCTTAAACAAAATGTTTTTGGGAGGGAGTTCCAGAAAGAGTCTGTCCAGTGTGGGATGAGTAAAGGTCTGTCCTAACAGCATGGCAGGAGGGGAAAGGTCTGAAGTGCAAAGCTCATTGATGGTGGAGCAAATATCAATAGGTCATGGCTCTAGGTTCAAGAGTCCTAAGGCAACATGGGAAATTCTTCTGGAGTAATTTCCAATGGTGTCTTGCATGCTCAGCAGTTAACTTAGATACCTTCTATGGTTAGGACAATAGAAGTTGTGTTTCCATTTATTTTGAACTGAGTATGTCCAGTGAGCAATGATTCAACCTTTTGGCAATCTGCTCTTAGAGAGCTATTATTATTGAGAGGTTCCTACAGGTAGTAATAATTTTTGAATGGCTCTTTATATTACAATAATACAGATGCCATAGGAAGTCCTTTTTAGAGGTTGTTCTCTTAAGTGAAAGAACTTCTAAAAAACGGGTTAGACAGAATTCAGAGACATTTGTGCCCCTCTCTTTGTCTGTGAGACTATTGCAATAATGGTTCCAATGACATTAGAATTTCTCCAGGGATATCATGCTGGAAGGAGGAAACCAATCAGAAGGGTAAATATCCTTTAGCAGAGATTTTGCACAATTTTGACAACTTGTCAGATCATTTTGTAGGAAAGAATGAAACCATGACAATGGTGATGGTGGTACAACACCTTGACCCAAGATGGCTCAACTATGAACAGTTGTGGCCATCTATACAATCCTAAACTCCATGTTTAAGACTATGAATACAGGTACCCATGTGCCATGCATTCATGAAACAGATGACAGATTAGTGCTAGATGGATAGGTAGATAGAGGGAGAGGGAGAGGGAGAGGGAGAGGGAGAGGGAGAGAGAAACACTGTCTCCTTGTTCTTCCCAGTGCAATTCCACTGAATAAACCTGCTTTCCATCCTTACTTGTGTCTTTAATTGCACTTTGAGAATGGGTGGTTACTCCTGGCTTGATAGGGCTGTCATTCTCTTACCCTAAAATCTCCAAGAATATTTGAGAGGGTTAGTCTCTTTCTCTTTGTTTGCACACTTCTCTTCTATGGTAGTGTGTATTTTTTACTATTCTACAATTGAAAGTTAGTAAGAACAAAGGATGACAAAGAGGGTAGCATGTCTTGCTGATCTGGGGCAGTGTGGGTACTCTAGGTGGACTGGCTTTGTGTGTGATCTCATTCAACAAACCCTAGGCACAGATCAGACAGACAGACTAGAATCTGCACCTTTGATGTGCCCATTGGCTCAGTCTCTTTCTCATTCAGACAGTGTTAAGATTCCAGTGAAGTCCTGTCATGTGCTGTTTACCTCTGGTATGTGCAGTTTACCTCCTAGCCTCATGAGACAGAAGACATATAAACACATGGCATTGGAGAAGTGATTTGGTGAAACCATATGGTTTAGATACAATGACCTCATAGAGTAGGGTACCTGCCCAATAGGTAAGCAGTCATTATTCTGTCTCCTCCCATTGCATTTTTCTTGTGGAATTTTCTGAGCTGCATTACCCAGGTCAGCTTGTGTGACAGGAGCAACCTCTCAGGACTGAGGGTAGTGATAAGATATGAAAGTGTAACGAAGAAGAGCAAAACTCTAGGACATGCACAGAAGACTTGCTAAATAGATAAGTTGTATTTTGGATTCAAGAATGACAGTCCTAACAGGACCTTCCTGTGTCTTGTTGTGAGGAGGTGGCAGGAGGGTGAGACTGCACAAAATGAAGCAGATGGAAAACAATGGTCCTGTAGTGAAGGAGGCCCCAAGCTTCTCACCTGTCTTGAAGAGACAGGTGACACCTCCTCCCAACTCATGACTCATTTTTGTCTGCTTCCTGCTCATTTTCAGGCATCAGTAAAGTAGAGTTCTCTAGTGAGCTCCTCCATGGTGTGTCAGAGGAGTCAACCAGACTACAGAGTGGTGTGTTGGGGACACCAGACTTTGTTTTCATTTCTTATAAACAATGTGATTGCCATTAGACATAAGTAGGATACATCAGAGAATAGCAGTGTGGTCACTCTAGAATCTCACCATTTGTGGAGAAGATCATATCTCTGTGGGTTGGGTTACCTCATGTTATAATATTGCCTCTTGGTGAACCACAGAAAAAGGGTGCCTATTGTGTCTCCCACACAATGATTTAATTCTCACATGCCTGGTTCTATCCCTTCCCAAGCACTCAGATAGGCTCCTTGCCAAATGCATGGTGGGACTGGGCATTGGTCTAGGTAGTTTCCTAGTGCACTGAATATTCATGTAGAATTTTCCATGGAATAACATGTCATCATTGTAACTAAAATCTAAGCCCCTGGGCCATGGATTCCCGTGAATAGATTACAGTAAAGACATTACTTATTTCTTGAATGGTAGAATTATTATTGTTTTTTTTTATTTTCTTTATTTTCTTTATTTACATTTCAAATGCTATCCCGAAAGTTCCCTATACTCCCCGCCCCTGCTCCCCTACCCACCCACTCCCACTACTTGGCCCAGGCCTTCCCTTGTGCTGGGTCATATAAAGTTTGCAAGACCAAGGGGCCTCTATTCTCAGTGATGGCCAATTAGGCCATCTTCTGCTACATATGCAGCTAGAGACACAAGCTCAGGGGGTACTGGTTAGTTCATATTGTTGTTCCACCTACAGGGTTGCAGCCCCCTTCAGTTCCTTGGGTACTTTCTCTAGCTCCTCCATTGGGGACCCTGTGTTCCATCCAATAGCTGGCTGTGAGCATCCACTTCTGTGTTTGCCAGGCACTGGCATAGCCTCACAAGAGGCCGCAATATCAGGGTCCCTTCATTATTGGTTTTTAAAGATGATATTTATTCACGTATTTGTATGTCAGAGTAAGTACATGTGGGTATGCGTGTGGGAATCAACACTCTCCTTCCATCATGTAGGTTCTGAGAGGTGAGCTCAGGCCATCCAGCTTAGTAGCAAGTGCCTTTACCCACTGAGCCATCTTGACAGCCCAGAGTTATCATTTTACAATGACACATGAGTTCAAGGGAAACAGAAGCACTTGACCATGTCTTTCTATATGCTTGCCCTGACTTGGGGACCTAACTAGCCTTTAGCAATCTCCCGGAATCAAGCTCCACTTAACTGGATACGTGTGTTCCTTGTTTCAGAGTGTGCTGAGATTCATCGTTACCTATTACAATAAATTTGAAAGTGAGAAGTAGAGCTTGTTTCTGATGTCAGGAGATGACCTGGCCTCCCAGCAAGGCTTGCAGTTTACAGAGCATCTGCTTCAGGCCACTCTGTGACACTGACAGCTATATCATAGCCAACTGTCAGGCCATTCTGTACTCATGTCTTCACATGGACAAGAGCATTAGCAGTGTCCAAACCACAACTAGGAGCAAACCTCCCTCCATCTGGGTTAACACTGGTGATCCCTCCTCACTATGGTCACTTAAGCCGCCTCTCATTCTTTACAACAGTTACTAAGACACCGTATCAATCGGCTTGAGTTACCATAACAAAACACCCAGCCTCACAAATTAGGCAACAGACAAATTCTGAGTTATGAGAAGCCAGAGACCAACTTGCCTGCTGTCGAGTGTGTGACTTTCCTGGGGAGTTGTGCCACAAACATGTACTCACCCTACATAAAGAACTGAGAGTTTGCAGTAACAGTTTAGCAACAGAACAACTTTTTCAACTAATCAGTTTATTTGGGTTGTAAGGACAACAGTACAGGCAAGGGGTTACTAACCGGGTAGGGAGGACTCAAAGCAGCTCTATTACTAAAGAGCCAAGCCCAGCCTGGTGATTACTCAGGGGAGTTACAGCTCTGTGCTTACTGCAGAACTGTATTCAACTTGTCTGGTCAGAGTCCTTTCTCTCAGGCATAGTTTTCTATAATCTTGAAAAGGTCCTGTGGATCTTGATGCATTCCCTTTTTCTAGACAGACAAGTGATTTTTATTCAGGTCTGGAGCCTCCTGGGCATCCAGGAGGGATTGTTTGTAGAAAATTACTACATAAGTCCCGCAGCTTGAATTTTTGTGAGGGCCCCATGCCTGACTTGCATGACTTGCCTTCTCTGCGGACTCTGGCTTGAATAATTTTATCTTTAGTTGCATTGAGATAGGATAATTTTAGAAAGTTATGGGGGAACATTCCAACACATGCTTAGGAAAACAATATTCAAATGAGCCTTGTAATGAGACACATATATCACTGCACTCCAATGCTTCAGGTGTCCATTCTTCAAGTAAGAACATTCAGGAACTGGTGCTTGCAGGAAGAAAGTAGACTCTCAAGGCTGTCCAGGGAAGAAGAATTAGAATTGAGATACTCAAAATAGTTAAGCACACATGACTGGAAGGAAGATGTGTGTGTGTGGGGGAGCACAAGTGTGATGTGAGAGTAAAAGTAGGGGAGACAGAGCATGTGAATCTACTAAAACACATTGTTTGAAAATGCCAAAATGACATTTATTATATTGTACACTGGCTTAGAAAATAAAAATGAGAAACACAACAAGCTGTGGCATGTGTGTGTGTGTGTGTGTGACCCAACAATGCTATTTTGATAAATATTCATGCTTTCAAAAGATCTTGTTTAATTTACTTAACTTTTTTATTATTGGATATTTTATTTACATTTCAAATATTATCCCCTTTCCCAGTTTCTCCTTCTCAACCCCTCTATCCCCTCCCGCTCCCACAGCTTCTATGAGGGTGCTCCCCTACCTACCCACTCCCTTCTCACTGCCCTGGCATTCCCCTACACTGGGGCATTGAGCCTTCACAGGACCAAGGGCCTTAACTTTTTCATCTTCATTTTTATGTGTGTGGGTGTTTTGCTCTCATATCCCAGTGCACCATGCATATGCAGTGCCTGCAGAGGCCAGAAGAGGGCAATCTGGGAATGGAATTACAGACAGTTGCTAGCCATCAAGTGTCTTTGTGATGTACCTCAGATTATTTGTAAGAACAATGGGTGCTCCTAACTACAGAGGCTTCTATTACTCACATCACTTTCTTAATATTTTTTATTTATATCCAAATATCTCTGTTCCCAATCTCGATGATGGATGTTTCTTTTTGCCATAGGTAATGGTTGTTAGAGACTATTAACTGAGAGCAAGTTACTGTGAGTTCCCAGCTAGGGATGGATCATCTGCATCAACATGCTTAGTCAAGGATCAGGGAGCATACTGGAACAGTGTGTAATAAGAATGTAAGAGATTAGGGAGGAGAGCCATGAAATGCTGACTTCTGGACATGACATGGCTGAAGCACATCATGTCATAGCAACTGTGATTGCCTGCACAAGACCTAGACAAGATCAAATTGGTCAAAAGTCCAGTGTATATTGGAATATGGGGGTGCTTGAGGTACCACCCCAGGCTGAGAAGCTGTTGACAGCTGAAGTGTCCAGTGGAAAAGACAACTTTTTTCCCTTTGGTGATATGGCATAGGTGATAATGCTCATGCCCTGATAGCCAATTCAGTAGGGAGAGAGGGAGCCTCATGAGCCTTGCCAGCTCCTGTGGTTGGCTGTTGACAGGCCTGGTCTTCCACAGCCAACTGAAGTAAGACTGAGCTTGCCAACAGCCTGGTCTCTGGAATGTTTCCTGAGCCTTAGAAGAAGCTGTACAAATATTGTGTTTACAACCCAGCACTAAGCTTTCACCTTGGTTGGTGATTGCATAGATCCTAAAACCTACCTGTCCACTACTTTTTCTCCTAAGAGAAAGGTTTTTTTCTTCAATATCTTCTCCATGAAAACTCTTTTTGCTACAAAGGAAAAAGCAAATTGAAGAATCAGAGAAGGGCACGAATAAAAGAGCCCGAGAGAGTTTGTTAGCAACAAGAGTAGAGGGCAAGGGTTTTCTTAAAGGGGTATACCCACACATCTTCCTTCTCCATTTTCATATCTAACCCTACACATAGACAGGAAGAGGGTACTCACCTTTCACAGTTCCTAGAGATAGGGGATGAACTGCAATGAGATCTCTCTCCATGAACTTTAAGCTTGACAATAAATTTCTTCTTGGGGCTATAGGACTCAGGACAGCAGAGCTCAAAGCAGGGCCTGTAGGTGCAGCTAGGGCCACAGAGGTTAATCCGCTTAAAGGGCAGGATGGTGTCATGAATGCAACACTCCTCTGAGGGGTTGTAAGTTCTGCCATCACACTTGGGATTGCACGGCCGTGAGCCAGGGCCTGAGAAAGTTGAGAATTTTCGAGCTCCTGTAACTCCTTCAAGTATAAACAGGATTACTTCAATTAGGACAGCACCTGAGAAATAATGAGAGAGAGAGAGAGAGAGAGAGAGAGAGAGAGAGAGAGAGAGAGAGCACATCAGCTGGTGATGGTCAGCAGCAAGGACACATCACCAGGTCCTTGGTGGCCAGTGATGATTCTGAATGCCTTTTAAGACTGATTCTGGATGTGGATCTGGTATGGGCTGATACAAGAAAGATTCCACTTAGAAATGCTAGGACTGTGGTTATGAGGGAGACCCAGGAAATTGAACAGATAAGATAGAATTAATTTGAAGTTCAGAGGTGCCTTATAGCTGCAACAATATTTAGACATGATTTTGTCAGGACTATCCTTCCAGAAGATTCCAGACACCAGGATCCTGATCATGCTGTAGTGTAGTGGATGGCAGAGAAAGAGTAGAGTGTGTTTCCATCTGAAGCTGTTATGGCAAGCTTGAAAACAATGAAGACCTTGATGTAGACTGAGCCCAGAGTGTATAGAGGGATGTCTTGATAGTTCCAGAATGAAATGCTCATTTAGATATCAGGGTACAGCTGGTGCTCAGAGATTCTTTATGTGAAGGTGAGGGTGAGACTGAGCAGCATTTTTTACTGGAGAGTCTGTCAACAGCTTTCTTAATAAAGTGTTCAGCAAGCTCATATTTAAAATGTTTTTACTTAATAATAATAATAATAATAATAATAATAATAATAATAATAATAATAATAATTTGTGTGTGTGTGTGTGTGTGTACATGCCAAACACACACACATACATAGATAGGTTGGCAGGCACACACGCACATACAGAATGAGGGGAGAATGAGGATGTGAAAAGAGGTTTGGGGACATTATGGAATTAAGTATCTCCACCTTTACATGGGTTTTGCCAGTGGAACTCAGGCCATAAAGCTTGCTTGCAATCACTTTTATGTGCTAAGCCATCTCAACAGCCCCATGTTTAATAAATACATAAAAAGGAAACCTTTCTATGTGCTCAGTCATGTGTGTGAGTATGTGTGAGAACATTCTAGAAGTGTGGAGTTCAGGGGACTATCTCTGTTTCTACCTTGTTTGAGATAGGGCCTCCTTTTTCCTGCTGTGCATTCCAGGTTGCTGGTGCTCAAGCTTCTCAAAGATGATCTCAGTCTTTTCATGGGAGTCCTGGGAGTAGACTACAGTCCTGGCTTTATATGGGTTCTGAGTATTTAACTCAGGCACTCATACTTGATCAGCAAACATTTTATGCACTGAACTATCTCTTTAGCCCCTGAGCCACACTTAAAAGTTCCAGAGTAGAATTTTATTTAATCTGGAACTGAATTAGAGGCACTTTGATAAGCTAATTGATGTTCATGATTTACTGGACCCATTGTTTTTGTTTGTTTGTTTGTTTGTTTTTCTCAGGACAGGGTTTCTCTGTATAGCCCTGGCTGTCCTGAAACTCACTTTGTAGACCAGGCTGGCCTCAAACTCAGAAATCTGCCTGCCTCTGCCTCCCAAGTGCTGGGATTAAAGGCATGCACCACCACTGCCCGGATACTGGATCCATTCTTACCAGAAGCTGTGTGGCTTCTCCTGTGCTCCGAGGTGTGAGGATCCACCCCCCTCAATGATTCATAATGACTTACAGAAAGTTCAAGAACATAGGAACATTAATAGTTATAGCGTTTGATTTTTTTCATGGCAGAACAACTTGCCTGAGGCCTGATAGTTTTCTCAGACAGTTAATTCTGGCTCAAGGTTATAGAGGCTGGAAAGTCACAGGTCACACAGCAGCCTTTAGACAGGATTATGTTTCTTCAGCTCCATGTAGATATTTTGGAAAGAGAGGTCATGAGAGGCAGTGTGCTTTTTCCCAAGACAGTGTTAAGGTGACTACAAGGCGAGAGTAGGAGTTCTGTCAGGAGCCCTGTCATTGCTGCAATGCACTGACATCATTTCCTGTAAAACGGTTCTTTCTCCATACTCTAAAACAGCTTATAGGTGCTACTCTGAGTCACTGTAGCATTGACTAACTAAGATTTTATGGCAAAAATATTTAGGGGACACACTGAAAATATGTGTTAGTAAAAAAGAATTAGAGTGTTTTTTGCCTATATATTTGGGTGACCTCCAATCATCTGCCTAAAGTAATCTAAGGGGCTAGAGAGATGGCTTAGTGGAGTCAGAACTTGTTTTGTAAGCAGGAAGACATGAACATGAATCTACAGGACCTATGGGAAAAAAACAGGCATGGCCCTGCACATCTATAACCCAGGATTTGGAATAGAGACATAAGGATCTGAAGAGCTTGCTGGCTAGCTAGAGTAATCCAAACAGTGAGCTTCTTTGGGTTCACTGACAGATCTTGTCTCAAGGCAATGCAATGGAAGGCAACAGAGATAGACACCCATTCTCTTGCCCCATGTCTATGTGCACTCACATGGGCACTCAAACCCACACAACTCATAAACATGCAACACACACACACACACACACACACACAAACACAGCAACAATAACAAACAACAATTGTCAAGAATCATCTAGATGAATCAGATCTGGTCAGATCTGGCTATGGGTGACTTGGATGATATTCCTATAGAATGAGAGATGGAGTAGAGAAGAGTGATGGGATGATAAAAGAAGAGAGGGAGGGAGAGGGAGAGAAGGAGGGAAAGAGAGAAAGGGGAGGGGAGGCAAGCAAGGGGAGGGGAGTGGAGGAAAGGAGAGGAGAGGAGAGGAGAGAAGACAGGCGAGGAGAGGGTGATGGGATGATAAAAGGAGAGAGTGATGGGATGATATAAGAAGAAAGGGAGGGAGAGGGGGA
>NC_034608.1:13706188-13708375 GCF_900095145.1 Mus pahari | reverse complement strand
GAGGAGAGGAGAGGAGAGGAGAGGAAGAGATGAGATGGACCAGCACATGTTTACCTGTAAGTGAAATTTTAGGGTGCAAACACAGCAAGACTCTATCCACGATACCTCCTCCTCAAGCCCTTGCTATATAGTAGGGCCCTTACTTGTACACAGACCTCTCAGTGATGAAGGTGAGCAGTCAAGCTTTATGCCTAGAACTGTGAACCTCATGATCTTCTGATTCTGGGAATCTCAGAACTGCAGGCCACAGTGCTGACATGCACATCTGGGACATGCTGCTGGGGCTACCTGGTGCCACCCAAGGGTAGGGATGGCATACTTCTTCTTGCTATGCTGCCCCACCCCAGGCACTGTTTTGATAATTAATAGACAGCTATCTGAAGAATAATGATGGCTTTTACTTTTAATCCCAGAACTCTGGGGCTGAATTAAGAGTATCTCTGTGAATTTGAAGCCAAGGTGGTCTAAATAGAAATTTCTAGGACACTCGGGGCTACAAGATGAGACTCTGCCCCAAATAAATATATAGTAAAAAGAAATAAACAAAAAGAAAGGAAGAAAGAAAGAAAGAAAGAAAGCTAGATAGAGATAGCTAGCTAGCTAGACATTCATACATACATACATACATACATACATACATACATACATACAGACAGACAGACAGACAGACAGACAGACAGAATTCAGGGATAAATGAGGGATGCTAAACACACATGTCTCCTTGGGGTACAGAATACTTACAAGTGTTTCTGATCTTCATGTTTCTGGATAGGCTGTGTGGTTGTCAGTGGTGGAGTTGTGGAAGAATGCTCATCTGAGACTGTGAGCTGTGACTGACACACACATGATATTTATACCTTATAGGCAATGATACTCTTAGATGGGTGGAGTTCACAGTGCTACAGAACAGAAAAGAAGACAAAAGAGTCAGGTCAAACAGATACTCATACCCTAGAACATTCCATTGTGTGACTGATGACTGTAAGGGGAGGTGCTGATACTAAGGTCTAGTTCCTATTGGTTCTTGACTTGTCAATAAAGAAGGCAGAGGGCCAATTGCTGGAGTAACGGTACCAAGGAGAAAACTGGCATGCAGAGAAAGCGAGAGAGGGGCTTTTTTCAGCTAGGTTTTGGAATGAGAATCACTGGAATCACTGCTGCAATCATGTAGGGACAAAAGGGATCTGGGAGGGGCCAGAGAGCAGCAGCTCATGGGCAAGCCAGGTCAGTGCTGGTGGCTTCCATCCAGCTAAGCTTGTGGAAGAAAACAGAGCTGGGAGTGGGTTGATAGTGCAGCAGGTCCTGGAAAAAGGCGGTAGTATGTATTTTAAAACTGCATACAACCGCTATCTTCTGGATTTCAGTTTGGAAGGGATATTACATCTGGAGATATTCTCCTTTATTTGTGTACAGACTATCAGTGAACATCCTCTCTTACTGCCATCTTCATGTGTTTCACCCTGGAAGTCTCAAGGTCTCAAGGTCTCAAGGTCTCTGCCTGTAGTTTGGTTCTGAATTCAGAATTCTGCTGCTTAAAATGAGAAAGCACTTGCTTAGCACATGTAAAGCCCTAATCCTGCTCCAAGTAATGCATCATGTTTTGAAAATTAATCTCTAAGAAAGAAAAGTGAGCCAAAGAATCAGCAGTTTTTGAAACTCCTGTTCTAGATCATTCTACTCTAGAATTTTATTCTAGAATTATTTAAGTTCATAATTTCCATCAAATAACCCTGAAGACTTTTAATAAAAAAAAGTACTTTGCAGTGCCGAGAATTAAGTCCATGGCCTTGGTCTTCTACCACTGAGCTCTATCCATCAAATGTCATCAATAAAGTAACGTAAACCAAACCCAAAAGGTGATACTGCCAGTTGTCATGCTAATGTCTGTGGAAGAATTCTCACAAAGCTTCATCCTTAGAAGAAAAGAGTGGATCCAGGGAGAGATTCAGTCTTCTCCAAGGATGAATACTGATAAGTTAGTTAATCCAAAGATTCATTCATAAACACTTATGAGCAACACTAACTCAGCAGGCTATACTTATAAACATATATATGTGTCTTAGT
The DNA here is from genome assembly GCF_900095145.1 of Mus pahari. Taxonomy (NCBI): domain Eukaryota; kingdom Metazoa; phylum Chordata; class Mammalia; order Rodentia; family Muridae; genus Mus; species Mus pahari. Next base: position 13,706,311 of record NC_034608.1, on the reverse strand, counting down.
CAGGGTTTCTATTCCTGCACAAACGTCATGACCAAGAAGCAAGTTGGGGAGGAAAGGGTTTATTTGGCTTACATTTCCATACTGCTGTTGATCACCAAAGGATGCAGGACTGGAACTCAAGCA
>NC_034608.1:13692503-13705348 GCF_900095145.1 Mus pahari | reverse complement strand
AGTAACTCTTACACATTACCAAGTCCAGTCACAGCACAAGGTACAACCTTGGCTATCTCTGGAACAAGGCCTCTGTGCTTCCAGAAAACACTTCCCAGAAGATGTCACCTCAGTGATGCTGGTCTCTTCTTAATCACCGCTAATTTCTTAGCTCCAGCTAACCAGCATCAATAGTCCCAGTAATATGTATGTGTGTGTGTACATATACATGTATACACATATGTATATAGGTATATAAATTATGATCAGAGAATAAAGGCCATGTGGTGGTAGCCATGAATCATCTGCAGGGTACAGCATACTAGTGATTCACTGATGGAACTCTACTGTGGCAAAGCCCATGGAGACCCCTGGGATTCTACTGTGGCAAGGCCCAAGGAAACCTTTTCCCACTTGGCAAGGACTTGTAAATTTGGTGGCTTCTGTGCTTATTACCTAGATTGTGTGTGCTACAAGCTTGCTTTCACTATGCTGTCCATACTCATAGTGATATTTAGTGTTGCTTTCTCAGTCATGGGCAAGGCAGGGAGCACACAGGCTAAAAGCCCTGAGGATGAGTCTACGTTTTTCTCAATATGCTTTCCAGGGATAAAACTGTCCTCTCCTTGCCTTTATTGGTGTGACCATTAATCATGGGTATTTTGGGGCACATCGTCATTTTCCTAGAGAACAGCTACCGTCATGCTGTGTAAGCCTGTGGCAGTTGTAGAGAGTGATAGGATACTACTTGCATAACTGTTCTGAGGAAGCTATGTGGATCAACAGAGACTTAAAATGAGGAAACTATATCTAATCAACAGAGACTTAAAATGGGGGAGGCTATGTCTGATCAATAGAGACTTGAAAATAGTTCTTAGAAAGATGATATCAGGAATTAATAGGTACATGTCTGGAAAGGTTGCTTGGTACAATGATCACGTCTGTATGCAAGTAAAATTGTATTGAGACAGGAGGGAGCTATTTGATGACAGGGTTTATACCCACCAATGTTTAATTTGTCTTTCACCTTGCATAACTGTGTAACTGCATTTGCCACCAGCTGGGTATGTACTCATGACTATAGGACATGCCTTTAGTTTTGACTTGCTGAAGTTGTGCACTACAGTGCAAAATAAGGTTAGGGGATAATTGACCTAGTGGGAGAAGGGAGAGTTGAAGGAAAGCTATTAGGGGCTTTTTGTAATGATGGAGCTTTTAAAAAGATGCTGAGGTTACAGTTTCTTTTAATAATCAAATGAGCAGGGTTGTGACTGTATAAATAAGGATGACTTGAACTATTCAGGGTCACTTGCTTGAAAGTCAACAGGTGGTCAATGTATTCACTTTCGCTGATGCTCCTTCCCTGTCTCAGGACCGACCGGAACCTTGAAGCTGAAGCTGGTGTCCAGCAGACTAGTGCCCAACTAGAGACTTGAAGATGGTAGGTAAATATTGGGACTGTGATGGATAGGATTCTGCATAAGGGTGCTTCAGACTCACTAGGAGGACCCCTGATTTGAGGGAGAGGTATAGAATCAAGAACTTGAGAAGTCTTGTGCCCTGTCCTCCAGAATAGGACAGTATAAATTAAAGGGAATTATATAAGAACTTGAGAAGTACTGATAGGACAGTATGAATCATAGGAAACAATGCACTATGTAGATATCATAAAACACATAGCCAAATTTAAAGGTCTTAACGTTTCTGCTATTCAAGTTTTAGAGTTTTTATAATTTGTTCTGAAAATTTGTCCTTGTTTTCCTACTGAGGGAGCTTTTGATTTAGATTTTTGGGGAAGAGTGGGAATTGAAAATGAGGCTTGGTACTCAGAACCTGGGAATATTACTGCTTTTGCATTGTGGGGTCTGGTTCACAGCTCTATGACTTCTACTAAGGAGGTTCCTGAATTTTATACAGAGTTGCCAAAAGAGATCCTTACCAATTCTTTGAGGGTGTCTGTTTCATCCTTCCATGTCTCTCTCTAAACTCTACCTTCTCAAAGGAGAAACTGTGGATGATGATGAGGGACAGGGTGAACCTCTGGATCCTGGAGATGCCTTTAGAGGAAGAGGTAGTTCGACAGCATAATCCAGATTGGCCTCCTTTAGGGAGAGATAACAAACAGAGACACCAAAGGTTAAATTTAAACCTCCTCTGAGAGCAATAGGATTTTGGGGAGCTACTGCTGATTATGGCCCCTTACACAAGAAAAACTGCAGGCAACCTCTCAACTGGTAGAGGAACAACTTAAGGCAGGTTACACTGAGTTTTCAAATAGTCTCAAGAATAAGTCTATTTTTGTAATAAAGAAAAAGTCTGGAAAATGGAGATTATTACGAGCTAACAAAAATTAATGGTACTATGCAGGACGTGGGAACCTTATAACCAGGCCTTCCTTCTCCTGCAGCAATTCCCAAAGATGATAATATTATTGCTATTGATCTTTAAGGACTCTTTTTACTACTCCACTGTCACCCAAAGGTAGATAGGTATTTGCCTTTACCCTACATTTGCCTAATTTTCTAGACCCCATGTCAGTTACCAATAAAATAAATTCTCCTTGGAAGGATGAACAATAGTCTAATTTTATGTCAAAAACTTGTGGATATGGCCCTGCTTCAAATTAGAAAAGATTTCAAGAACAGTTCCTTGCCACATTATTTGGATGGATGGAAGATTGTGTCTTACAAGAGAACCTTACAAGAGGTTTTCCAACATCTCATTATAGCACTTAATAAATTTGGACTTGAGGTGGCTCCAGAAAAATACTGATTCAACCCCCATATTCTTATTTATAAAGAAGGAGAGAGAGTGACTTTGCCACACCTCAGCCTTTGCAGATCAGTATAGACAAGTTACAGACCTTAAATGGTTTTCAGACTGTTAGGAGATATTAATTGGTCAGACCCCATTTGAAATTACCCACTTCCCAAATTAGGCCTCTGCTTTATGTACTTAGTGGTGATTCTGAGCCTAGGTCACCAAAGACTCTTACCTCTGAAGCTCAAGAGGCACTAAGGGTAGTAGATATGGAACCTGAAGTGGCCACCTCCTGTAGCCAGACAGGAACCCCAGTGGAGAGATAATGACACCAATCTACCCACAAAACTTTTGACTCATTTTGTTCTATTTACAGGGAATGCAGGGACAAAGATGGAGCAGAGACTGACAGAATAGCCAGCCAATAACTGGCCCAACTTGAGACCCATCTTGTGGGTAAACATCACTCCCTGATACTATCAATGATACGCTGTTAGGTTTGTAGACAAGGTTCCTCCTGTGAGAGGCTCTACCCAGCAGCTAACTCAATCAGATGCACACACCCACAGCCAAACATTGGACAGAGCTTGAGGAGTCTTATGGAAGAGTTGGATAAAAGATTGAGAGCCCTGGGGTTGTGTGTGTGTGTGTGTGTGTGTGTGTGTGTGTGTGTGTGTGTGTGTTTGGGGGGGGAGGATAGGACCTCCACAGGAAGAAGAGAGCCAACTAATCTGGATCCTTGGGGGTTCTCAGATACTGAACCACCAACCAAAAAACATACATGGTCTGGATCTAGGCTCACTGGACATATACAGCAGATGCACAGCTCGGTTTTCATGTAGCTCCCCCAACAACTGGAGCAGGAGCTGTCCCTAAAGCTGTTGTCTGTTTGTGGATCCAGTTCCTTTAACTGAGCTGCCTTGTCTGGCCTCATTGGAAAGAGGATGCATCTAGTCCTGAAGAGACCTGATGTGCTTGAGGAATACCTGGGGTGGGGACTCTATCCTCTTAGAGGAGATGGGGAGGGAAGATGGGGACAGGGGCTTTGTAAGGAGGGACTAGAAGGAGGAGGGACAGTGATCGGGATATAAAGTGAATTAAATAAATAAATAAATAAATAAATAAATAAATAAAATTAAGTAAATGTTGATTTTTATGACCCCTGGAGATAAGTATCAGCATTATATAAACTTATTGAAGAAATTCCTATATTCCTCAATTTCTTCAGAGCTTACCAACTTTGCTTCAGTTTCCAACACTACTCCCAATGCCCCCCAACACTTCCCCATTTCATTACTCTGCTCCCACATCTAGAGGAAAACCACAGCTTTTAGCTAGGTGACTCAAATGCTTCATTCACAGGGTTTTCCTAAAATTTTGTCTCATAGTGAGTAATATATCTTTGAACAATTTTCTGACAGTCCATAGCTTACTCATAGGGTCTTTAAAATTATACTAATTTAGTATACATGTGTGCGTATTTTGCTTGCATGTCTGTGCACCACAGGCATGCCTTGTGACTCTAGGTGTCAGAGAAGGCAGCGAGTCACATGGGACTCCAGTTACAGACAATTGTGGTTCTCCATGTGGGAGATAGCAATTGAACCCAGGTGCTCTGGAAGAACAGCCAGTGCTGTTAGCTACTGAGCTATTTTTCCATCTTCACCATGAGTAGATTCCTCAAAGCCACACTTGAAGTGTGGGGTATAGGTCATTTTCTACAGTAAGTACAATGGCAACATTCACACCACAAATTATTTTATAATATTGCTTTTGTCTCTCCATGATTAGGTATAAATAAAAGTCAGGCAGTCTCTTCAGAAAAAAAATTATTTGTTCTGTTGGAAAACAACAGCAGTATTATTGAAAGCAAAGGCTCCTGTAACTCTGTGTTCCTTGGCACATTTGGGAACATGTTAATTATTTCCCTAAGCAATGTTAGTATTATTACTTATTTTATTTTCATTATATAAGCAGACACAACTCACATGATGTAGGTTGTTGCAATTCTATTGTCTGCTGGTAACAAAGAAAAACAGACAATAGCTGTAGTCCTTGACTGTGCAAACATCCAGCTGTCTTATTTTCCCATTGCTCTCAGGAGTAACATCAAGTTACTAGAGAGTCAATATGCCTGATGATAGAGAGAAATCCATCAGGTGGGCAAAGGTTCCTCCATTAGTTTCTAGGTCAGGCTGGAAACAAAGGGAGGGATCAGGAACCACTGAGTAGTCCATCAGTGAGAGATTATGCTACCCCAGAGCCAGGTGTTAGAAAGATGTAACATTCAAATACAAGGAGATGTGCTTTTGAATGTCTGATTTCCTTCATCATTTATAATTTTTCTTATTTGGTTCTATTTCTCTAACTTTTGGTTAATTTGGCTAAGGTATTGCTGGTCTTGCTGCACTTTTCAAAGAACCAGTTCCTCATTATCCCCCTTTTCAATTCCATTTCATCCCTGACTTTTATTATTTTTTCTATTATAATATAATGTCTATTATGGGTGTTGCTTGTTTATGTCTTTCTAAGACCTTTGTGTGAATCATTAAAATGTGATATTCCCAATTTTTTGATGTAGGCACTTAGTACTATAAAATTTTCTCAGGATTTATTGTACAGGGCTTCTTCCTCATTGTGATATCCCCTCCCAATGAAAACAGTTGGTCATGGAAGACAGGGGAGACTTTACACATGCAGGGAAACAGCAGGAAGAATGTAACACATGGGTTTGAGTTTGTTTCAACTCTTATGAGACGGTGAACATCCTGGGAAGAGACAATGTTGTCAACAATGGCAGATACAAGGCCATTGTTTCTCCCTTCAGAGGTCTAGGTCTAGCAGAGGTGAAAGAGATGTCACCAGGGGGTAAGAAATCAGTTGTTTCTGGAAGAGAACACCGAAGTGGCTGTACTGAAACATTTTATATGTGCTTCCGGATCAGGATCTGTGATGAATCCCAGAGGATGTGACACGGGTACTAATGGATAGAAAATGAGTTGTCGCAGGGGAAATGGCTCTTGGGATGCTCAAAGAGGCCTTGAGTTTAGTCCAGAGGAAGCCAAGTAAGAAATGCATTGATGGGTTTCACTACATTGTGACTAAGGGTTGGGGACAGGTGAGCACTGCTATCCATAGGCTAACACTTTAGAGACTGAACTTCACTATTGCCTCCAGAAAGTGAGTACAGGAGGAGCCTAGGTGCACAGTCACATAAAGCCAATGATAGGTGGAAAAGTATTGAAGAAAAATATTAAAATCAAACTTATCTTCAGGCAGAAAGATGAGCAATTCCACTTAAAACTTTTTTGTCTCCATGGGAAAAATGTGTTAAAGTATGCCAGTTTGGATATTCATGACTAATGAGTAAGTAGGCCTCAACATGCACAGAACCCTAGATGGTCTCCACTACCTGCCCAGCTCATGAATGCCTTCCAAAATAATTATATCTCTACATCTTCTTTTTAGGGGGACCCAGTGAATCATCATGAGAGATCAGACTAAAGGTATAGAGCAAGACCTTATCCTCCCTCCTTAGGAATGTTCATTACACCCCACACCCATAAAGCTTGTGTGGATCTTGTCTCTGGACTGGCTATTCTCCAAATCTAGAGCTACCATGTTTACAATGGAGGAAGTAGTCTGGGTGCCAATGCAGCACCTGGGTTTGAGCCTGTGAGAATGAACTTATTGTGTTGAAATTTTAGTGAGGTAGCACTGCTTGAATTCGTGGCCTTCCATAAAGTTGGTGTTGTTATATTACAAATAACTCACACATGATTTATAGAAAATTTTACTTTAATTGATAAGATTTTGTGTTGTGCACACTTCCGTTTTGTAATCTATGAGTGTTCAACTGTAAAAGTCTAAGCAATAATAGACACAGTGATGGGACAATAGAAACAACGTCAGGAGATGGTTTGGATTACTCTGCCCTGCCAACAGCTGAAGAAGAGGTAAGGACATAGAAAGGCACGGGTAGGGCGATATCACCCCAGAATTGGCATGGGCTTTTCCCACTTCACCAACACATGATTGTTCTGCACCAGCTGCTCCTCATTAGTCTCCTGCTTCATCATCATCTACCTCACTTCTTCACAGAGAATGGCAGATATAAAAGCAGGTGATTGCTTCTGTCACCTGAAAGGACTTCCTTCCTTGAAACCCTAGTAAACTATCCCACTCCCTGTGAATATAAGAAGGCACTCATGAAACCAACATTCTACCAGTCCTTGGAATCAGAGCTTTTAAGCTCTACTTATGTCCTCACACAGATCCTCTATCCCGACCACAAAGTCTTGTCTCAATTACATGTTAGAGATACCAACAGCTGGATGAACGGCAGTAGCATAGATGCACTTAAGTTTCACCATGCCATCAGTTCAGATGAAGTCACGCTTATAGTTTAGAGCCTTTCAGGGTAGACAGGGATGTAATAGGCACATGAAATTATAATGCTATAACGTTCCTCCAGGGAAGCCCAGCTGAGGTCCTCAGCCTCTAGGTCAGCAGAAGCCAAAGGCAGCAGAAGAATTAGCCGTATATACTCACAATATCCAGTGGGAGAGCAGTAGTGTTAGAGGTGAGGGAAAAGTCTGATACTCTTTATCACCCCTACCAATGGTCCACAGTTCCATAAACCTAGTCAGCAAGAAAAATGACACAGTGATGGACATTCAGATGTGGTCATGAAATGTACCCAGATCCTGTTTTGGCTTCTGGCTTCCATGAAGGAATATTAAAAATATTACTTTAAAACAAAAATATTCTAAGGTGAAAACTTCTGGTTTCTTTGGAAAGTCAGGTATATCAAATGATGTTTTGCTGGGGCACACAGGCGAAAGGATGTTTCGCAAAAGCAGATACATGAAGGAATATTTTCCTGAGGCAGACACAGGTAAAAGGATATTTTACTATAGCAAACATGAGAAAGGATGCATGAAGTTCAGAAGGAATATAAATATGACCCACAGACAGTGGGAGCTCAAGTATTGATTTACTTTGCTCCACCCTGCCATTTGCTAACTACATTTGTACATTGGTTCACCTTACATTGCATTGCTGAGGTTATAGTAACTCATAGAGAGAAACTAACAAAAGAACTTCCAATGAGGTAGGTTCGTGTGACCTTGTGCCACTTCAGAGGATCGGTTGGCTAGGCTTGCAGTTTCTTATGGACTGAACTGGCCTTGCTGGTCCATGTATGGTAACTGTTGAGAGAACTGGACTTCACTGCTGGTTCATGTGTAGTATATGCTGAGAGAACTAGGGCTGTAGCTACTGATTCATATTTGGTGCTTGCTACTGGACTGAACTGCTGTTATCCTAACAAAGATTGGACATGCCTCCAAAGAATTATTTCTAAACAAGTCTACTTCCCCCATGTTCTAATAACTTTTGTTTTTACTACCTCTAGTGGGTGGTGGGGTAGAGGGGAGGTTAAACGCTTATTACAGCAGATTGGAAAAAATATATGCCAACAGTACTCTTTTCACTTCTATGTGCTTTGAACTCTTTATCTGATCAAGTGAGGGTATTTACTAAATATAATCTAAATGAAAAATCTGTGAAGTTTTACCTTTTCTCCAATCAAAGGATAACCTAGAGTCATAAGGTACATTAAAAGCTAACAGGTGTGTGTTTTAATTAAAATTTGGGGAAAAATTTTAAATATAATAACTCTATTAGCATAATTTGCACATATATTTCTTCTCCTCGAACTCCTACTTTCTGCCCTTCCAATGCATCTCAAATTCATAACTTCTTCCTTATATATGTATATGTATACATATTTATGCATACTTGTAACTCATTTAGTGTTGCATGTATAGGGCTGGCTGCTTAGGACTGGATAATCTATCAGAGACATAGTAATTGGATAACACTGATTATCCATCTCACAGCATCTATTAATTGCTTGTAATCCTTAACCTGTTGCAGGGTCCTGTGAGATTTCTCCCATTTACATTGACATGTCAACTTGTGGTGTAATTGTGCACATTTTATTTAGTTGGTCATGTTTTTAAAGATTTCCCCATCATATATAGAAAGCACAATCTCATAGAAGAGAAGAAATCCTGGTCCTCTGGCATTTACAATCTTTCTAGCCTACAGAGAGAATTTTGGTTTCTTTAGAAAGCACAGAATTATTATAAGACTGTGTTTTCTTTTTATGTGAGGTATGGATATGGAGCTGCTTCAAATTGTTTACTACAACTGAGTATGATTTACCTTGTGCTCTAGCAGGGATATGATTTCTCCAGCAGCAGATAGTTTCTTTTGATTATATGATGTTTGGAATTCTGGAGACATTTCAGGAGGTATATAAATGCTAGGATCCTGAGCAGTGGGTTGGGTTGTTGTTTGGTTAATGTTGCTTGTGGATTGTTAAGTAATCATGTGCAAAAAAAAAAACAAGAAGAAATTAGAAATCCTGATAGTGATGATCAAATTTGCTTGCTTCAAGGAATTCAAAGCCCCTAACCAGCAGAAAGTAGTCTAGTGATAACACTGCCCCCTTTCCTTTTATCCATTTTCTAGCCTATCTAATGTTAGGGGGTTGAATAGGTGGAAGAAAAGTGGTGGAGTAAAGAGCTGTAGTGGGCTGCAACCCTGTAGGTGCAACAATAATATGAACTAACCAGTACCCCCTGAGCTCGTGTCTCTAGCTGCATATGTAGCAGAAGATGGCCTAATCGGCCATCATTGGGAAGAGAGGCCCCTTGGTCTTGTAAATGTTATATGACCCAGCACAGGGGAAGGCCAGGGCCAAGTAGTGGGAATGGATGGGTAGGGGAGCAGGGGCAGGGGGGTATAGGGAACTTTCAGGATAGCATTTGAAATGTAAATAAAGAAAATAATAATAAATAAAAAAATTTACTAGAAATAAAAAGAAAATATCTAATAAAAAAACTTTAAAAAAAAAAGAAAGAAAAGTGGTGGAGTAGGGTGAAAGAAAAAAGTACCCAGAACGTAGCCAAAGCCCAGGTACTAGTGGCACCCAACATGGTGCTACGCAGAATGGGAAATTTGACTTTAATTATCATAGACATAGAGGAAACAATAGGGAATGAAGAAATGGATATTTGCTTTCAAAACGCTACTCAAAATTTTATTGTGGTTGCTACTACTGGAATATTGTCTGCTTTGCTACCACAGGGGAGTTTCTATTATTTATTTTTCTGCATCCTCTATTCTATTTCAAAAAAGTTTGGAAGAACAGCTGAGCAGTAGAAAAATTGTGGGTGGAAACAGGGACCTGTGGCACAAAACATAACGGAAATGGAAAAACAAGTGTTTGCTTTCTCATTTCTGAAAGGTTTGCAGAGTTGGCTGTGCAATTGGAAAATTACAGTGGAAGTAAAAGCACTTGGGAAGTGAGGCCTGCCAGGAAGTAAAGACCAAAAGGGCCCAGTCCAGGTCACCAAGCAAGAGAATGTCAATTTCTCACAAGAGGAAAGAAGGAAAGCAACTGTGCCATGAGACTTTTGGGTCAGAGAAAGACTGATGGGGGTGGGTGAAGCAGTCCATTTTGAAAGAAAGGCTTAATCTTGAACCAATTGTATCATTAGCTTTCCCAGTAGTTGTACAACATATGCCTACTAATAGATGGGGAACAAGATCAGGATGAGCTAGGATGGCATCCTATAGAAATAATAGATCTAACGCAGTTTAAAGAGGTCATGGTTTCATGCAAAATGCATTTGCCTTATGTGAAAAAAACTCTAAATAACTTGGATACTAAAATAGAATTATTTCCCAAGATTGGAAGAAATTGTTGACAGCTGTATTAAATGCCAGTCCTTAATTGCAATGGTCAACATGGCAGAGGGAGGAAACTGCAAATATTTAACAGTGGAGCAGGAATGTAGTCAAAGACCAGATGCTGAGTGAAGGGTGGTACTCTGATATACAAGAACAGATTTATTTGACAATTTCATTACTGAACAATATTGTCTAACAGCTTTAAGAGCTTGGGGCAAAGTTGAGGGGCACAGGAAAAGGTCCACCTCTATTAAAATGATTATATAGGGCTCTGGAGAAGCCATTACTATTTTTTCTACAAATTTTAGTCTCAGCTGTGAACAAAGGTCTGACACAAGACAGTTGTTGATAGAGATCTTGGTGAGTGAAAATGTGAATACTGAATATGAAAAAAAATGTTTAGGGCATTAAAGGAAAAGGCAGCACTCAGATAAATCGATAAGTGATATGACTGATAGTGGTTCTAACATGTACACTCCTAATATCATAGGTCAAGCTATAGCTAGAGATCCAAATTCCCTGTGCTTCAGTTGCAGTAAATATGGCCATTTGTAAATAAAACTGTGACCGATCCACTAAAAGTCTCAAATATCTAAATACCCAGTAGGTTAATTATGAAAAGGTTGGATTCAGCATCTCCAAGGGCATTGCTTTTTCTATAAATAAACCAGAAAGAAGACCTACATTTCCAGGGGTGTGCAAGAGATGTGATATGTTTGCAATTGGACCAGTGAGTGTAGGTCCAAGAGAGATATCCCAAGAAATCTTCTACAGTCAGGAAATGAAATGGGGGCCTGGCTTGAGGCTCTGAAGAAATAGGTTTGAACTGTTTACCTCTTATTAGCTAGTAAGAAACACTCAGACTGAAAGACCTCAACTAAATATTACAGATCTAATGCATGCCCCGGCAGGCAGAGCTGCTTTAGACTTGGGCATATATAAACATCTTATCCTATTCCCCAAAACTTAATGTTATAAAATATCTACTGGAGATTATTTTACTTTGGGATGATGATCTTGGGAAGGAGTGGACTGAATTTTTAAGGTTTCAGTGTGCATCCAAACATTGTAGATGAATATTTAAAAGAGGAAATTAAAATTAGGGCCCATGTACAGAGAGCAAAGAAATTTAACACATGTGGTAGTATTACTCAGCTGCAACTGTTTACTGACAACAAATGTAAAGCTGCTCCCATAGAAAGAACAGGAGTGTTTGCCAGTACTGGAAAATTGTGTGTTCTGTCAAACATTTGTTAATGATCAGGTCAAAATTAAAATTGCAAGTAAATGGCATTGAAATAGCTTGATGGATACAGGAGTTGCTGTAACTATCACTGCAAAAACATCTTGGAATTCATAATGGCCACTTCAAAAGGTTTATATAAAGTTTCTAGGAATTGGAATGCTGTCTCAGATAAAACAGAGTGTGTGATGGGTTAAATGTGTGGGAATGGAAGGTCAAATATATAAATTAGGATCTTATATGACTGACATACTCATAAATTTATGGAAAAGAGGTCTTTTACAACAATGGGATACTCAGATTAGTATTCTTGCAATCCCAGAGACAAGCAATGATAAAATAAGGAGTGAAATGGTAATTCTGCTTGGGAAGGTATTGCTATATGTCATCAAAAACAACCTCAGGCTGTGCCAATTTCCAGAGTACATCACAGGGGTTGAGTTTCCAAATTTACAACGGAGAGGGTACTACTGAAATACCAATGGCCCTACACTTATAAAAGTTGACTGAACAGCCTAATACCAATGTCCCTACACTTATAAAATTTGACTGAACAGCCTGTGTTGGTAGATCAGTTGCTCTTAACGAAGAAAAGATTACAGGCATTGAGCATCTGGTACAAGAGCAACGGAAGGCTCAGCATATAGAAGAGTTTACACACAAAAAAAAGAAAAGAAAAGAAAAGAAAAGAAAAGAAAGAAAGAAAGAAAGAAAGAAAGAAAGAAAGAAAAGAAAAAGAAAAAGAAATCAGGACAATGGATAATGTTAACAGATGTAAGAGCAGTGAATAGAACAATTCAACCAATAATTCCATAACAGCCTGAATTCCTTTACTTTTTATATATTCTAAGGTATAGCCTATGGTAGTAATTGATTTAAAAGATTGCTTTTTTACAGTGAGCAAGATATGGAAACTTTTCTTTCACAGTACCTACTTATAATAATGGTTGACAAGTTAAAGGGCATCAATTGAAAGTTCTTCCACAGGGATTGTTAAAAAGTCAATTTTTTTGTTTGTGTAACAAACAATCACCAAAACACAAGAAAATCAAGAAGAAGGTAGACCAACACATGGATACTTCATTCCTCCCTAAAATAG
>NC_034608.1:13673169-13692492 GCF_900095145.1 Mus pahari | reverse complement strand
TGGGCATATCTTTATTTAGGTTTGGGAAGTTTTCTTCTATACCTTTGTTGAAGACATTTGCTGGTCCTTTAAGTTGAAAATCTTCATTCTCATATACTACTATTATCCATAGGTTTGGTCTTCTCATTGTGTCCTGGATTTCCTGTATGTTTTGAGTTAGGATCTTTTTGCATTTTGCATTTTCTTTGATTGTTGTGTCAATGTTCCCTATGGAATCTTCTGTACCTGAGATTCTCTTTTCCATCTCTTGTATTCTGTTGCTGATGCTCACACCTATGGTTCTGGATTTCATTCCTAGGGTTCCTATCTCCACTGTTGTCTCATTTTGGGTGTTCTTAATTTTTTCTACTTCCTTTTGAAGATCCTTAATGGTTTTGTTCAATTCCATCCCCTGTTTGTTTGTGTTTTCCTGTAATTCTTTAAGGGATTTTTCATGTTTCTTTTAGCTGGTTAGTAGTGTTATCCTGTAATTCTTTAAGGGATTTTTTGTTTCTTTTATCTGTTTAGCAGTGTTTTCCCATAATTCTTTAAGGGATTTTTGTGTTTCTTCTAGCTGTTTAGCAGTGTTTTCCTGTAGTTCTTTAAGAACTTCTTCCTGTTTAGCAGTGGTCTCCTGTAATTCATTGAGGGATTTTTGTGTTTCTTCTTTAAGGTCTTCTACTTGTTTAACATTGTTCTCCTGCATTTCTTTGAGTGAGTTATTAATGTCCTTCTTCAAATCTTCTATCACCATCATGAGATATAATTTTAAATCCATATCTTGCTTTTCGGGTGTGTTGGGGTATCCAGGACTCACTGTGGTGGTGGGCGTACTAGGTTCTGATGGTGCCCTGTATTCTTGGTTTTGGTTAGTAAGATTCTTATGTTTGCCTTTCGCCATCTGGAAATCTCTGGTATTAATTTTCAAGCTGCTTCTGGCTGGAGTTTGATCCTCCTGTTGTTCTGTTAGCCCCTGTCAGCACTCTTGAGCATCCAACTCTCCCCTGTGTCCCCTTGGTCAGAGTACTCTCTTCAGGCAAGCTCTCCTCTTACAAGGCAGGTGTCCAGATGTTTGGAGCTCTGATCCTCCTTCTGAGTCCTGGGGTCAGAGTCCTCTCTGTAGGCCTACTCTCCTTGCATGATCCATAGAACCTGTGATCTGGAGACCTGTGGTGTGGAGAGTCCTCCTGAATGCTCAGCTGTCTCCACTGGGGTTCAGACTAGAGAAGGCAGGGGTGGCTGCGACCAGACTGGAACCCCGCCTCTGGGTGGGCAGTGTTCCTTTGTCCCTATTCCTGCTAGCACAAGCCCCTGCTGGATTCTCTGGAGTTGACTGTGTTCTACTCACCTTGATCCCAAGGATCTGTGGTGTGGAGACTCCTCTGGAGCACTCAGCTGCCTCCGCTGGGGTTCAGAAGAGAGATGGTGGGAGTTTCCCTGATAGGACCAGAACCCCACCTCTGGGCAGGCAGTATTCCTTTGTCCCTGTTCCTGCTGGCACAAACCCCTGCTGGATTCTCTGGAGTTGATTATGTTCCACTTACCCGTGATCCCGAGGACCGCGATCCTGGGGATCTGAGGTGTGGAGAGTCCTCCCGAGCACTCAGCATCCTCTGCTGGGGTTCAGAAGAGAGCAAAAATATGATTTCTAATAATAGTCTGCTGTGCTCATAGGCTTGAGAGTAGTAAAATCATCATCAGGGAGTCACAGAGGCTTCATTCTTTAAGCTTCCAGTCTGGCATGCATGTCCTCAGCAACTGGAGGCACGCAGGTAAGATGTGAGTTGATATTCCTGGCTTCAGATCCACTGGAATTGAGCTGCAGTGTGCAGGCTTTGCATCTGCATGGGGTCCACGCAGACTTATTTCTGGACCTGGAGTTTCTCTGCCAGGCTTTCAGGAGTTGAGCCTCAATTAGTGTTCTTAAGGGATGCAGGCACTAGTAAGTAGCCTGCAAGATAGTAAAAAACCTCACACCCTAGCTCTTTTAAACTACCTGATTCAGTGTGTGGTAAAATAAACATGAAAGTTGGGGGCAGACTGCCTGAAGGAAAATGCAGTCCATAGGACAGGGACAAACAAGCACCTGGGGGTGGGCATAAATATGCTAAAAGTAAATTATATACAGGATTAAAATAAGTAGTAAGTATTGCAACATATTTTTGTTTCCCAATTTTTATTAGGTATTTACTTTATTTACATTTTAAATGCTATCCCCAAAGTTCCCATACCCTCCCCCCATGCTCCCCGACCCACCCACTCCCCCTTCTTGCCCCTGGTGTTCCCCTGTACTGGGACATATAAAGTTTGCAAGACCATACAAGGGGCCTCTCTTCCTAATGATGGCTGATTAGACCATCTTCTGCTACATATGCAGCTAGAGACACGAGCTCTGGGGGTGCTGGTTACTTCATATTATTGTTTCACCTATAGGGTTGCAGACCCTTTTAGAAGCTTCTTCTTCTTCCTCTTCTGGAGTTTCTGAAGACAGCTACAGTGTACTTACATATAATAAATAAATAAATCTTTAAAAAAATTCTAATAACCCCATTAAAAAATGGGGTACAGAGCTAAGCAAAGAATTCTCAACTGAGGAATACCGAATGGCTGAGAAGCACCTGAAAAAATGTTCAACATCCTTAATAATCAAGGAAAAGCAAATCAAAACAACCCTGAGTTTCCACCTCACACCAGTCAGAATGGCTAAGATAAACAATTCATCGGACAGCAGATGCTGGTGAGGATGTGGAGAAAGAAGAACACTTCTCCAATGTTGGTTGGATTGCAAGACTCTGGAAATCAGTCTGGCGGTTCCTCAGAAAACCGGACATAGTACTACCGGAAGATCCAGCAATACCTCTTCTAGTTATATACCCAGAAGGTGTTCCAACTGGTAATAAGGACACATGCTCCACTATGTTCATAGCTGGCCTATTTATAATAGCCAGAAGCTGACAAGAACCCAGATGTCCCTCAACAGAGGAATGAATACAGAAAATGTGGTAAATTTACACAATGGATTACTACTCAGCTATTAAGAACAATGAATTTATGAAATTCTGGGATACCCCACAGTCTTGTTTTTTCTGCATTGTGTCTGTTTTTTTGTTTGTGATGACATTCACTTGTTATAAAGTGAGGCTTCTTTGAATTATGGTGGTAGCTACACCTATCTCTGAATATAATATTAAACTTAGAAGTAATGAAGAATGCTGATCTATCAAAGCGTTAGTATATTTGTAAATTCCATGACCTATTAGTTCAGGGAATATGACCATGTTTCCAGTAATAGGTGTGATTAGCCTTCCATTGAGGAGGACTTAAGTCTAGTTAGAGAACTGTTAGTTGCTTCCAACACATGTGCTACTTATCTTACATTTATGAGTATCTTGCATCATACCAGCATACCAGCTTATTCTTGTAATTGACATGGTTCACAGTTACTGGAGCTGTGTAGGAGTGTTTAATTGCTTCCCTTGGCAGCTTCCACAATGTTTTCAAAAATCATGGAAACTAAACCATAGTAAAGAGGCTTACAGAGCAGATGTACGTTCAAACATTTGTGTTGTGTGTTCTAAGTTTGTTGTTCCTTCAGCAACAGTGGTCCACCCTCAACCATAGCAAGAAAATGAAGGGCTAAATCTATAATCTGTCTACTTTTTGGAGTAACATGTGCTATCCAGACAAACCATTTGAAACAAGATTCTTTCTATTTGGTACTGGAGTTTTTGCTAGTCTTTGGTTCTTCAGCACAGCATTGTCAGTCCAAGTGGTAGGTGTGTGTGTGTGTGTGTGTGTGTGTGTGTGTGTGTGTGTGTTTGTGTGTGTTTGTGTGTACATATTGTGTGTACGTATACATATTTCCATGTGTTCCATATAAATCTATGTTGATATATAAGAACATTCCTTGAGGAATTACCAAGCAATCTTGTTATTATCTCTTGATTGTCTTCCTTCCACACTTACCTCCTTACAACTTCCCGACACTGACCCTGTTCAATGTTATTCAATTTTCTATTTTATATCACTTGTATCTTACCATTCCCTTCCCACTCCACACCTAGCCCTGCCTATGGTAACTTTATACTTTCCCAAATTTTGCTGTTCCTTTGTGTTGTACACTCACATCTGGGCACTTGAAGCTAGAAACCAAGTATGTGAGAAACTATGTGCCATTGGTCTATCTGAATATGGGTTATCTCACACAATATAATCTTTTGTAGTTCCATTCACTTCTCAGAAAAAAAATATAATTCCTTTTTTCTTTGTGGCTGAGTAGTAGTTCATTGTTTATATGTACCACATTTTTATTACCCTTTAATTAACTGGTGAACATCTTTGATATTTCCTTTGTTGTGAAAGGAACACAATGAACATGGATATGTCATATATCAGAGGAACAGGATATAGTGTCCTTTTAATATATGTTGCAGGGGTGTGTACTTAGAGCAGATCATGAATCTATTTCTAACCCTTTAAGGATCTTCTGCACTGATTTCTGTAGTGGTTGCATTGATAAGCACTCTCACCAACAGTGAATACGTGTTTTCCTTTCCTCATATACTATCTCCAGTATTGTTAAAAAATTATTTTCTTAAATTTATCTATTTTGGCCATAGCAAGATGGAATTTTAAAATAGCTTAACTTTAATTTCTTTGATGACTAATGATGCTAACCCTTTTTCCAAAAAGGCATTTCTTAGCATTTTTGTATTTTGTTCCTGAGAACTCTCTGATTAGTTCCGTGCCTGATTTTAGTTGAGTGCTTTTTATGGGGATTTTCTTTTTGTGATCTAAATAGTAATCCTATGTCAGAAATGTGACTGGCATGTATTTTCCCCATTCTATAGGCTGCCACTTCAGTTAATTAATATTTCACTTGCATTGCAGAAGGTTTTTAATTTCACGATGTCTCAATTGTCCATTGCTGGTTCTATTTCTTGCTTGGCTGGAAAGTCCTTATCCTATATTCTGATATATACCTCTTGCACTTTTCCCTAGATGGTTCAGAGTTTAAGGTCCAACACTGAGGTCTTTGTTCTATATGGAACTGATTCTTATGCAGAATTAGAGACAACAATCAGATTTCATTCTTCTATATGTTGACATGCATTTACCTTAGAACTATTTCTTGAAGATGCTGTGTTTCCACTATTCCGAATTTTTGGCAATTATGCAAAAAAAAAAAAACAAATGTCTATAAGAGCATGAGCTATATATGTATCTTCAACTCTATTCCTTTGGTAAATATATCTAGTTTTTTTTTTTTTCTTTTTTGGTTTTTTGAGCCGGGGTTTCTCTGTATAGTCCTGGCTGTCCTGGAACTCACTCTGTAGACCAGGCTGGCCTCGAACTCAGAAATCCATCTGCCTCTGCCTCCCAAGTGCTGGGATTAAAGGCGTGCACCACCACCGTCTAGCATGTATCTAGTTTTGTGTCAGTACTATCCTGTTTTTATTATTATGGCTCTGTAATATAACTTTCCCCCAAATTAACTAAATAATTATAGTTTCTTTTTTAGAATTTGTTTTCTTTTACATTCCAGATATTGCCCCCTCTCAGTCCTCCCTCCCACAGTTCCTGATCTCATTCCCCCTCTCCTTTGCCTCTGAGAGGATGCTTCCTCTCCCCCGGACACACCTCTTCCCTAGGGTCTCAAGACTCTACAGGATTAGGCACATCCTCTCCCAATGAGTCCAGACAAGGCAGTTCTCTGCTATATATGTGCCAGGACCTGAACCAGCCTGTGTATGTTCCCTAGTAGGTGGCTCAATATCTAGGGTCTTTCAGGGCTATGGGTTAGTTGATACTTCTGGTCTTCCTTTGGGCCGGCCTCCCCTTCAATCCTTCTCCTAATTCTTCCATAGGGCTCCTTAACTTCAATCCAATGGTTGGGTGTAAGTATCTGTGTCTGTCTCAGTCAGCTGTTGGTAGGGCCTCTCAGGAGACAGCCATGCTAAGCTCTTGTCTGTAATCACATCATAGCATCAGTAATAGTGTCAGGCCTTGGTGCCCGCTGACCCCCATGTGATGCATCTCAAGTTGGGCTGGTCATTGGACAACATTTCTTTCAGTCTCTTCTCCATTTTTTTGTCCCTGAAGTTCTTTTAGACAGGATCATCCTGATCATAACATCCCTCCATCCTGTCCTTGAAGTCCCACACTTACAAATCCCTCAACCATTACCCCTTCCCTTCTTTTCAGAGCAATGGGAGCCTGTCCCTGGTCAACACCCCATCCTAGGACATCTAGTCCCAGCAGAACTAGGCACATCATCTCCCACTGAGACCCAACCAAGCAATCCAGGAATGGGAATGGTATCCAATGGCAAGGAACAAAGAATGAGACAGTCCCTGATCTACTTGTTAGGGGACCCACATGAAGACCCAAAATGCACATATGCACATTCTTATTTACCTAGCAAAAGGTCTGTTAAGGTCAGAGAACAAGATGAAAGTGATCCCAGCTGTTAAGGACTTGGGAGTTTTCCCTATAGGACAGGGTAATGATCAAAGACAATGAGTCTCAGTGTTCACTGTTAAGATTGAACTTCTGTGCCCACTGTAAAATATGATTTTCCTGGTTTATGAATATAACTTTGCTGGAAAGCTTTGGTGTGAACCTTGAGGACTTCGTGCTGTGCAGCATGCAGACTGAATTGATTCTTCTTTTTCTGTTGTGTCAAGAAGTGTAAAAAAAAAAGCTCTCTACTTAACTATACTTTTACTTTACCATGAAAACAATACCAGAATAGATAGATTGCAAAGTATGTTAGACAAATAAGAATTGTGTTAAGTTAGAATAATATGATGTCTATCTCTTTTCGTGTACCCAGAAACTCTACCTGCCAGTAGAAGAGAAACTGGCTGTTAAAAATTATTTGGCTTGCTCAAGTTCTGCTAATTTGTAATTGAAAAAAATTTGCTTTAGGAGATAGATGTACTGTGGGAAGAAGGCTTATTGGAAGCTGAGTGATCAGGCATGGGATATAGAATAATTTGTTTTTAGAAATATGAAACATGTAATCTTTATGTGTAACTAAAACTCATGAATAAGAAGTTATTGTAATGAGATTTTTTTTCCTGCATGAGGGATTTTATTTAGAAGGTATGTTGTTTTGTTTGTTGATGTCTAGTTTTTGAGTTCTTTATGTATTTTGGATATCAACCCTCTGTCAGAAATGGGATTAGTGAAGATCTTTTCCCATTCTGTAGGATGCTGTTTTGTCCTTTTGATAGTGTCCTTTGCCTTACAGAAGCTTTTCATTTTCATTAGATTCCAATTATTAATTATTGATCTTAGTTAGTGCTTGAGCTTTGATGTTCTGTTCAGGATTCAAGAAGTTGTCTCCTCTGAAGGAAGGACCATCCAGAGACTGCCCCACCCAGGGATCTATCCCATAAACATCCACCAAACCCAGACACTATTGCATATGCCAGCAAGATTTTGCTGACAGGACCCTGATATAGTTGTCTCTTGTGAGGCTAAGCCAGTGCCTGGCAAATACAGAAGTGGATGCTCACAGTCGTCTATTGGATAGAACACAGGGCCCCCAATGAAGGAGCTAGAGAAAGCACCCAAGGAGCTAAATGGGTCTGCAATGCTAAAGGAGGAACAACAATATGAACTAATCATTACCCCTCCCCTAGAGCTTATGTCTCTAGTTGCATATGTACCAGAGGATAGCCTAGTAGGCTATTAATGGGAGGAGTGGCCTTTGGTCTTGAGAAGATTATATGCCCCAATACAGGGAAATGCCAGGGCCAGAAAGTCAGAGTGGGTGGGTTGGGGAACAGGGCAGGGGAGGGTATAGGGGACTTTCAGGATAGCATTTGAATTGTAAGTGAAGAAAATATCTAATAAAAAAAGAAGTTGTCTCCTGTCCAACGCATTCAAGGATATTTCCCACTTTCCTTTCTTTTCAGGTTTAGTGTGTCAGGCTTTATGTTGAGGTCTTTGATCCACTTAGACTTGAGTTTTGTACAGGGTAATAGCTATAGATATATTTTCATCCATCTACATTCAGACAGACATTCAGTTAGGCAAGCACTGAGTGTTGAAAATGCCTTTTTCCCATGGTATGATTTTGGCTTCTTTGTTAAAAATAGGTATCCATAGATGTGCGTATTTACTTCTGGGTCTTTAATTTGATTCCATTGATCAACCTGTCTGTTTTATGCCCATTCCATGTGATTTTTAAAATTCTCTGTAGTACAGCTTGAAATCGAGGTAGTGATATCCTTAGAAGTTCTTTTATTGAATAGGATTGTTTCATTTATCTAGTGTTTTAGTTTTTCAATATGCAGTGAAGTATTGTTCTTTCAAGGTACGTAAAAAACTGTGTTAACAATTTTGACAAGAATTGCCTTGAATCTGTGGATTGGTTTTGTCAGGATGGATATTTTTATTATGCTAATCCTTCCAATCCATGAGCATGGAAGATGTTTAAAAGTTTTCTCTTAAAACAGCTCATCTATAATGCTTAGATGGCTAAAATTCATTATGCCTCCAAAGGAAACTGTCAAAGAGCAAAAAATAAATAAACATAATAAATAAAAAGAAACCCATTTAGGAAGTGTGTCAGCACACACATGAGCCCCTCCCCACTTACTTTCAGGCTGTGATGAACTTGTGTCTGAAGATTATTTCTCATCCTTGTATACCAGGCCACAAAGTAATTTCTAGTCTGTTCATAGCCACTTACTTCCCAATCTTTCAAATTACCATCACATCTCTTCCTGAATGCTTCAAAGGAGATATTACTTCAACAAACCCTTGTAATGCCTACTTCCTATCTTATAATACATTGCTCTTTGAATTTTTATTATTAAGCACTCCATATAGCCCTTAGAGAACAAATGTTTTTTTCCACATCATACTCATGCTGATCTGGTTGGAGTTAGATCTAGACCAGTTTAATAATAAGAGGCCAGAGAAAACAATATAAGTTCATAACATTTTCTCATAAAAGCATGTGAAATATTATCATTGGCAACTTCAATACATTGATTAAGTAAGTTAATGATGACTAAGATAAGTAGATGTTTTATTTTTATAGGTTGGATGTCTGCTCATCCTTATGACAAATTCTCATAAATGAAAATGAACTTGTGCAATCAAAGATACATGAAAGACTGTTGTCAGAATCCAGGCTCCTACTGACTACAGCCTGTGATATTAGGTGTCATTTATTTCACCAGAAAAACCACTGTAGACACATATTTTTCCAGAAATTGTATGCAGTTATAAAGACAGATGTGAGTAACTATTGTTGACATCAAGGATGGCTACTAGCCAGGCCAATGTGAGTGACAACATGCAATGCCATGAAGTGAGCTAGCTGAGCAAGACTCATAGAACTACTGCTCATCTCTTGCTTATGAGAGAAGCTCAAGACCAGTAAACAAGATTGTTGTTATAAGAAATCTTCAGAAGATGTGAGAGAAATACTTCACATAATCAGGTCCTAAGTGTCATTTCCAAAACAAGAGCCCTAAAGTGTTTTCAGTAATGACCTGAATGCCAGCATCTCGGGGCTTCTGCTGTGGTTTGGATACTGTTTACCCCAGAAGTGGCATATGGCAATACGTTGGTAGTGAGCATTATGGAACCTGGGAGAAGTAGGTTTCAGGGGAGGTCCTGAGACTGTTGTGGTTCTGCCTTCAGAAAGGATTAAGGGAACTCTAATGATCCCTTTATACTTCTGCTGAGACTATTGTTAAAGCCAGAGTCTGCTAGTATCCACCATCTTCTTTGTTATTTGGTGGCATGACCCACACATAATAATGGAGGAAACATTATTATGCTAAAATGCCAAGAGGGTTTAATAGTTCTGAACTGATCACTGGTCAGCAAAACATGATTTAAATAATTTTTCCTTCATAGTTTGTCTCTGCGTTTTGTTAAGGCCATGAAAACTCACCAACACATTGCCCATTTGCTCTCTTTTAGCTTGTAAACCTTAATCAAAAAACTTTCGGCCAGGTGTGGTGGCGCACGCCTTTAATCCCAGCACTTGGGAGGCAGAGGCAGGCGGATATCTGAGTTCGAGGCCAGCCTGGTCTACAAAGTGAGTTCCAGGACAGCCAGGGCTATACAGAGAAACCCTGTCTAGAAAAACCAAACCAAACCAAACCAAACCAAAAAAAAAAAAAAAAACCAAAAAACTTTCGGCTCCTAGATCTATGGAATGTACTTCCAGATACAAGGAGGCCCAAGTATTTTCTAGGAGACCTGTTTTTAAAAAAAGAAGTGAGTAAGACACATAAAAAACTAGGTATTGTCAGCCAATCTCTCTCTCTCTCTCTCTCTCTCTCTCTCTCTCTCTCTCTCTCTCTCTCCCCAGCTCTCGGTGTAGGGGAAAGATGGGGGAAGAAGAGAGCCCATGTCCAACCAGAGTTCCTGTGCTCTGGGCAGGTGGACACGGGAGGACTGCTGGACACTTTCCACTTGGCCCCAGGTGGGCATCTGGCTGTATAAAGCCACTGACCCTGCATGGTGGGGTGTGTACAAGAGGCAGTCCCCATACAGGGTTCTCAGTCTCAGGCATCCCATGCTGGATACAGCAGAGGAGCTAAGAACAGAATAGGGGCCCCAGGGATATGAGAAGAGGGCAGAGGGAGAGAGGTTCCCATGCAGGTGAGAGTCCTAAGTCCAGTCCTTTACTGGAGCACAGGAAGGCCTTCTGAACGGAGGTTAGGCATGGCTCATTAGGAGAAAGCTTATCCCATCATCCAAGCACAGTGAGCTTTGATGAACAGAGACAGTGTATGGTTTTAGAACTTTATTGTAGAAATGCAGGGTGAAAGAGGAAAGGTAGAAAGAGAGAGAGAGAGAGACCTGCCATGGCCAAGAGGAGAAAAAGGGGGAAAGGAGTGAGAGAAGAAAGGCTAGAGAGTAAGAGGGAGAGAGTAAGGAAAGTAAAAGCTTAAGAGAGAGAGGAGGGGCCAAGCAGCCCCTCTTATAGTGGGCTTGTTATCCTGCTGTTGCTAAGTAACTGGGAGGAGTCTAGCCTGAAGCTCAGAACTTTGGGACATTGTATATGTGACTACTAGCCGTGAGCCTCTCTTGTGGGGGCTGAGGGGGCGGTAACTTCGACAGGAGCCAGGGATTCAGGAGACATGAGTGAATGCCTTCTGTCCCATGTAGGAGAAAATTACCACCACTGAGTTTCACCGAGGTTCAAGACCTCAGCTCCACTGGAGACCAGGCAATCATTGCCCCAATATCTAATCTATTCATTTTAAATCCTGATTGATATCCTGTTCCAGTTCCACCCCTCACACAGTCCCTCCACCATCCTCCCTCCCCTTCTTCTCTGAGAAGGTGCCTCCACATACTCCCCAAACTTGGCACATCAAGTCTCTGGAGGGCAAGGCACATCCTATCCCACTGAGGCCAGATAAGGCAGTCCAGCTAGGGGAACAGATTTTATTGGCAGGCAACAGCTTTAGGGACAGCTCCTGCTTTAATTGTTGAGGGACCAACATGAAGACTGAAATGCACATCTTCTACCTATGTTCTGGAGATCTCTGTCCAGGCCATGTATGCTCTTTTGTTGGTGGCTTGTCTTTGAGGGCCCCCTAGTGTCCAGATTAGTTGACTCTGTTGGTCTTCCTATGCCATTCCAACCCGCGGGGACCTCCTTTTACTTCTTCCCTAAGACTCACCAAATTTTGTTCAGTGTTTGGCTGTGGGTCTCTGCATCTATTTCAGTCAGCTGCTGGATGGAGCTTCTTAGGAGACAGCTATGCTAGGCCCTGTCTGCAAGCATGACAATATTATATTACTAAGTGTCAGGGACTGATGCTTGCCCATGAGATAGATCTCAAGCTGGGTTGGTTATTGTTTAGCTATTCCCTCAGTCTCTAATCCATATGACATTCCTACATTTCTTGTAGACAGGATACATTTTGGGTTAAAATTTTTGTGAGTGGGCTGCTGTCCTTATCCCTCCAATGGGTATCCTACCTGGCTATTGTCTATATAGCCTCTTCAAGATCCATATCCCTACTGCTCTATATCTCATCTAAGGTCACCTGCATTGACTCCTGGGAGCTTACTCTATCTCAGGTCTGAGTCACATCCTTGAGATACCCTCCACCCCCAATCCCCAGCCCCACCAGCTGCAGATTTCCTTTCATTTCCTGCCTCTCTGGCCCTATCTTCTGTCTCTCCCCCAACCCTACTTCCTCCATTACCCTCCTCATCCCTTCTCCCACACTGTAGAAGATTCATTTGCCTCCTATGTGGAGTGTATCATGGTATCTAGTATTTTATGGCTAATATCCATGGATAAGTGAATACATATCATGCATGTCCTTTTAGGTCTGTGTTACCTCACTCAGCATGATGTTTTCTAGTTCCATCCATTTGCCTTCAAAACTCTTGATGTCCTTGTTTTTAATAACTGAATAGTATTCTATTGTGTGAATGATCTAGATTTTCTCTGAATCTCCCATATATCTCAGGCATTTAATGATTGTTTCCCAGTGTTGTTAATGTTTGGGAAGCATAGGCAGTGTAGTCTCAGTTAAGGAAGTATGTCACTGGAAGCCAGCTTTGAGAAGTGTACCATTTCCAATTTAGTTTCCCTGCTTTTGGTCCATGATATGAGCTCTCAGTTCTTCAGGCAATCATGTCTGCATGCTGACACGCTCCCTGTTGTAATGGTGATTTTTTTGGAAATATATGCCTCAAATTTTTTCTATAAGTCACATTGATTGTGATATTTATCACAGAAATATAAAAGTAAATCATACACCCTTTTATCCACTCCAGAGCAGGTTGTGGTTGCTCTCCAGTCAGTTTTCTTGTTTTTGAGAAGAGAAGTTGTAGTGGCAGAGCATGGGGCCAAAAAGTGAGTGAAATGGGAGGGAGAAAAATGGAGTGAATTTGCTCTCTGATGCAGGTGTAAATTGGATGTAGACATGATGGAGAAAAGCCAGACAAAAAGATAGAAGATTAAATTATGTGGGGATTGCACTCAAGCCTCTGATAGGGGAGCAGCACAAAATAGGCAGAGGGGTTTTTAGCATAGAAAGAGGCCTTAATCTTGGAAGTTTCTAACCATTAGCCATTGTACCATATGAAGTTATCTAAGTATAAAACAGTTGTAGTCACTTTTGATGATTCAATATAATAATAACAACGAGGTAGGGGTAGACAAGAGAGACTTTGTCCTCATGACTCTTTAATTTCCTTTTGTAGGTGTGTCCAGCATCACAAATAGTTTACTAAAGTGAGAGTTAAGTATAGTTAATGTCCTTGTGTTTAGAATAATGAGATCTGGACAAAGCTTGGGGGAATGTTTCTGCTCAGTGCCGGGCTTTTTACATCAGTGAGCAGGTGGATCAGGGCTACCAAAGAAACCTTCTATTGAAGACTCACCAGAGTGAATAGAAGTCAGTGTTGGACATAGAAAAGTCACAAAGAAGTATAGATAGGTCCCCAAAGGCCAATGCATTTCAATAGTGGTAGCATCTGCATCCCAGGAGCATTACTGGATTTAGACTTCAAGAGGAACATGAAAGCAATTGAACTTGGGAGTAGAAATATCAGGGGAGTTGTTAGTGTCATGAAAAAGACAGCATGACAGAGGCTGTGAGAACAGCCCATGCCCACAAGACAAACTGGTCATTTTCTCTTATAGGTTTCATAGAAGGAGGTCCCATACCACATAATTGATTAGTTTCTCATAGTGCATGCTTGTGGTAAGTTGATACTTGAGCAATCACAGAGGAGGAAAATCTCAGCCATCTAGTTAACGTGGGTCCAGCTTATAGGATGTGACTTCTGTAATTCTTAGTAGTTTAGGATGCTTAGTGAATTTTCCCTTTCATAAATGATAATTTTATCAGCTTTGAGGGGAGAGGGGGAGAAATAGGCTGCTACATGTGAGTCAATTGGGAAGACATGCCCTAATCATGTGTCTTACTTTTCCACAATCTAGTGGCCAGGAATGTATAAAAATGAGAAAACAAGCCAAGCATGAGCATTCACCTTCTTCTCCTCTCTGACAGAAGATGCAATATGATCAGTCCCTCCGGGGTTCCTTCCTACATGTCTTTCCCTCTCTAATGAGCTAGTGAGCTGAGGCTCCTATAATGAACTTTCCTTCAGTTTCCTTCAGTTTATTAAGTTGCATTTGTCCGATATTTTGTCACAGCAGCAAGAAGAACTGATAGACGAGATTCACACAAGAAGTAGAGTTATTGCGATGGTCAAGCTGACCATATGATTCATAGGTTTATGAAATGAATTTGTAGAAGGAATGTGATAGGTTTGGGGGTGTTGAGTTAGAAGTCTTAAAATGGTGTAAACAAGGCTTAATAGGCCAATAATATCAAGAGAAATACAGATAGTAGAGATTTGTTTTGTGAGGTTTTACTTGTGATAATGTAATTTTATTTAGAAAAACAGAATCTGAATTTAGATATAAGCAGTAGAACCTCCTTTGTTAAAATCTACACCAACTTATTAGTGAGCAGGGTTCATAGAATCAGCAATCACAGACCCTGCAAGGGTAAATGCTAGGTCCTCTGCATATATGTTATGGTTGTTAGCTTGATAGTTGGTTTTGTGTCACTCTTATTAGTGGGATTGGGGGTGCCTCTGACTCATTTGCCTTCTCGAGACCCTTTTCCTCCTATTGGATTGCCTCACCTGACCCTGATGCGAGGGTTTATGCTTAGGTATATTGTATCTTGCTATGCTATGTGCAGTTGATATCCTTGGGAGGCCTGATCTTTAAAGATGGGAAAGGCAGGATCTTAGGTGGAGGGGCAGTAGGGAGGATGGGGACTGAAAGGAGTGGAAGGAGGGGAACCAAATGCCTTGCTTAGTCGTCTGTACTTCTGTACCTCATTTCTATCTCTAGGGGCACTGACATATTTGCTACTTTTGTGTTCAAGAAGTTACTTCTGATTGGCAAGTATTAGTTATTGCTTTACACCAGTCAGGGGCTGTACCTTGTGATTCCCACGTTTATGCCATATCTTTACCATACAGGTCAGTGACCCCAAAGGTCTAGATGGTAGAAGTTCACTGACCAGCTTCTGATGAACATGCTATGCCACTACATAGGGTATTTACATATGAAAAATAGGCTGAAAAAACTGTCTAGGAGATATATTTTGCAGATTCATCCAGTATGTATGATAAGTACACTAATGCCAGGGTCTAAGACAGCCAGACATTGAACAGTATATGGTACCATTTCCATAAGTTCTACTGGTTTTGAAATGAAAGATAAAAGGATTTTTCCTTCACCTCTGCCAACCACCCATATTTGCAGAAGTGGCAAGAAAGAAGCTGCTGGAATACCTCCAGTTCTTTGGTGAAGTTTTTTAAATTTATTTTTATTATTATTATTTTCTTTATTTACATTTCAAATGCTATCCCGAAAGTTCCCTATACCCCCCCGCCCCTGCTCCCCTACCTACCCACTCCCACTACTTGGCCCAGGCCTTCCCTTGTGCTGGGTCATATAAAGTTTGCAAGATCTTTGGTGAACTTTTATCTATGAAGTCACAACAGGTGATCAGTGGAAAAGGCAAAGCAAACCAATGGCACAGCATCGTCAGTGAAGACCAGTGTCAACAAAGCCTTCTGAAGACCAGCAAAGAGTGTTGCGGAGCACCAATGTCACACAGCATTGTCCACTGTCAGTTGGGTTATAACTATATCCTTTTTAAATGTCACATGTTCTTTCAATTATTTCCTTTAACAAAACATTACATGTCCTTTCCCCAGGCAGCTTCCAGAAAAACAACTTGTGTCCTTTTTTTTAGCAAAACATCCTCCTACATGTATGCTTCAGCAAAAAATATCCTCTGATAAGACAGTTGTAGGCTTAGATTTTCCAAAACCTACTTTAATAAGGGTTATCAAATGCTTTGACCCACCTTCTAGCCCATCATCCAAATGTATGGGAGAAAAGATGGTAAATATGACAAGGGGATGCGGCCCTGACCTGTTTAGAAGTAGTTCTTTGGTCAATTCTATATTGGGGAATGTGGGTGACATTTATTTGTTACAGGGCATTGGACTTGAGACTTTGGAGATTGGTGGCCATAGTTTGTAAAGCTGGGGTACCAATAAGAGACACAAAAGAAAAGCTTGTTTTTCTTATCTTTTGGTGTTGAGCAAGAGGAATGTGGGGGAAGTAGGCATGAAGCCCTTTTACATTTGTGTGTGTTCATGAAAGGAATTACCTGTCTCAAGATAAAACAAAAGGAAAGAAAGAAGGGAGAATGTATTAGAATACTATGACCCTAAAAATTAAGAATTCTCTAGGAAATTCTATGCTGTGTCATTAGATAGTCTGAATCCATAATTGACAGGGGAGGAGTTATGGAGTAGGCTTTTTGTGTGGAGCTGGTGAGCTGTGTGTGGGGGAGATCTATGTCAACAACTGTTCCCTAGACCCACCAGAACTGAACCCCTGAGCGTAATTAACCCTTCCTGTCTGACTTCCTGAGCAAAATTTGAAAAAAAAATGCAGATATGTTAGAGAACTGTTCATAACATGGATTACAGTGGTTAGATTCAGATGAAACTTGGAGAGATTGTAGAAAATAGGTTTATCTTGCATCTAATGCCAATATCCAGCTTTTCTGTGCTAGTGTACTCTATAGGCAGAACCTTCCTCAATCCACTGATTCATTTTGCAGAGTGTGCACCAGAACCTGGTCTTGACTCTCTTGTGTGTTTTGTCCTTGTATGATACTTCAGGGTTATGTCTGTTGTATCTGGGGTGCTTTTCCATGCACATAGCACACACATAGTCATTCAAAGTGCCAGGTAGAATTCCAGGGAAATTGTTGCCTGTAGTCATGTGCCAAGGGCAGGTTTCCAATTGTCCTCTGCTCAAGGCTGTTGTACAGAACTTTCCCACAAGTTCCCAGCAGAGTCTCTGAATGTACTGTGTGAAGGAAACAGGTTGTTTGGCAGTTTCTTGTTATGCAAGGTATAACATGTAGGAGTTGTAATAAGCTCACATGAAGAACTTGATCAACAGATGTCAGGACAGCAGTAGTGATGACGTGAGTGATTGTGTCATATGGCTATTCTTGTCATAACTGCCCATGTTCTTGTTGTAGTCCCAGGCAAGCTATGGCTTAGTTACTTCAGTGACACTACCATCTTTCTTCTTTCTGTTGACAACTCCTGTTTTGATAGGATCATGGAAGTTTGAAATAAAAGTTATAGGCATGTTAACCTGCCATAACATGCATGCTATTATGCCCTGATAATGACTGTCACCACAAAGGAGTTTCTTGACTGCCTTGGGAATCTTGGGAAAGAACTTTCTGTTTTGCAGGAGAGTTACAACTAGTGTACAGCTGATTCAAAGCATATTTGGCCAGAATCACTGAAACTGTAAAAAATCAAGCCATGATGAAGATGTATGAGCTGTTCTTTATCTTAGCTGGTGTCAGGGGTTGGGCAACAGAATTTCCAACTGCACCCATTCTTGCACTGGTATTGGTGCTAACCCAGTGTAGATTTCTACACTGAGCACATATTCAGTCTCAGCTTCACACAGAAGAAAAGACTTGATTCCCCAATTTGTGGGCTTTTCTTTTATGCACTATTTTATTGCCAGATGATTTTTCTTAGACATCAGACACTCATCCAGGCTCTGTTATTGTCTTGACTGATATTAATAGCAAAACTTGGGTAGCAGATAATTCAGAACAAGCCACATCTGGTAGATTCTGTCTGATTTGTCAATGCTCACATCTTGCTTATAAATCACATGCAAGAAAGTCCAGATGTCCATGAACCTGTATAGAGTCATACATGATGTTGTGGAAACCCAGAGTAGATCCAATGGAGTCAGGTCCCTCACTGAACTAGTAATCCTGATAGTTTGATTTTATACATGAGTACTCCATGTATATCCTGAGCACAATAAAAGTTTTCATTTTTATCAACAGAAGTTTCCTTGAAGTTCTTGGAATAATAGTAGTTTGGCTTTTCTGCACCCATGTGACAGACACATAAATTTGTCTTTTCTAATTCTGCCAGAAGTCATCCCCAGTAAACAAGGAGAGAAAATCTATACTTGTGTTTTTTTCAGTGATATGAACCCAAAATCTCTTCAAAATACAGCCAAACCATACATTTGCAATAGGCAGCCATTTTCAATCAGTTGACATCATGCTAGCTCGAGACTTAGCAGTGACTGGGTGGGGTGTTATTTTTAGCTCTTGGCAACATGGCATCTGCTATTCATGCCATCCTAGGAACTTGACATTATATCATTTCTGCTATATCAGGACCTCAGTCCTAAAGGGCTAGGAAAGAAATATTTTAGTGAAATTTACATGTGCATATTTGGAGGATTTTGTTTAATATATTATTTTTAAAAATGCTAATTTTTCCTTTTATCCACATCATTTTTATTATAGGTATTAGACAACCAGTGAAAATTTTCATATATAACATGTAGAAAATATATGTAATATAATCTCATATATATTTCTATATATAGGTCTATTGAATAACATGCCTTGTGTAAATACATGAACAATCAGATATCAGTAGTGTTGGAATTGTTAGAGACTATGGAGACCTTTGGTGTTGGACTGTTAATTTGCATTAGAAGATGGTTGTGACCCTACAGAAGCAGAAGACTTAAAAGTCACAGGATTATGCGTCACTTTAACAAAGAGTGGAATTTTGATGGCTAGTCATGTCACCTCAGTGAGATTTACAGTCACCCTGGGAACAAATCTCTTGGACATCCTCTGAAGAATGATCCACATTCATCTAATTGATGTGGGAAGACACATAGCAATTGTGAATAGGATAACACCACAACCATGCTTGTTTTCTTCTTATGCTTCTTTTTCTTCCTTCTTCCTTGGTTTGAGTGGTATCTTTTGCCCCCCCCCCCCAAAAAAAAAAAAAACAAAAGAGAATGGTAGATCCTCCTCATCTCTGTTTCAGTGAGTCCTTTCTACTTAATCTGAGTCCACCTTGCTGAGGACCTCATTTCCTGCTGAAGCGCCATAATACCAGTAACTGTACTGTTCAGCTCTGACATCTCCATATCTTGTTTTGTGCCTTCCTTTCTTTTGATGAAATTCCAGTTCCTGTTCTTTGTCAGCTCTCTGGTCTCCACACTGGCTACTTACACTTTCAGAATCAACAAACTCCAGACAGTTTTAATCACATGTAAAGTCTGATTGCCTCTCTCAACTTCCTTCCTTGTTATACTAATTTAATTATTTAATTATTTTTATTATTATTTTCTTTATTTACATTTCAAATGCTATCCCGAAAGTTTCCCATACCCCTCCCCCCACCTCTGTTCCCCTACCCACCCACTCCCAC
>NC_034608.1:13668213-13673158 GCF_900095145.1 Mus pahari | reverse complement strand
CCTCGGGTGGGGAAAGGCGCTGGATGCCGGGGGGCTACTCCCAGGCAAACACCCCTCTTCGGGCAGGGAAAGCTGCCGGGTGCCCTTAATTATTTAATTTTAATTTTATTTATTTATATTTTTGAGGCAAGGTTTCTCTGTGTAGCCATGGCTGTCCCTGGAACGCATTCTGTAGATCAGGCTGGCCTCGAACTCACAAAGATCTACCTGTCTTTGCCTCCTGAGTACTGGCATTAAAGACATGCACCACCACCACCTGGCTCCTTATTTATTCTAAAATTGCAAACTCTTGTCCTCTCTACCTTGGAGAGGCTCCATTGTATAAACAGTTGTTCTGTCTTGGTTTTCCTCTTCTCCAATTTCTCCAATGTTTGGGATTGTGGTCAGGGGTTGAAACATACTAAGGCAATTTCTTTTATCACCAAGCTGCACCTACATCCATTAGAATTGTTTTTATTGTATAAATATTTTGCCTGTATTTTTGTCTATGTACAGCATACACTTCTGGTATCCTTGGAAATCAAAAGAGGGTGTTGGATTCCCTAGAACTAGAGTTACAGATTGTTGTGAGTTGCCATGTGTGTTTATAATAAAATGTGGATTCTTTCACAAATAAGGCCACTATGAACATTAGTGAAACCTGTGCCCCTGTGGCATAATGTAGCATATTTTGGGTATAGTCCCAAGAATGGCAGTTGCTTATCCATTTTTTTTAACCATGAATAGCTTAGTCCAGAGTAACCTAGGCTGCGGTTTAGGACAGTTTAAAACAAACCATACGATGTCAGCAACTTTGTCATAGAAAAGGGAGAAAGTAGTCAGAATCAAAATGAATTGATGGCATAATAGTACAAAAAACCAGAGGGTCATCTGTTTGAAGCCATACTGAACTGCATAGCAAACCTCTGTCTCCCCCAACCCCTGAGAATGGATTCTCAGCACTGGGCATGTAGGCCAGTTGGAGGAAGGCTTACACACTCAGCAAGCTTTCAGTTGTAGCTCAACTACAGCCTAAAGTGAAAGTGGTGGTTAACACCTGTTAAAACTCGAAATGTGGAGGAAGAAGGAGATCAGAAATTTCTTGGGTACATAGGGAGTTCTAGACCAGCCTGAACCACACAGGCTTTGAGAAACCAACCTAATTCAATTCTGTAATCAGGAATCATTTTGCTACTCTATCTCAGCCAGATTTCTCTTTACTGTAAAACATGTCTTAGAGTTGGGCTGTACTCTCCCCCTGTAAAAAATATTCTGTAATCAATGTTCTGGGAAGGTTTTCTTAAAGACATGTTCTAGGTTCTGTAACAAGGTTTGGTTGCAAAACCCCCCACCGTATGGAATTGCCCTATCTAAGGACTTGAGAAATTGGCTCAAGCTGATCTTTTGAATCTGCCTTAGGGGGAGACAGCCTCTGGATTGGCTCTGACATGCAAAGAATAAAAACGTGCATTGACTGGTGGATAATCTGACATTGATGGTCTTTCTCCTCACATCTGGGGGATTATCAGTTACATAGTGAAACCCTGTCTTGAGAAAATAGATTAGAAAAGAAAGAACGTAGATTATATTCCTGTGATATTACCCTAAAAATTAAGTCCAATTGGATCAAGGGCCTCAACATAAAAACAGATACACTGAATCTAATAGAAGGGAAAGTGGGAAAGAACCTTGATTTCATTGGCACAGGGTGAAATTTCCTAAACAGAACTTCAATGGCTCATGCTATGAAATCAAGAATTGATAAATGGGACCTCGTGAAACTGCAATCCTTCTGTAAGACAAAGGACATAGATGATAAGACAAATCAGCAACCTACAGATTAGGAAAAAAATCTTCATTGACCCCACATCGATAGAGGGCTAACACTCAATATAAAGAACTCAAGAAGTTAACCACCAAAAGTCCAAACAACCCATCCAAAAAAATGGGGTATAGAACTAAACAGAGAATTCACAACTGAGGAATCTAGAATGGCTGAGAAGCACCTAAAGAAATGTTCAAAGTTCTTAGTGATCAGAGAAATGCAAATCAAAGTAATGCTGAGATTCCACCTTTCACCAATCAAAATGGCTAAGATCAGAACCTCAGGTGACAGCACATGTTAGCTAGGATGTGGAGAAAGGAACAATCATTCATTGCTGGTGGGATTGCAAACTGGTACAACCACTCTGGAAATCAATCTGGAGGTTTCTCATAAAATTGGAAATAGATCTACTNGAAGACCCAGCAATACAACTCTTGGGAATATACTCAAAAGATGCCCCACCAGGCCACAGGGGCCCATGTTAAAGTAATGTTCATAGTGGACTTATTTGTGATAGCAAGAAGCTGGAAACAACCTAGATATCCCACGACAGAAGAATGGATACAGAAATTGTGGTTCATTTACACAATGGAATACTACTCAGCTATTAAGAATGAAGATATTCTGAGTTTTGAAGACAAATGAATGGAACTAGAAAATATTCTGAGTAAGGTATCTCAGCCCCCAAAAGATATGGATGGTGTGTACTCACTAATAAGTGGATATTAACCAAAAAAGTACAGAAGACCCAAGATACAGTCAACAGAACTATAAAAGGTCAACAAACTGAAGGGCCCAAGTGATGACACCTTAATCCCACTTGGGAGGGAAAGAAAGTAGTCTCAAGGGGTGTGTGTGTGTGGAGGGATTTGAGTGTGTAAGGGGACCAGGCAGGGGAAGAGGGGAACATGATCTGGAAATGGGTGGGGAAAAGTACTGAGGCCCTGAGGGCCAGCAGAAAGAATGTAAACAGGCAATCTTGGGAGGTAGGAGATGGGGGACACTCCAGAATGTACCAGAGACATGGGAGGTAAGAGACTCTCTGGACTCAAAGGGAGGATCCTTAGATGAAATGCCCTAGAGCGGGGAGAGGCAACTTGTAGAGCTCATCTCCAGCAGAAAGACAGGGCATCAAGTGAGGTTTCCCTCCCACAG
This sequence comes from Mus pahari, assembly GCF_900095145.1. Classification (NCBI taxonomy): domain Eukaryota; kingdom Metazoa; phylum Chordata; class Mammalia; order Rodentia; family Muridae; genus Mus; species Mus pahari. Next base: position 13,670,199 of record NC_034608.1, on the reverse strand, counting down.
AAGAATTACAGAGATGGAAATGGAGAGGAGCCCGAGGAAAAGGAGGTTCAGCAACAGGGTCAAAGTGGGACCCAGCTCAAGGGGAGGACCCAAGTCCTGACACTATTACTGAGGCTATGGAAACTCATAAAAAGGGACCTATCATGACTGCATAGAAAGACCCAACAAGCAGCTGAGTCAGATGAAGATATGTGCACCCAAGTAATGGACAGAAGCTGCTGACCCCTGTGGTAGAATTAGGTAAATGCTGAGAGAAGCTGAGGAGGAGGATGACCCTGTAGAAGGACCAGTAGTCTCAATCAACCTGGACTCGTGAGATCTCTCAGACACTGGACCAACAATCAGGCAGCATATACCAGTTGATATGAGGCCCCCAACACATATACAGCAGAGGTCTGGGTTTAGTCAGAGAAGATGCACCTAATCCTCAAGAGACTGGTGGCCCCAGGGAGTTTAAAGTTCTGTTGAGTTGGGGAGGAGGTATGGGATGGCAAACAGTTAGAGGGTGGACTGGGAAGGGGATACAATCTGGAGTGTAAAAAAAAATTAAATAAAATTAATAAAGAAAACCAAACCAAACCAAAACAAATGATGTGACTTGGTGCTTCAGACTCATGCAACTTTCACTTCCGGGCTATGGTGAACTGTAATCTGGAACTTTGGCCCAAATTAGACATTTTCTCCCTAGCGTTGCTTTTTTTGTCAGGGTATTTTATCAAAGCAACAAGAAATGAAACTAGAAGTAATAAGAAAACAAATGGGCACCCAATGGAGGTGTTATGGGATGGACTGAAGGAGCTGAAGGGATTTGTAAACCCATAGGAAGAACAACAATATCAACCAATCAGAACCCCCGAGCTCACAGGGACTAAACCACCAACCATAGAATACACATGGAGGGAACCATGGTTCCAACCACATATATGTTCCCTCCCCCAGTCTTGAAGCAGGCTGATTCAGACCTTGTTGCCACTAAGCACGGGACCACCTGTGGTGGAAACTTCCCACTTACAAAGCAGGTTCTATTGTCTACACCTGCCACTGCTTTCCTTCAAAACATTATCGCTACCTGCTGAGACCCTTGAGACCTTCTGGAGACAGCATCCTGCAGATCACCTTCAGCTGGTGAAGGGCATCAAGAACAGAGTGGTGGGGAATGGGCCTCCTCTTTCTATAAAAGCTCAGAATCTTAGTAAACTTGGGGGTTTTGATCAGCTATGTTATCTTAGCCTCCCTTCCTTGTTTGCCTTCTAATCTTTCAGCCCCAGCCCTCCTTTCAGGAGTACCAGGTTTGAGTGTGGCTGCAGGCGGTCGCACTCACATATATAGCAGAGGATAGCCTTATCTGGCATCAATAGGAGGGGAGGCCCTTGGTCCCCTGAAGGCTAGATGCATCAGGATAGGAGAATGACAGGGCAGTGGGACAGGAGTGGGTGGGTGGGGAGGGTAGCACCCTTATAGAAGCAGTTGGGAGGGAATGGCATAGGGGGTATTTAGAAGGGAAACAAAAAAGGAGGATAATATTTGACATGTAAATAAATAAAAATCCAATACATTTTTTTATTATTAGATATTTTCTTTATTTACATTTCAAATGCTATCCCGAAAGTTCCCTATACCCTCCCCCTGCCCCTGATCCCCTGCCCACCCAGTTCCACCTCTTGGCCTTGGCATTCCCCTCTACTGGGGCATACAAAGTTTGCAAGACCAAGGGGCCTCTCTTCCCAATGATAGTTGACTAGGCCATCTTCTGCTATATATGCAGCTAGAGACACGTGCTCTGGGGGTACTGGTTAGTTCCTATTGTTGTTCTACCTATAGGGTTGCAGACCCCTTCAGCTCCTTGGGTACTTTCTCTAGCTCCTCCATTGGGGGCCCTGTGTTCCATCCAGTAGCTGACTGTGAGCATCCACTTCTGTGTTTGCCAGGCACTGGCATAGCCTCACAAGAGGCCGCTATATCAGGGTCCCTTCAGTAAAATCTTGC
>NC_034608.1:13597733-13624693 GCF_900095145.1 Mus pahari | reverse complement strand
GGAGGAATTTCTTTTCTGGTCCAGTCTATTTGGAGTTCTGTAGGCTTCTTCCATGTTCATGGGCATCTTGTTCTTTTGGCTCAGCAAGTTTTCTTCTATAATTTTGTTGAAGATATTTGCTGGCCCTTTAAGTTGAAAATCTTCATTCTCATTTACTCCTATTATGCAAAGGTTTGGTCTTCTCATTGTGTCCTGGATTTCCTGGATGTTTTGAGTTAGGATCTGTTTGCATTTTGCATCTTCTTTGATTGTTGTGCCCATGTTCTCTATGGAATCTTCTGCAGCTGAGATTCTCTNTTCTATCTCCTGTATTCTATGGCTGATGCTCACATCCATGTTTCCTGATTTCTTTCCTAGGGTTTCTATCTCCAGAGTTGTCTCATTTTGGGATTTCTTTATTGTTTCTATTTCCCTTTTTAGGTCCTGGATGGTTTTGTTCATTTCCATCACCTATATGTTTCTGTTCTCCTCTCTCTCTTTAAGGCCTTCTACATCTTTAGAAGTATTCTCCTGTTTTTCCTTAAGGACTTGTATCTCTTTAGCGGCATTCTCCTGCATTTCTTTAATAATAACCTTCTTTAAGTCCTCTACCAGCATCATGAGGTATGCTTTTAAATCCGTTTCTTGCTTTTTGGCTTTGTTGGAGTATACAGGACTGACTGAGGTGGGAGTGCTAGGTTCTGATGATGGTGAGTGTTCTTGGTTTCTGTTATTAAGATTCCTTCATTTGCCTTCCGCCATCTGGTGATCTCTGGAGTTGGTTGTTATAGTTGTCTCTGATTGGATATTGTTCCTCCTGTGATTCTGTTAACCTCTGTCAGCAGTCCTCGGAGTCCAGCTCTCTCCTGGGTCTCAGTGGTCAGATTACTCTCTGCAGGCAAGCTCTCCTCTATCAGGGAAGGTGCACAGAGGTCTGGCTTTCAGATCTGCCCCATGGCTGAAGATGTAGGCCCAAAACTGGGCCTGTCTCAGAAGATGTGTTGCCTCTGCAGTTTATTCACTCACCTGCACAGACTAGCCACTAAGGGACCCTGGACACAATATGACTCTCTGACCTGCTCTGGCAGACAGAGCCCTCACAGGTGGCCACCTTTTCTCTGGCGAGGAAGGTTCCCAAATTTCTGGAGCCCAAAACAGGTTCTGTCCCAGAAGTTAGGTTGCTTCTGTCTGTCCCGAAGCTGTGTAGCTTCTGTGGTCCACACTCTTGCTAGAGCATCCTGGAGCCCAAGGGAACCAGAGCAAAGATGGCTCTCCTTTCGGCTCAGGCCTTGAGACTCTTCCCTGGTGGACACCCCTCCTCGGGCGGGAAAGGTGCTGGGTGACTGGAGCCAGAAACAGAACCATCTCCGAAGCTGTGTCAGTTCTGCAGGCTGCCCTCTCCCTGGCAGTGCACAGGAGCAAAGATGGCTCTCCTACTGGTTCTGTCCTTGAGACTGCTCCCAGACAGACACCCCTCCTTGGGCAGGAAAGGTGCTGGATGATGATTCAGGCCCAGAGACTCCTCCCGGGCAGACACCACTCCTTGGGCAGGAAAGGTGCCGCATGACTGGAACCAGAAACGGGATCCTTCCCAGAAGCTGTGTTGCTTCTCCGGCCAAGCACTGGAGCAAAGATGACTCTCCTGCCAGCTCAGGCCTTGAGACCCCTCCTTGGGTGGGAAAGGTGCTGGATGACTGGAGCCAGAAATGGGACCCCTCCTTGAAGCTCTGTCACTTCTGCAGGCCGCCCCCTCCCTGGCAGTGCACAGGAGCAAAGATGAGTTGTGATTTTCATAGGTGCCTTACTTAGGGTTTTACTGCTGTGTACCATGACCAAACAAGTGTTATCAAGGAAAACATTTAATTGGGAATGGCTTACAGGTTCAGTTCATTTTCATCAAGGTGGAAGTACAACAGCCTTTAGGAGGTCATGGTGCAGGCAGAGGTGAAGGTTCTACATCTTCATCTGAAGGCTGCTAGTGGAAGACTGACTTCCAGGTAGCTAGGGTGAATGTCTTAAGCCCACACCCACAGTGACATAGCTACTCCAACAAGACCACACCTCCAAATAATGCCACTCCCTGGTCCAAGCTTATAAATACCATGAAAATAGGTATTGCATTGTGTTTATAGTTTGCTTTTGGTCTGATGGCCATTTTTACTATGTTAATCCTGCTGATCCTTGAGCATGGGAGATATGTCCATCTTCAGAGGTCTTCTTTAATTTATTTATGAGAGACTTTAAGTTCTTGTCATACAGACCTTTCACATTGTTGGTTAGAGTCACACCAAGATATATTATGTTATTTGAGACTATTGTGAAGGATTTTTTGAGGGATTTTTCTCACAAGTCATTTTATTTTTCCCTATTATTTTTTATTAGATATTTTCTTTATGACTCTGCTATAGCTATTTGCTGTGAGGCTATGCCAGTGCCTGGCAAATACATAAGTAGATGCTCACAGTCATCTATAGGATGGAACACAGGGCCCCNAATGGAGAAGCTAGAGAAATTACCCAAGGAGCTGAAGGGGTCTGCAACTCTATAGGTGCAGGCAGAAGTGAAAGTTCTTTGGTAAGTGTTGGGATCATATCTTCCTTGGAAGCCTGACACAATTCTGCACTAAAACAATCTGGTCCTGGGAAAATTTTTTTTGGTTGGGAGGGGTTATACTACTGTTTACATGATTTGCCTTATTCTGATTAACTTTGGCACCTGATATCTGTCTAGAAAATCATCCATTTCACCAGATTTTCCAGTTTTGTTGCGTATAGGCTTTTGCAAGTAGAATCTGTTAATGTTTTGAATTTTTTCTGTTTCTGTTGTTATGTCTCCCTTTTCACTTCTGATTTTGTTACTTTGAATACGGTTTCTATGCCCTCTGGTTAGTCTAGCTAAGAGTTTGTCCACCTTGTTGATTTTCTAAAAAAAAAAAAAACCAACAACAACCAACCAAACAAACAAACAAAAAAACCCTACCTTCTGGTTTTGTTGATTTGTATGGTTCCCTTTGCTCTTCCTTGATTGATTTCAGCCCTAAGTTTGAATATTTCTTGCCATCTACTCCTTTTGGTTGTATTTGCTTCTTCTTGTTCTAGATCTTTCAAATGTACTGTTAAGTTGCTAGTGTATGATCGCTCAAATTCTATATGGAGGCACTCAGGGTATGAGTTTCACTCTTAGCACTTCTTTCATTGTGCCCCTTTATTTTTGGTATGTTCTGCCTTCATTTTTATTAAATTCTAAAGAGTCTTTAATTTCTTTATTACTTCCCTGACCAGGTTATCACTGAGTAGAGTATTCTTCACCTTCCACGTGTATGTGGGTTTTCTGTTGTTTTTGTTGTTGTTGAAGACAAGGTTTAGTCTTTTGTGATCTGATAGTATACCTGAGATTATTTCAATATTCTTGTATAGCTTTAGGCTTGTTCTGTGTCCAATTATATGTGCAATTTTGGTTAAGGTACCATGAGGTGCTGAAAAGAAAACATAATCTTTCATTTTAGGGTGAAATGTTCTGTAGATATCTGTTAAGTCCATTTGATTCATAACTTTGATTAGTTTTGATGTGTTTCTCTTTAGTTTCTGTTTTCATTATCTGTCCATTAGTGAGATTGGGATGTTAAAGTCTCCTACTATTATTGTGTGAGATTCAATGTGTGCTTTGAAATTAGTAGTGTTTCTTTTACAAATTTGGTTGCCCTGGATTTGGGGGCATAGGTGTTCAGAACTGAGAGTTCATCTTGGAGGATTTTCTCTTTGCTGAATATGAAATGTCCTTCCCCATCTTTTTTGATAACTTGGTTGAAAGTCTATTTTATTGGACACTAGAATTGCTAATCCAACTTGTTTTTTCAAACTATTTGCTTAGAATTTTTTCCAGCCATTTACTTTGAGGTAGTATCTGTCTTTGTCACTGAGGTTTGTTTCCTGTATGTTTACATATCAGGTCTGTTACCTTATATCTATTTATTTGGTAGTTGAGTCCATTGATTTTGAGAGATACTAAGGAACAGTGATGGTTGCTTCCTGTTACTGTTGTAGTTAGAGGTAGAATTACACTTGCATGGTTTTCTATTTTGAGTATGTTGTGAGATTAATTTCTTGCTTTTTGTCAGATGTAATTTCCTTCCTTGTGTTGTAGCTTTCCTTCTATTATCCTCTGTGGGATTGGGTTTTTGGCAAGATGTTGTTTAAATTTTCTTTTGTCATAAATATCTTCTATCTCCATCTATGGTAATTGAGAGTTCTACTGGGTAAAGTAGCCTGAGCAGGCAATTTTATTCTTTTATGACCTGACAACTTCCCAAAATTTTCTGACTTTTTGAGACTCTGTGGAGAAGTCTGGTGTAATTCTGATTGGTCTGCCTTTAAATGTTACTTGACTATTTTCTGTTACTACTTTTAACATTCTGTCTTTGTTCTCTGCTTTTGGTAGTTTGATTATTATGTAACAGGAGGAATTTCTTTTCTGGTCCAATTTGTTTAGTGTTCTGTAAGCTTCTTGTATGTTCACGGGCTTCTCTTTCTTTAGATTAAGGAAGATTTCTTCTGTAAGATTTTGAAGATGTTTACTGGCCCTCTGAATCTGGAGTCTTTGATCTCTTCTCTACCTATTATTCTTATAGGTTTTGGTCTTTTATTGTGTCCTGTATTTCTTGAATTTTTTGAGATAGGAACTTTTTGCCTTTTGTATTTTCTTTGACTGTTGTGTCAATGTTTCTATGATATCTTCTTGTCCTGAGATTCGCTTTTCTATCTCTGTATTCACATGAGACCCTCATATGACAGAGCTCCTGGGAGTCAAGCTTTCTCTGCGTGTTGCTATAGTGGGTGGGAAGCCAGAACCTTGGGTTCACTCCAGGCTCAGTTGCACAGAAAAAGTAATGTGTGCCTCTGGCTGGGTTGCAATTCCTCTATCCAGGGCCCTGAGATCCTGGTATGTCAGAGCTCCTGACAGTCAAGCTTTGTCTAGGTATTGCTGGAGTGGATGAGAAGCCAGCACTCTCTTTGTTGCTAACTAGTTGATTTCAGCCCTGGTTTCGACTATTTCATGACATAGATGCCTTTTGGGTGTGTTCGCATCTTTCTATTTTAGAGATTTCAGATGTGCTATTAAGTTCGTTGAATGGGATCTCTCCACTTTCTTTGTGAAGGCATTTAATGTTATGAATTTTCCTCTTAATACTACTTTCATTGTGTCCCATCTTGGTATGATATGTGTTCATTTTCAGTGAATTCTCTGAAGTCTTTGGTTTATCTCTTTATTTCTTCCCTGACCAAGTTATCATTGAGCAAAGTGTTGTTTAGTTTCCATGAGTGTGTGGACCTTCTGTTGGTTTTCTAGTTATTGAAGTCTAGCCTTAATTCATGGTGATCTGCTAGAATGCATTAGATTATTCCAATGATCTTATATCTATTGAAGCTTATTTTATGTCTCATTATATGGTCAGTTTTGGAGAAGGTACCATGAGGTGCTGAGAAGAAGGTATATTCTGTTGTTTGGGGGGTGAAATGTTCTGTTGAAATCTGTTAAAAACCATTTGGTTGACAATTTCTGTTAGTTTCACTTTGTCTCTATTTATTTTCTGTTTCAATGACCTGTCCATGGATGAGAGTATTATGTTGAAGTCTCCCACTATTACTGTGTAAGGTTGAGTGTGTATCTTGAGCTTTAGTAAAGTTTCCTTATGAATGTGGGTACCCTTGCATTTGGGGCATAGATATTAAGAACTGAGAATTCCTCTTGGTGGATTTTTACTCTGATGAATATGAAGTGTCCCTCTGTATTTCATTTGATAATTTTTTGTTTGAAGTCTATTATATTGGATATTTGAATGGAAGCTCCAGATTGTTTGGGGGGACCATTTGCTTGTAAAGCGTTTTTATAGCCTTTTACTCTGATTTGGGTCCTGTCTTTCATAGAGGTGTGTTTCTTTTATGTAGCAAAATGCTGGATGCTGCCTAAGTATCCAGTCTATTAGCCTGTGCCTTTTTGTTGGGGGATTCAGTCCATTAATGTTAAGAGATATTAAAGATAGATGATTGTTAGTTCCTGTTACCTCTGTTACTGGAGGTAATATTGTGTTTGTATGATTTTCTTCTTTTGAGTTTGTTGTGATCTATTTAGTTTGTTGTATTTTCTCAGGTGTAGTTACCCTCTTTATGGTGGGTATTTTGTTCCAATATTCTCTGTAGGGCTAGATTAGTAGACAGATATTGTTTAAATTTGTTTTGACATGGGATATCTTGGCTTCTCCATCTATGGTGATTGAGAGTTTTGATGGGTATAGTATCCTGGGCCGACATTTGTGTTCCCTTAGTCTGTAATACGTTTGGCCAGGGTCTTCTGGCTTTTAGAGTCTCTCGGGAGAAGTCTCATGTAATTCTGATAAGGCTGCCTTTATATTTTGCTTGACTATTTCCCTTTAAGCTTTTAATATTCTTCATTTGTTCAGACATTTAGTGGTTTTGATTGTTATGTGATGAGAGGATTTTTGTGGTCCAATCTATTATGTTCTGAAGGTTTCATGTACATTTAAGGCCATCTCTTTCTTTAAGTTATGGGACATTTCTTCTATGATTGGTTGAAGATGTTTTCTGGCCCTTTGAGCTGGTATTTTTCTCACTTTTCTAGTCCTGTTGTACTGTTTTTTTAATTTTTTATTAGATATTTTCTTCATTTACATTTCAAATGCTTTCCTCCTAAGTTTGATATTTTTATTGTGTCCTGAATTTCCTAGATATTTTGGGTTAGGAGCTTTTTAATTTTATATTTCTTTAACAAACATGTTGATATTTTCTATGGTATCTTCTACACCTGAGATTCTCTCTTCTGTCCCTTGTATTCTGTTGGTGATGCTTATATTTATGAATCCTGATCTCTCTCTTAACTTTTCCCTCTCCATGGTTGCCTCCCTTTGTGGTTTCTTTTTTGTTTCTATTTCCATATTTAGTTTTTGGACCATTTTTTCAATTCCTTCACCTACTTAATTGTATTTACCTGTAAATTTTTAAAAGATATTTATTTGTTTCTTCTTTAATGGCTTGCAACTGTTTGCGTTTTTTTTTTCCTGTATTTCTTCAAGGGAGTTTTGATATCATCATTAAAGGCTTTTACCATCTTTATGAATTTTGATTTTAGGTCATCATTTTGCTTTTCATGCATGATAGCTATTCAGGGCTTGCTGTGGTGAGAGAACTGGATTTTAATGGTGCCAAATTGTACAGAGTTCTGTAATTTTTGATCTTGTACTTGCCTTTGGCCATCTGGTTCTCTTTGTTGTTAACTTGCCTGGATGTCTCTGACTGAAACTTTTCTCCTTGAAGGCAAGTAGAGCTCTGTGACCTGAGTTTAGGCTGGTTTAATTGAAGGCAGGCAGTGCTGTCTCTGATTATGGTCTGCCTCCTGTATCTCTGTATAGAGTAGGCCTCCTATGCCCTTGGTTACTGCAGAACTCCTGTGCTGTTAGTTACTGTTGAAGTCCTGGGAGTTTCACAGGCCACAGTGTTTTGCAGTTATCTGTCAGGCTGGGGTTCTTGAATGGTATGAATATGAGCTCAAAGGAAGTTCTTGAATTTCTGTGAATATCTAGTGCCTGGAAAACTCTCAGGTGTATGTGAAAGAAAGAAAGAAAGAAAGAAAGAAAGAAAGAAAGAAAGAAAGAAAGAAAGAAAGTTTGAAAGACTTAATGATGGAAGTAAAGAAGAAGCATACCAGTGCAATGCCTTTAAAGGGAGGCTCATGGTGTAAGATAACAAAACAATTAACAAACTGCATGAGATTTTTGAGTATTCCTCACATCATAGGTTAGACCTGGAAAATATCAGAAAGACAAAGAGGAGAGACTTCTGAAGGCCAGATCAAGAGTCTCAGTAGAAAACAGAAACTTGATTAGAGCCACACAGACTTGGAATCCTCTTCTGGTGCTCTCCAGAAAATCAAAAACTTCATCCCAAAGTTCAATGTAGATTATCCCAGTCCAGGGTGTAATTTGTTTCATCTATGGTCCTATTGAGAATAGTGGGAGAGCAATAGAGGAAGCAGGAATTAAGTTCCTGCTATTAAAAATGTGTAAGAAAACATGTTTTCATAAGAATCCTGAAGAACCCTGTAAATACCCCCATCAGAAATATACAGATACATAAGGGCCTTCATATCAGGAGAGACATAAGTCTGTGTTTTGTTGGAAATAACCATCTAAGGTGTTATTAATGGAGCATCAGGGCCACATGGTAAAAACAAACAAATAAACAAACAAAAACAAAATGCCAATCTTATATAAACAAAGGGCAATGACAAGTTCTTGGTCTGCAGTTGTACAGCATCTTGCTGTGCTATGATAAAACTAGATAATTAAATAGATACCAACAACAGATCGGAGTGCAGATTAGTATGAGTATGCTCAGCTACCATAATCAACCCCCAGGCAGCACACAGATAAAGATGACTGAACAATACTCTCATGTGTTCAAGAAAAGTGAGTCTGAGATCCCCCTATTCCTCAATCACTTGGAATAACCTGGTCCTACTCCATAGAGGAATAGCCTCAAAACCCCATTCCTGATGCAACACTGGATCAGTAATATTTGGCATGGGATAATAAACACTGATAGTTTCAACCTACATGTCTATGTGGGTGCTTTAGTTTATGAACCCAGGAGGAACTGGTTGTTCATGCTCTACTCCTTTTTACAGGTATTTAGAGTCTGAAGGATTCAATTGTAATGTCAGTTAAAGTTCAGGTTGTTTCTTTCATTTCTGTTGGCACTGAATGGGGTCATGGTTCAAAGGTCATAAAATCCTAAGTAATTCACTGTGACACCGTGTGAAGTCAGAGTCATGTTTTCTTCAGAAAGACACGGCCTCTGTGAGAGGCTCTGATGATTTGAAAATTATAGGCAGGTTTTTTATTGAGTCTGAGTCATACAAGTTATTGTTCCACTCTGAGTTTTGTGATGTGGCCTTGGGTAGCATTGTTGTACAGGCAACAGAGAGAAGATGGCCCCCTGTGGAATCTCTGATCTTTGCAAAGGCACTGTTCCTCCACTATCGGTCTCCCTAAACTCAGCCTCTAATCCATGTCCTTAAAAACTGAGAGAAGTTAACTTACAGGAGGATTCTAGAAGATCTGAGTTCTCCAATACTATCAAGACCCTCTGCTGAGTGGGAGAAACAGTCCTTGTCATATGTAAGCTCTACTACAAAGCTTGATAATAAGAACCTTAAAACTGAGTTCAGAGCTTCTTAGAGCATCCTTAGTTTCACTGACCCACTGCCTGCCTGGAGCTGGGGCATTCTGATCATCACTGATTATTCTGGAACAGCTCCATACCAAGTTTTATTGTTCAAAGTTATCTTATATATAGGACTAAATAAGACTTCCTATTAAGCTTCCTGAGCAGAAAACACAGCCTGTCCGTGGGACTTTATGTGTGTACAGATCTCATGCTTGAGATCAAAAGCAGTTCAAAATTCTACTAACTACCCAATATGAAACATAACAAACATTGATCTAATTGAAATCAGTGACTCTCTGAGAAGAAAGAATCTTGTGTTATATGCAATATGTACTGGGAGGTACAAAGGAAAGACTAGTCCTTTATGTTCCCGGAGTGGCAAAATCACATCAGAAAACATAGAATTTGTTGTCTAGTATGTGGAATTCTGCAGAAAATCGCTAGTCATGTGGTTTAGATCTAGAGTCAAATCTAACTGTCCATTTGTTTTGCTACCCAAGCAAGATGTCTCCTCAAGCTATGGATGATCAAGATAACATTAGCTCCTCCTTGCTCCATAGACAGCTGAGAAGGCCTCTAGGGTAGAGACAGTAGATACGTGACTACAGACAGATTATTCATGCTTCACATCTGCTTCTCATAGTCAGTGTGAGCCTGACGGGGGAGAAAGAGAGAGAGAGAGAGAGAGAGAGAGAGAGAGAGAGAGAGAGAGAGAGAGAGATCAGAATTATATTGAAAGGAACAAAGGAAAGCCTTTTCCTTTACATTCCTGGAGACAGTGGCACACCAGATAACACATGATTTCATCTGAAGTAGGCAGGATGAAGAGGAATTTGGCAAAAATTTGTTCAGGAAGGAGTAATTTTCTATAGAGTGAATGTTGAAATCTCTATAATGTCAACTTAAATATGAACAGGACATAGGGGACAGGAAAGCTATCTAGATGAGCAGCATCAGTTCCTATTTTCCTGAAGAAGAGGCTGCATTGAAAGTAATTCCTGAAAACACCAATGTGTCAGGAAGATCTATGTCCTGTGTTCCTCCCCTTGGGAATCTTAACTATTCTATGAGATTTCATAAAAATATCAGAACAGTTGCCTGATGAACTGAGCACCTGTAGAGCTCTGTTCTCCATGCAGTCAGAAGGAGATATCCAGGTGTCCTAGCCTAACTGTGGTTCTCATGGAAGTGCACTGGCTGTCCCCAAGATCTAGGAGACTCAGACAGGAATTAAATCAGTCTACTATGTTATTTACAACAGGTTGTGTTCCAACCCTGCCTCCACTCTCCCTAAGTGGCCTGAACTTAGCAGTCCAAAACACTGACCTGTAGCCAGGTCTTTGTAGTGGTCTCTCTTTTAATAATACTTGATAGTTTTCTCAGACAGCTCCTACCTGAAACCCAAAGGTCCTTCTGAGAGCTACATTTATTGTGAAACAATTATTTACTTGCTTGCTCATTTATTTATTTATTTATTTATTTATTTATTTATTCATTTATTATGAAAAATCTAGGCTTATTCCAGTCCTTTGACTGAGTTAAGACAGCACACAACATATTCTATGCAGGATGGACTCAGAAAAATATTTCTGATATTTCAGGTTCCCTACACCAGATGTATCCAGCACTAAATGCTCAAGTCAGATGTATGCTTAAAGAAGTCTAAGAGTGAGTAGGCAAGTCCAGACATGATGATCTTTGTTTACAAAGTAGAAACACTCATGAAACATGTCACACATATGTAAAAATAAAATATGTGGACTGTTTACAGGGTGAAACATGTGGATTTCTTTATGCTCGACCTCAGCATATCAGATTTGTAGGGGAAAAATCTGTTTTCACCTGGATGGCATTCTGAAACTTTAGGGAATCCATTGCTGTACATTGTTTCTCTGACACTGTGGGCAGATCTCAGGACACTGGTGGCTATTACAAACTATGCATGTTCTTCCCAGTCAGCAGCACTTACCCCTTTTTATCAGTAAAATCTTGAACATATTTTTTGCCAAATTGAGTACTAATTGAACATCTTCCCCTTCAGCTTTATTGAGCAACAGTGATTTTATAGTGAGTTGAGCAACATGAGGAGAGGACCTGAAAAGATGACTTAGTGGATGAGAGCTCAGGCTCCTATTTCAAAGGTTGTGTTTTCCTAGCACATACATGGCGTGCCTCCCCTGCCTGATTCTGAAGTCCTAGGAAACCTGGACCCTCTACTGCTCTCTTCTGGCACTACATATACTTAATACAAAGGAACACATGCAGGTATAACACTCATAAATGTTAATAAATCTTTAAACATTTCTTTTAAAAATAAGTTAAAATTTAAGGTAGAAGGAAGACGATGGAATCTTGGTACTTATGCATTTAATAGGATAGTTGTGTCCTAGAACCTAAGCAGTTGTGTTCACGTTTCTGTCTCCATGTATGCATTTGGTTATGTCTTGGGTATAGAACTTGATGGAAAATAGCTACCATGCCATGACACCTTTTAAATTACTTCTCATCAATGTGTCCTTTATTTTGTATTGAACTCTCTTGTCATGTTTCTGAATATATCACACCTATCTGCTCAAATTCAATAGCACCTGTGGGGTACAGTAGATGTCTTCCCTCACTGCTTCCTCTAGAGTACCTGTCATTTCTTTAACATTTATTGCTTATGTGATTTATATTAATGCTGTGTGTGTGTGTGTGTGTGTGTGTGTGTGTGTGTGTGTGTGTGCCTCAGAACTATGTGACTAAAGGGCCCTCTGAGGACAGTGGGATGTATAAATTCCCCCTGGAGATGGTAGTAGTTAAGGTTGGGTAAATTCTCCTTAGATGAGTACTGGGAACTGAACTCAAGTCCTCTGGGAGAACCATAATTACTCTTACATACCAAGCTATCTCCTCAGCCCTTCTTTCTCATTTTTTGGCTCTGTAGCCTTTGTGGTTTCACTCAAACCCTAACATTACCTTCTAGATTTCAGTCTGATTTATAGCACATTGCAACTAGAGCATTTGTGGGAAGATATAGTACCTGGACAACTGTCAGATACATGTGAATAAATGAAAATATGAATGAATGAATGAATGAATGGATTAATTAATTAATTAATTAATTAATGAGCATACCAATGCACTGTCCTTAGAGGTAGAACAGGGTATAACTTAGTATGATTTTGCTAACACACAAAAAGTCTGAACTGTACTCTCATGCATTCACTATGACTGAATCTGAGATATCCCTATTTCTCCATCACAGGGAGAAACCTTGTTCTACTCTAAACAGCAATGGCACCCAAGCACATTATTACCAAAGAAAGGATCAGAAAGATTTGACTTAGAATAACAAAACCTGATAATTTCAACCTACATATCCATGTGATTACTTTGGGCTATGGACCCTAGAGGTGTTCATAGATTTTAAATTGGCGATTCATGGTCTAGTCTTGGCATGTAGGTAATTACAGTCACAAAAGTACCAAATTAACTCTGAGTTAGCATTTAGGTTAATTTTAACATTCCTGTTGGTACTCACTATATTTCAAGTTCAATACTCATAAAAATCTTAAGTCATTCATTGTGGCAGTAGATAAATTGAGATTCGCATTTCATTCAGCCATATACATCATGTGACCATGTGAAAGCATCTGATAATTGACCACAATAGAGAGGTTGTATCTTGAGGTCAGTATCACAAGTTAATGTTTCAATTGGTGGGGTTACAACTGACATGTGATATGAACATGGGTAGCAGTGATGTGTAGGCAACATGGAGAAAATGGCCTCTTGAGGGACCTAAGAACCTTGCAAAGGGCTCTTTCATCCAGCAGTAGTTTTATTTAACTGCTAACCCCAACAAATGCCCTTAGAAAGCTAGACAATATGTGACTCAGGCAGGTAGAGGAGAAGCTCAGTGCCCTGAGATGATGGGCCCTTTGGTGAGTTGGACAATCAGTTTGTCACATGTGAGCTAAGTTGCAGAACTTGATGGTACAGACATAGTACCTGAAGTTGTTGCTCCAATGTCTCTGCTTTCCTGTGGCACCACAGAAATCTGTATCCCCTATCTGCAATGATGTTCACACTGCTCAGCCTGGGCCAGTACCCTCCAAGGGTTTACTGTTCAAAGCTGTCTTTCATTAGGACAGAACAAAACTTCCCATTAAGCTTCCTGAGAAGTACCCACAGCTTGTTCAAAGGATTTGATGTGTGAACAGAAATCTCACACATGAGTTCAGGTGCATGATTAGAATTCAGCCAAGCTGGACCATAACATGGGCCATTATTTTCAGGTGTTTGATAGAGACTTACATGAACCACGGGGCTGCAAAGGTAAAGGATGAAACTCAGGGGATAAGTCTCAGAATGATCTAGGGAAATGAAGGGTAAGGGCTATATGCAAGCTTACATCAGAACCATTGTCTTTGCCATTGTTCTATAATGATTTTCTCAAACAGGTCAGCACCATGAGAGATATTTTCTGAAATGCAGATGACTGGCTTTTTTCTTTAACTTTTTTTGTGTTTCATAATTTTGATTATATGTTTATCTCTATACCACATACATGCCTGGTGTCTACAAAAGTCATTCCACTATAGATCCCATAGAACTGGATTGACAAATGTTTATGAGCTGCTATGGGAGTGCTAGAAATTGAACTGGATCTTCTACAACAGCATTCTGTGATATTATACATGAAGACATATCTGCAGCACTCCTGGGTGGATGCTTTCAGAGGCAGATCTAACTGGTAGAAGGTAGAGAACAAGAAATTGATGGAACTATGCCTGGAAGAGATGGGTGTGGTCATTAGATCTAGGCTAGTGGTTTCAGATGATGCCTGTATGACAGCATTTTTCTAATATCCAATAACTGAAGCCAATACTTGTAAGAATTTTTTCTCTAAAGAGAACAATTTTTATGATGACAATAAAAAGATGCTGCACCTGTCTGAAATTAAGAACTCTGAGCAGAGAGAGCCCTGTGTTAGATGTAGGATCTATTGAAGTGGAGGTTGAAGCAAAATAGTGTCATTTACCTTCAAGATTTGTGACAGTGGCAAACTAGAAAACATTATTTCCTATCTATTACTTGCAATTTTGCAGAAAATTTCTAGTGGCATGTGTCTTTTTAGTTAATTTTGGAGTCAAATCTAAATGTCCATTTGTTTATGCTTCCTGGATAAATTGTCTCCTCAAGCTATGAATGACCATCATAGGGAGTAGCATCATCTACTCCCTGCTCCATAGACACCTGAAAAGGCCTCCCTGGCAGAGACAATAGATATGTGGCTACAGACAGATAGCTCATGCTCACATACCACCTATTGTCTGTGTGATCTTAAACAGAGCAAGCCCAGTGTTAGATTACAGATTTATTGGAAGAGACACAGCCAAGCCTTCTCCTATACATTCCAGGAGAAGTGACAGTGACACAACAGATAACACATGACTTCATCTGTAGTGGTAAAATGCAGGGTCCAGGAACTCTGTAGAAATTTGCAGAGGCAGGTATTCTTTTTGTATATCAGTTTCCCAGATATAAGACACATGGTTAGTGAATGCTGAGTTGTCTATATTGTAGGCTTATATGTGAACGACACCTAGCTTTTGGATAGACTAGCTGTGTAAATGAGCAGCATCTGTTCCTATTTGCTGGGCAGAGAGAATGCACCAGACTTAATCCCTGAAGACACAGAGGTGACAGAAGGATCTATGTCCTCTCTTTATCCCTTGGGAATATTGATTATTCTGTGAAGTGTCACAAGACCATCAGAACAGTTAACTGATGAAATAGGCACCTGTGCAACTCTGCTTTCCATACGGATTCAAAAGGAGATGCCGGTTAGTGATGCTAAGTAACTGTGGATCTCACAGCAGTGCATGATCTTGTCTCATGAGCTAGGGGATTTAGACAGGTGGTAAACCAATCTGCTCTGTTATCTCTAACAGGTCATGTTCCAGTCCTGCCCCTACTCTCTCAGAATGACTTGATGTCACATAAATGACCTGGATCCAGGACTTCTTAGTGGTCACATCTAATAAGACTTTATAGATCCCTCAGATATACCATACCTGAACCACAAGTAACTTTCATAGGGCAACATTAATGGTGAGAGCAACACATTCTTAACTTATTCACACTCTTTGGCTGAGGCATCCCTCTACACATTCTTTTATCATCAGGATAAATTCAGAAAAATATTCTGATATTGCAATTTCCCTAAACAGCTTGAGTCCTGATAAATGCTCCTGCAAAATGTGTGCATGAAAATACAACAGAGGGTAGACAAATTCACACATGATGTTTTGTTTACAAAGTGGACACACTGTACTAGGTATCCTAAAGTATCCTGAACCACAAGTAACTTTCATAGGGCAACATTAATGGTGAGAGCAACACATTCTTAACTTATTCACACTCTTTGGCTGAGGCATCCCTCTACACATTCTTTTATCATCAGGATAAATTCAGAAAAATATTCTGATATTGCAATTTCCCTAAACAGCTTGAGTCCTGATAAATGCTCCTGCAAAATGTGTGCATGAAAATACAACAGAGGGTAGACAAATTCACACATGATGTTTTGTTTACAAAGTGGAAACACTGTACTAGGTATCCTAAAGGTAAAAAAAAAATAGAGTGGGCCTTTTACATTTTCAAACTTATGGATTTCTTTAGAGTCATACTCAGAATATCACATTTGTAGTAGAAAATCTCTGTTTTCACTTTTGTGACATTCTGAAATGTAAATAATTCAGTGTTGTACATTGTCTCACTGACACTGTATGAAAACCCCAGCACATTGATTGGTGACTATTACAAACTATGCAAGTTCGATTGTCTTGGCCAGAGTTACCACTTTGTATCAGTAAAAGTCTTCAATATTCTTTGTCACTTTAAGAAGAAATGGAACATCTTCCCCTTAACCTGCACTGAGCAACAATAATCCAATAGTAAGTGGAGCAGTATGGGGAATCGATCACTGACAGTCAGGCTGGGACTAGGGGTGATGAATTAATGGTTGAAAGCACTGACTACTCTATATTGACCTCTCTTCTCATGTTTGTCAATAAGTCACACGACTGCAATTCAGATCTTTGCTCACACTCAAGATCATTTGTGGGGAACGGAGATGCCTACCCAAACTCTTCCACTAGAATACCTACATCTTCTTTTGATCGTTATATTTTTTATAAGATTTAGTGTGTGTGTGTGTGTGTGTGTGTGTGTGTGTGTGTGTGTGTGTGCTTCAGTACAATATGAGTTCAAGAGCCTTGTGAGAACAGAGGAATTTATGGAATCTCCTGGAGTTAGAGATAGTTAAGATTGTGTAGTCTCCTAAGATACAGCTGGACCAATGAAACAAAGGTGGCGAAGTTCAATATTACCATGAGAGCTCTGTACTGCCCCCTTAATTTTTATAAATCAATTATTTCATTTGTTTACACCCAAAATGTTGCCCTCTTCCAGTCCCACATTACAGTGTTCTTCTCTCCATTCTCCCTTCCTTTAGCTCCTGAAAGGGTGCTTCCTCTTCCCCAGTATTCCACCAACCTGGATTATAACTTCTATACAGTATTATGTGCATCCTCTCTCTCTGATGCCTAACAAGGCAGCACTCTGCTACATTCATGTTGGGAGCTTTAGACTAGCCTGTGTATGCTCTTTTGTTGCTGACACAGCTGTGAGAGTTCCCAGGGGTTCATTTAAAGTACTGAATTTTAATCTATGATGTTTGCCTTTGTTTGAATATTCAACTGGACCTGTAAATGTCTAGAAATTGTGAAGCACAACCAGGAAGATATCTATCTAAGTGTTTCCAGAGATGATTGGCATGTGGGAAAGTAACATGCAGGAAGAGTTCTAGCCTGAATGTAGGTGACATCATCTATGGATTTGGAGCCCAGATGGAACAGACCTGAAGGAGGAGTATATCCATGCACCTGTCTACTCTATTCATTCTAAGCAATGTGTCTGTCACTCACAGCTATCAGACATTAGATTCTTCAGCCTGTCAGCAAAGATACAACACCAGCAGCTCTCTAAGGGCTGGCCAGGACTTCAGCTTGAGACTGTGACCCCTGGAGTTTCTACCACTTGGGCTAAGTAGCTATCACTTATTCAGCCTCTCCAAATAGGAAGACAGTATTTTGGATGACCCAATGTCCTGTTATGTAAGTTAATACAACAAATCCTCTTTGTGGTGTATATCATTCTATTAATCTAGAGGAACCCAATGCAAAGCCCTAAACTGACAACTCTGACTTAATTCCTGAAAACAGTCACTATAGTGATCTTTTCCATACCCCTCTATTCCTCCACAAAGGAAAGTCTTGGTTAGGAAAAGAAAGTTAGAAAAAGGCTAGAGTAATGTGAAGCTGAAGTCAGAGGTTCACATACAAAGGAAGCAGAGTCACTATGACAGTCACTATGAGAAGTTGCTAGTTGGGGCAGCTTTGAGGCTGCAACTACCTAGAGACCTAGCATCTGAAGAACATGGAGAAGGACATGGAGGATGGACACTCTGAGGTGTAAAGAGTACATTTCATTGCCCCCTGTTTCTGTGAATTCTAAGTGTAGGTAATGATTCTAGAATTCAAGGCAAATATCTAAAAGCATTTCAGTTTTGCAGAGTCCCATAGGACTTTCTGTAAATAGATAAACAGAGAGAATCACAGTGCTATCTTCTTCCCATTATGAAAAAAAATTCTGTTTAGTAAAGGGAAGGGTTCTTCAGACCTATGTGTGTTAACACAAGTGCTACTCTCCTCAAAACAAAAGTCACAGTTCTTCTATTAAAAGGAAAAGGGGTAGTTTATTCTGGAGACATTTTGAGTTACCACAGCTAGAAACACAAATTTCAGTTACCCCAAATTCCATGTTCCAAACTGGAGGCAGTTTCATGAAATTTTAGTTTTACAGAACAAAATCATAAATCACTGTCTAAAAATGATCTTGGTACTCTGTGAATCAGGAATTCTCTAGAATTTTGGAAATGAACATCCTTTTCCATTTAAAATAAAAGATTGAGAAATACATTAGAAAATGAGAAGATACCTCATTCATGCTCATAGGTTGGTATAATCAATATTGTGAGAATAACCATTCGAACAAGGTAATTTGCAGACTAAATGCAATCCCAATCAAAACCCCATGACATTTCTCACAGAAATAGAAAAAAATCCTACATTCTGTGAGTGTGGTGCCACATGGACCATTCTACCAGATGAAATGGCATAACACTAGTGAGGTGGAGTGCCAGAGTCTTGTACTGTTGGGGTTCAGAACCCAAAGAAGGATGTATGGAATAAGCATAGTAGACTAACCAAGAGGTTCAGTTCACACACTCTGGTGCTGAGAAACCTCGGGGCCACCTTCATTTATACATCTATTGCTTTTTCACAGCTGAAAGGATTTTGCATTCTCTTTCTTGTTTTCTCATGAACTATCTCTTTTTAAAATTTCCTACATTTAACAATAGTGCACATAGTGTGCTTTTCCCCTTCCTTCTTCCCCTCAATCTCTGTGGCTTCATGCTAATCCATGAACTGTATCAAGAAAGATGAAACATAGCTTTAGCAAATAGTTAATAACCCAGCACATTCGTACATATCTGAATGACCATGGTTGGTGGCAAGTGCAGTTACAGTATAAGAAGAAGATTGACTACATACACGGGAAATTCTCATTTAATTATTGACACCTAGCATCTCTCTATACCCTACCTAGGAGATCTAATTATTCTGATGCTCAGAGCACTAAGAAAATTACTCATCTGAGTCAGTTCATCATCCTTACTAGGCTCAACTAATTGTTGTTTGGAATAGGATAGTGAGAAAAATGTTGTCAGCACCAAGT
The DNA here is from genome assembly GCF_900095145.1 of Mus pahari. NCBI lineage: Eukaryota > Metazoa > Chordata > Mammalia > Rodentia > Muridae > Mus > Mus pahari. The sequence goes on along the minus strand of NC_034608.1, from coordinate 13,605,626 downwards.
TCCCATCAGAAGAAAACATTTGGAGGTTAAGTAATGTACCCAGAATAGAACCTTAAATTGACTCAACTGCATCATTAACAAACAGATTAATAGTGACCTATTTCATTCCCACAAGCCTCAGAGACAAACAAGAATAAATCATAATCCAAATTTTCTTTTTCTGATTATGAGGAAATGTCTGTCATATACAAAGTGAAAGTAAAGACTTATAATAGCAATGCTAAAAATGTAAATTTAAGAGAAAAGCAAACTAATCCCCCAGAAGAGAACAGGAGTTGCTACATAAGTATTCCTAAAGGTCCTTGCCATATGGTGACACAGCTCCTCAGTCCTTGCCATAAGGGCATACATCTGCATCTCAAGCACCATTTCCAGAGAAGGTGGTAGCCACCACCATCAGAGCATGCTAAAATTCTGCATATCTCAAAACTTGAGACCAGCAGGTCTGTCCCTGTTTCTATGCCTGCCTCAGAAAATTGGACTTTCACATTACCTGAATAAGAATGGTTAACAGGTATAAGCATAACTGTGGCTTCATAGGATGAATTAGGTGGTGTACCTTCTGTTTCTATTTTGTGGAATAGTTTAAGAGTATTGATATTAGGTCTTCTATAAAGGTTGGATAGAGTTCTCCACTAAACCCAGCTGGTACTGGACTTTGTTTTTTGGTTGGGAGAATATTAATGACCATATTTATTTCTTTAGGTGTTATGGGATTGTTCAGATGGTTTATCTGATCCTGTTTTAACTTTGGCACCTTGTATGTGTCTAGAAAATTGTCCATTTCATCCAGATTTTCCAGTTTAGTTGAGTGTAAACTTTTAGAGTAGGATCTGATTTTTTAAAAATTATCTACTGTTTCTGTTGTTATGTCTCCTTTTTCAATACTCATTTTATTAATTTGGATACTGTCTCTGTACCCTCTGCTTAGTCTGGCTAAGGGTTTACCTATCTTGTTAATTTTCTCAAAGAACAAGCTCCTGGTTTTGTTGATTCTTTGTGTAGTTCTTTTTGTTTTTTAATTTGGTTCCTTTCATCCCTGAGTTTGAGTATTTACTGCCATCTACTCCTCTTGGGTGTATTTGCTTCTTTTTGTTTGAGAGCTTTCAGGTGTGCTGCCAAGCTGCCTTGTAAGCTCTCTCCGTTTTCTTTTTGGAGGCACTTAGAGCTTTGAGTTTTCTTCTTAGGACTGCTTTCGTTGTGTCCCATAAGTTTTGGTATATGTTTTCATTTTCATTAACTTCTAAAACGTATTTAACTTCTTTATTTATTCCTTGACCAAGTTATCATTGAGTAGTGTGTTGTTCGGTTTCTATGTGTATGTGTGTTTTCCATGGGTTTTGTTGGAATTTAAGACTAGCCTTAGTCTGTGGTGATCTGATAGGGTGCATTGGATTATTTCAATATTCTTGTATCTGTTGAGGCCTGTTTTGTGGCCAATTGTATGGTCAATTTTGGAAAATGTACCATGAGGTGCTAAGAAGAACATATGCTCTTTTGCTTTAGGATGAAATGTTCTATAGATATCTGTTAGATCCATTTGGTTTATATTTTCTGTGAGTTTCACTGTGTCTCTGTTGAGTTACAGTTTCCATGATCTCTTTATCCATTGTTGGGAATGGGGTGTTAAAGTCTCCCACTATTATTGTGTGGGGTGTGATATGTGTTTTGAGCTTTAGTAAAGTTTAGTTTATGAATGTGGGTGCCCATGCATTTAGAGAATAGATGTTCAGAATTGAGAGTTTGTCTTGGTAGATTTTCTCTTTGACAAGTATGAACTGTCCTTCCTTATTCTTTTTAATAACTTTTGGTTAAAAGTCTATTTTTTTTTTTTGATATTAGAATGGCTACTCCAACTTGTTTTGTGGGACCATTTGTTTGAAAAATTGTATTCCAACCTTTTCCTCTGAGGGAGTGTCTGTCTTTGTCACTAAGGTGTGTTTCCTGTAGGCAGCAAAATTTGGGGTCCTGTTTATGTATTCAGACTGTTAGTCTATGTCTTTTTATTAAGGAATTGAGTCCATTGATATTAAGGTATATTAAGGAAAATTGATTGTTACTCCCTGTTATTTTTATTGTTAGAGGTGGCATTACATTTTTGTGCCTATCTTATTTTGGATTTCTTGAAAGATTTCTTTCTTGCTTTTTAGGACTGTCACATTACCTGAAATAAATGTCGTACATTTACACAATGGAGTACTACTCATCTATTAAAAACAACAAATTCATGAAATTCTTATGCAAATGGATAGAACTAGAAAATATCATCCTGAGTTAGCTAACCCAAATGCAAAAGAAAACACATGCTGTGCACTCACTGATAAGTGGACACTAGCTAAAAAGCTCCAAATAACCAGAATACAATTCACAAACCATGTGAAGCTCAAGAAGAAAGAAAACCAAAATGTATGTGCTTTGGTTCTTAGAAGGAGAACAAAATACTCACAGGAGCAAATATGGAGGTAAAGTGTTGAGCAGAGAATAAAGGAAAGGCACCCAGAGACTGTCACAAGTGGGGATTCATCCCATATACAGTTACCAAACCTAGACACTATTGTGAATGCTAAGAAGTGCATGTTGAAGGAGCCTGATATGGCTGTCTCCTGAGAGGCCCTGCCAGAGTCTTACAAATACAGAGGATGTTAGCAGTCAACCATTGGTCTGAGTGTGAGGTCCTTAATAGAGAAATTAGAGAAGGGACTGAAGGAGTTGAAGGAGTTTGCAACCCCATAGGAAGAACAACGATATCAACCAACCAGACTCCACTGAACTCCCAGGGACTAAGCCATCAACACATGGCTCCAGCTGCATATGTAGCAGAGGATGGATTTTTCATGCATCAATGGAAGGAGAGGTCCTTGTTCCTATGAAGGCTCAATAGATGACCCAGTATAGGGGAATTGAGGGTGGGGAGGTGGTAGTTTGCGGTTATGTTGAGGAACACCCTCATAGAAGCAGGGGAAGGTAGAATGTGATAGGGTGCTTCCTGGAGGGAAGGAAACCAGGAAAGAGGATAACATTTGAAATGTAAATGAAGAAAATGTCCAAAAAAAATAACCAAATGACTAACAGACTACATCAAATGCTGTTGAGGTTGTGGAGAAAAATGAGCCTTCATTCATTTAGTTTGTAGGGTTATAAACTAGTGAAGTAATTTTCTGTGAAGAACTATAGAAACCTAGGGTGAACTCCCCCACACAACATAAAACAAAGTCTACCAATTTTGATGTTTGATTCAAGGATTTGACATCCTACACAGATACCTGTTCAGTAATGCATGTTCATAATAACTCTATTCATAATAGCCATAAATAAAAATTATTGACAATTAGCCGATGAGTTGATGACAAAAATATAATATATATATGATGAAATGATTTTCTGAGCATTGATTTTGTTTCCTTAATTCGCTCCCTAGAAAACACAAGGGACCAGTGCCTTGTTTCTGGGGCTACAACATAAATGGTTACCAGTCTAATATACTGTGAGGTGATCTGACACTTGGGCACAAGTGCATTGCAGGAATAGTCATACTGCTCATTAAGTGTAGTCGTGTAGGGTGAGTCTGGGGAGAACTTGTATTTCATCCTTGGAACACTTGGTCCAAAAACAGAAAACTTATGCATACAAAGGTTATACAGATACATGAGGAACAGAGTACCTCCAAATTTTCAGAGGAAACTCCTGTCATTGTCTCTTGAGGCTAAAGGCATAATATGCCAGAATATCTTTATGTTTTGTGACTAAATTGATTGCAGATCTATTTTTTACCCAAGGTAATTAATAGAAGCTCCTCTTTGAATTTTTTTTCAGGAGCAATTTGTAATCCCCAACAAGGCAAAATTTTCTTTGCTTCATCAAATATTTTTTCTAAGGTATCTGTATCTGAATCATCCAGCAAAATTTTATCCATATAATGATAAATTGTAGAGGAAACTTTATGAATTATTTCTAATGGTTGTTGCATATAATACTGACACCATGTAGGACTGTTTAATGTTCCTTCTCCCAAGATATTCCAATGGTAATTCTTAGTTGGCTTGGAAAGGTCAAACATAGGCAAAATGAAAGCAAGGGATATTGAGAAAGAGCAATTTTTTAAGTCTATGACTAAAATACACCATCCACTAGGAAATAAAGAAGTTAAAGTGATTCCATGTTGTAAGGGACCCATAGGTCGAATGACTTTATTGATTGCATTCAGATCTCTCAACAACATCCATTTTCCAGATTTCTTCTTAATAACAAATAAAAAATTCCAGGGGATAGTGGACTCTTCAATATGTTAAGTCTCTAGCTGATCTTGGACTACCTCATCTAGTGGCTATACCTGTTTTTTTTTTTAATTTAAGAGCCATTGCTCTACATAAATAAGCTTATTAGTTAACCATTCTAGTGGTAGAGAAGTTGGTTTTCTGTCAACAGTGGCTACCTCATATAAATTTGCAGAGCCAAGTTTTGTTGTGTTCTGCTTGTGACCAGGCTAGACAATCTGTCTTTAATTTTTTTCAAGAAAGGGTTTCTCTGTATAGCCCTGGCTGACCTGAAACTCACTCTGTAGACCAGGCTGGCCTCAAACTCAGAAATTTGCTTGCCTCTGCCTCCCAAGTGTTGGAATTAAAGGCGTGCACCACCACTCCCAGCTTGACAATCCATCTCTAGTTATATTTGTTAAATATCTTAATTGAGAACATCTCTTTTAAAGCCTATTTCTGTGATTCCTGCTGTTGTAACAGATCTCTGCATAAATTTATGTCTATGTCTGCTACCTATATGGCTTTAATATTCCTACCTGATCTTCTGATGATATACATTTAATCAATTTTTGATTTTCTTTTACGGGAAACAATTTCAGTTCCTAAGAGCTGTATCTTTTCAAGTGGCCACAGTGTACAAGAAAATTATCCTAACACTTGGGAGTAAAACTTCAACATGGGAACATTAGGTTTTCCTTCTCTCCAGGGAAAATGCTTATCTGTTCAGAAATCCAAAGCATCTCACTCCAAGGCATATTGTTTCAGTTCAGGGTTCCAATTAGGAAAAAAATTGATTTTCGTGGATATGGTACAAATGAGATCAGAACCAGAGCATCTTATAATTAAAAATGTTATTGGAGAGCAGATCCTGTGCTTCAGCCCTCCCAACCCCACTCACACACACAGACAGCTTGACCCCCAGTAATTCTGACACCCCTAGGCTCCCAGGTTAGCCTGCTACTACTGCCCTAATACCTGAACTAAATGGGATCCCCTGGATCCCAGGGGATTCAGTAATTCCTGCCTAGCTTAAGACACACCATGTCACAGACCCCTGAACTCTGACCAGCAGAGACGGCGAAGAACGAAACAAATGCCAAGGCAGGTTCTAAACGGATTTCTTCTTTATCTCCCCGAACAGCTTTTTTCCTTTCCCTCTCACAAACAGCTTTTTCCAACCCTCTCTCTGCTCCAACAACCCCAACTCCACTCTGCAACTTTTGCTCCAACTCTCACCTACCTGAACTGTTTACAGCCTTTTCCCCCCTCCCTCTGGGGAGCATCCTGTTTTTTCCCAGCCCAGGGTGCATCCTGTTTTCAGTCCTATGACCTGATCCCTTCCCCCTCTTCTGAATCCAGTCAGAGTTCAGCCAGGGAGGTCAATGATAGTCCAGTAACTCAGCAGACAGCCAATCCACACAGGCTCAGCAGCTCAGGTTAGAGTTCAGGCTCAGGCTCTTGGCAGACAGGGACCACAGGGCTTGGCACACCCGCTCCCCATATATCCTCCTTTTTTGTTTAATTAAAATGCTCTGGGATTGCATCTGTCTTAGGTTGCCCTCAAACATGTCACATCCTTACCTGTCACAGGTATGGTGAACTCATTTTCACCACCCTGTCTTAGGTTGCTATGCACATGTGAGTGTCTTACCCATTGTGGATTGATGACCCATCACACTGAGCCAAACATGGGGTGAATCACCTGACTCTAGAGCTGCCATAGCTGTTGTTGATCGACCTGTGCCCACCTGCGTATGCATAGCATCTGCCACAGCATCTCCAGTAACTGCTGTGATGATGGTGGCTGTCCAAAGTCTCTCCTATTCCTTAGGAACACTGGCAACTGACCCTCCTGTACCTCCAGAGGCCAGGGTATGGCTGTGGGTATCACCATCACCAGGTGGAGTCTAGTGAGACAAAAGGCATGTAATACTGGAGCATTCTAAGAACTATTCCTATTACTAACTGTAAAGAAAAAGTAACTATGAAAAGGTCCTATTACTAACTCTGAAGAAAAGGTCCTATTACTATGAAGAAAAGGGGAGGTACCATCCCCAAAAATCCTTCCCCAAACTCCTGGGGTTGTAAGTCTCACTTACTGTGAACTTACCCTGCTGGCAAACCCTGACTGCTGAAAGTTGTGAACTCTTCAGTGGGGGAGTCGGTTCCCTGTCCACCATTTGTTGTGTCCTCTCAACCAGCAAGGAAGACAAAACTACCAGTTCTTCTAACAGCAGTTTCAAAATTTGTCCCTGTTCCAGGATCCTTTTAAATTCCTCCCTTTACTGGGATCCTTTTAAATTCCTCCCTTTACCGGGAACCTTTTAAATTCCTCCCTTTACTGGGATCCTTTTCCTAGCCCTAGAAGAATTCTTAATTTTGTCTTAACTTTTTCCCATAACCTTGGGAGCTTAATTTATAACTCCATCTCATAACCCTGGGAGCTTGACAGCTTGACTTATTTGTAACAGGTAACACACCAAAACAGTGCATGTGCGCATGCACACACACACACACACACACACACACACACACTAACACACTAACACATACATACACCGCAGAGTCATCATCATCTTCCTGCAGACTGGATATGGATGCTCTGCTCTTCATGAATCTTCTTTCTTCTTAGCCAACCGAACAGCTTTTCTTCTTTTTCTTTCTTTTCTTTTCTTCTTTCTTCTTCTTTCCATCAGCACCTACTCTCTGCATCCAGCACCACCACGTGCTGGTGTCAGGACAGCACACACTTGCATCTCATGCAGCCAGGACCACTCTCATCAGGCGGGTTTAGTCTCCCCAGTTTATGCTGACGAATCTCATGGACTTGTGGAAAGAAGGCATCTTCCACACCTTGCTGAGTCTTGGCTGATGTTTCAATGTAGGGGATGCCGTAACTGTGAGCAAGGTCCTAGGCCTGCCGAGACTCAACAATGTGAGCGGCCAGGTCACATTTGTTGCCCACCAGCACCATTGGAACATCATCTAAATCTCTCACCTGCTTGATCTGCTCCCTGTACAGATGGATGTCTTTGAAGGACTTGGTGTCATTGATGGCAAATACACAGAGGAAACCCTCCCCTGTGTGCAGGTACTGGTCCTGCATGGCGCTATACTCTTCTTGACCTGATGTGTCTAAGATGTCCAGTAGAAATGTCTCCCCATCAATGAACACCTGTTTACGGTAGGAGTCCTCTATGGTGGGATCATACTCTTCCACAAAGTGGTTCCGGATCAGCTGGATGGTCAGGGCACTCTTGCCCATGACTCCAGCACCCACCACCACAAGCTTGTATTCTGTCATCTCTTCTTTCTGCCTTTTCTTTTCTTCTTCTCTTTCTTTTTCTTCTTCATTAGCTACTCCTGGACAAAAGTTCTTCACATGCAGCACCAGATACCTTTTCTTCTTTTCGTCCCTGTACAGGCCACCAGATGTCACAGACCCCCGAACACTGACCAGCAGAGATGGGGAAGAATGACACAAATGCCAAGGCAGGTTACAAACAGATTTCTTCTTTATCTCCCCGAACAGCTTTTTTCCTTTCCCTCTCACAAACAGCTTTTTCCAACCCTCTCCCTGCTCCAACAACCCCAACTCCACTCTGCAACTTTTGCTCCAACTCTCACCTACCTGAAC
>NC_034608.1:13582919-13596778 GCF_900095145.1 Mus pahari | reverse complement strand
GCGACTGCTAGATCCTTGGACTTCCATTCACAGCTACTACTGAACCATTGTTGGGATTTGGACTGCAGACTGTAAGTCATCAATAAATTCCTTTACTACATAGAGACTATCTGTAAGTTCTGTGACTCTAGAGAACCCTGACTAATACAATAGAGGACTTTAAGGAGGACATAAAGAACCCCCTTAAAGAAATATAGGAGAACACAGGTAAATTGGTAGAAGACATTAAAGAGGAAACACATAAATACCTAAAAGAATTACAGGAAATTGCAAGCAAATCAGTGAAGGAATTAAACAAAACTATCTAGTACATAAAAATGAAAATAGCAACAATGAAAAATCACAAAAGGAGACAACACTGAAGATGGTGAACCTAGGAAAGAGATTAGAAGTCACAGATGCGAGCATCACAAACAGCATTCAAGAGACAGAAAAAACTCAGGAGTTGAAGAAATCTTACAAGATATTGACACAACAGTAAAAAAAAATACAAAGCATAGAGAGCTTCTCACACAAAACATCTAAAAAAATCCAAGATACAATGAAAAAAACCTAAGAATAACAGCTATAGAAAAGATAGAATATTCCCAACTCAAAGGGCCATAAACATATTCTACAACATTTTTGAAGAAAACATCCAGAACTTAAAAATAGAAATGGCCATAAATGTACAAAAACTTACAAAAAGACAAATAGAGTCCACCAGAAAAGACATTCCTCCAGTCACATAATAATCAAAACACCAAATGCACATAACAAAGAAAGAATCTTAAAAGCTGCAAGGTAAAAAGGTCAAGTAATCTAAAAGGGCAGACCTATTAGAATTATACCAGATTTCTCAACAGAGACTTTAAAAACAGAAGATGTGGGGCAGATGTTACATAGACTCTAAGAGAACAAAAAATACCAGCCCAGGCTACTATACCCAGCAAAACTCTCATTTACCATAGAAGGAGAAATCAAGATATTCTATGACAAAACCAGATTTAAACAGTATCTTTCCCCTAATCCAGACCTACAGAGGATAATAGAAGGAAAACTCCAACATAAAAATGGAAACTACAGCCAAGAAAAAAGCAAGAAATTAATCTTCTCACAACAAACCCAAAAGAAGAGAACCACACAAACATAATTACACCTCTAACAACAAAAATAACAGTAATCAAAAATCATTGGTCCTTGATATCTCTCAACATCAGTGGAATCAATTCCCCAATAAAAAGAGGTAGGCTAACAGGATATATAAGTAAACAGGACCTAGTATTTTGCTATACACAAGTAACACACCTCAGTGTCAAAGACAGACACTAACTCAGAGTAAAATACTAGAAAAAAAAAATTCCAAGCAAATGGTCCCAAGAAACAAGCTGGTATAGTCATTGTAATAGCCAATTAAATAGACTTTCAACAAAAAGTTATCGAAAAACATTGTGAAGGGCACATACTCATCAAAGGAAAAATCCACCAAGATGAATTTTCAATACTGAACTTGCTCCGAATGAAAAGGCACCATATTCGTAAAAGAATCTTTACTAAAACTCAAAGCATATATCAAATCTCACAAAGTAATAGTGGGAGACTTCAACATCCCCTTCTCACTAATGGACAGATAGTGGAAGCAGAGATACAGTGAAACTAAAAGAAGTTATGAACCAAATATATTTAGAAGATATACACAGAACATTTCACCTCAAAACAAAAGAATATACTTCTTCTCAGCACCTCATGGAACCTTCTAAACAATTGATCACATAATCAGACAGAAGCTAGCCTTAACAAATATAAGAAGATTAAATTAATCCCATGCATTCTATCAGACCACCACAGACTAAGGCTTGTCTTCTATAACAATCCCCCCCCCAAAAAAAAAGCAGAAAACCCACATGCACATAGAAGCTGGACAACTACCTACTCAGGGATAACCTGGTCAGGGATGAAATAAATAAAGAAATTAAAGACTTTGTAAAATTAGTGGAAAAAGAAGGCACAGCATGCCCAACTTATGAGACACAATGAAACCAGTGTTAAGAGAAAAACTGATAGCTCTGAGTGCCTTCATTTAGAATCTGGAGAGATCATACACTAGCAGCCTAATAGCACCTCTGAAAAGTGTAGAATACAAACAAACAAAAACACACAAGAGGAAAAGATGGCAGAAAATAATAAAAGTCAGGATTGAAATCAAACAAGTAGAATCAAAGAGAACTATATAATGAATCAACAAAACTAGGAGATGGTTCTTTGAGAAAATCAACAAAATAGGTAAACCTTGAGCCACACTAACTAGACGATACAGTGACAATATCAAAATTAACATAATTAGACATGAAAAGAAAGACATAACAACAGAGAATGGGAAAAATTTTTAAAAATCATCAGATCCTAGTACAAAGAACTATATTAAAACAACTAAAAAATCTAGAAAAAAATAGATGATTTTGTAGACAGGTACTAGATACCAATGTTAAATCAGGATCAACTAAACCATCAAAACAGTCACATAACCCCTAAGGAAATAGAAGCCATCATTCAAAGTCTCTCAACAACAACGACAAAAAGTCTGAGGCAATATGGTTGTAGTGTAGAATACTAGCAGACCTTCAAAGAACACCTACTAGAAATATGTCTTAAACTATTCCACAAAATAAACCCAGGGAGAAACTGCCTAAATCGTTGTATGAAGCCACAGTTATGCTGATACCTAAACCACACAATGACCCAATAAAGAAACAGAACTTTTTGCCTTATGATTATTGAAGCAACAATACTCAATAAACTCTCACAAACTGAATACAAGGACACATCAAAACAAATATTCGCCATGATCAAGCAGGCTTCATCCCAGGTATACAGGGATTGTTCAATATAAGGAAATCCATCAATGTAAACCACTATATAAACAAACTCAACAAAAATACATGATTATCTCATTAGATACTGAAAAGCCTTAGACAAAATACAACATGTTATATGTCACAGAAGGATCAAAAATTCAAGGTTCACACCTAAACATAATAAAAGCAATATACAGCAAACCAATAGACAACATCAAACTAAATAGAGAGAAACTTGAAGCAAACCCACTAATATAAGGGCCAAGACAAGGCTAACCACTATTTATTTTGTATTTATTCAATATAGTACTAAACATCTATGCTCCAAATGCAAGGAGACCCACATTCACAAAAGAAATATTACTAAAGCTCAAAGCACATATTGTACCTCACCCAATCATAGTGGAAGAATTGAACAAGCCACTCTTTTCAATAGACTATGGAAACACAAACTAAACAGAGACCCAGTGAAACTAACAGAAGTTCTGAACCAAATGGATTTAACAGATATCTATAGAACATTTCATCCTAAAACAAAAGAATATATCTTCTTCTCAGCCCCTCATGGTACCTTTTCCAAAATTGATGACATAATTGGTCACAAAACATAACTGAACAGATATAAGAAGGCTAAAATAATCCCATGCCTCCTATCAAACCACTATGGATAAGGGCTGATGGTCTTCAATAGCTACAAAACCAGCAGAAAGCCCACATACACATGGAAGCTGAAAAAATGTCTATTCAATAATAACTTGGTCAAGGAAAAACAAAGAAATAAAAGTTGTTTTAGAATTTATTGAAAATAAAGGTATAATATACCCAAACTTATGGAACACAATGAAAGCAGTGCTAAGATTAAAACTCATATTCCTGAGTGCCTTCAAAATGAAACTGGAAAGAGCATACACTAGTACATTGACAGCACATATGAAAACTCTAGAACAGAAAAATGCAAATACACCCAACAGGAGTAGACACCAGAAAATAATCAAATTAGGGCTGAAATCAACCAAGTAGAAACAAAAGTAACTATAAAAGGAATCAACAAAACAAAGAGCGGGCACTATGAGAAAATCAACAGATAGATAAACCTTTAGCCAGACTAAACAAAGGCACAGAAACAGTATACAAATTAACAAAATCAGAAATGAAAAGGAAGACATGGCAACAGCAACTGAGGAAATCACAAAAATCATAAGATCCTATTACAGAACCCTACACTCAACATAGCTAGAAAATCTGAATGAAATGGACAATTTTCTAGAAAGATACCAAATACCAAATTTAATCAGGATCAGATAAACCTTCTAAAAAGTCCCATAACCTATAAAGAAATAGAAGCTGTTATTAAAAGTCTCCCAAACAAAGAAACAAACAAAAAAGTCCAGGACCAGATGGATTTAGTGCAGAATACTAGAAGAGCTTCAAAGAAGACCTAATACCAATATTCTTGAAATTATTCCACAAAATAAAAACAGAAGGAACACTACCCAATTTGTTCTATGAAGCCACAGTTATGCTGAAACCAAAACCTCACAAAGACCCAACAAAGAAAGAGAACTTTATATCAATTTTTGTTATGAATATTGATTTAAAAATACACAATATAATTCTCTCAAACAGAATCCAAGAACAAATCAAAACAAGCATTCATGAAGATTAAGTAGGCTTCATCCAAGGGATTCAGGGATGGTTCAACACATGGAAATCTACCAAAGTAATCTACTACATAAACAAGCTCAAAGAAAAAAAAACTACATAATTATTTCATTAGATGGTGAAAAAGCATTTGACAAAATTCAACATCCCTTCATGTTAAAAGTCTTGGAAAGATTAGGAATTCAAGGCCCATACGCAAACATAGCAAAAGCAATATATAGAAAACCAGTAGCCAACATGAAACTAAATGGAGAGAAACTTAAAGCAATCCCACTAAAATCAGGATTAGACAAGGCTGCCTCTCTCTCCATATCTACCCAATATCATTCTTGAAGTACTAACTGGAGCAATTAGACAACAAATGGAGGTCAAATGAATACAAATTGGAAATGGAGAAGTAAAAATATTACTATTTGCAGATGATATGATTGTATATTTAGTGACCCCAAAAACTTCACCAAAGAAATCTGACAGCTGATAGACAACTTCAGCAAAGTGGCCAGATATAAAATTAATTCAAACAAATAAGTAGCTTTCCTATACTCAAAGGATAAACAGGCTGAGAAAGAAATTAGGGAATCGACACCCTTCAAAATGGTCACAAAGATACAATTTGCAAAATACATGAAACTCAAGAAGAAGGAAGATAAAGGTGTGGATTCTTGATCCTTCTTAGAAGGGGGAACAAAATGCAAATGCAAGTAGTTACAGAGACAAAGTTCAGAACAGAGACTGAAAGCATGACCATCCAGAGACTGTCCCACCTGGGAATCCGTCCCATAAACAACCACCAAACCCAGGCACTATTGCAGATGGCAACAAGAGCTTGCTGACAGGAGACAGATATAGCTATCTCCTGAGAGGCTCTGCCATTGCCTGACTAATACAGAAGTGGATGCTCATAGTTATCCATTAGACAGAGCACAAGGTCCCCAATGAAGGAGCTAGAGAAAGTACCAAAGGAGCTGAAGGGGTTTGCAGCCCCATAGGAGGAACAATAATATGAACTAACCAGTAACCCCAGACTAACCACCAATCCAGGACTAAACCACCAATCACAGAAAACACACAGAGAGACTCGTGACTCTAGCTGCATATGTAGCTGAGGATGGCTTAGTAGGTCATCAACGGAAAGAGAGGCCCTTGGACCTGTGAAGGTTCTATGCCCAAGTATGGGGGAATGCCAGGGCTGGGAAGTGGAAGTGGGTGGGTTGTGGAGCAGGGGGAGGGGGGAGAGGATAGGGATTTTCAGGTGGAAAACTAGGAAAGGGGATAACATTTGAAATGTAAATAAATAAAATATCTAATAATAAAATAAATTAAAATTACACACAAACACAAAAATATCTTGGTGTGACTCCAACCAAACAAGTGAAAGATCTGTATGACAAGAAATTCAATTCTCTGAAGAAAGAAATCAAAGACCTCAGAAGATGGAAAGATCCCCCAGGCTGATGGATTGGCAGGATTAATATAGTATAAATGGTCATATTGCTGAAAGGAATATCTGCAGATTCAATGCAATTCCCATTGAAATTCCAACTCAATTCTTTATTAAATTAGAAAGAAAATTCTGACATTCATTTGGAATAACAAAAAACCCAGGATAGCAAAACCTATTCCCAACAATGAAAGAAATTCTGGGGGAATCACCATTACTAACCTCAAGCTGTACTACAGACTAACAGTGATAAAAATGCATGGTATTAGTAAAGTTACAAGCAGGTAGATCAATTGAATGGAAGTGAAGACTCAGGAATGAACTCACACACCTATGGTCACTTGATCTTTGGCAAAGGAGCTAAAGACATCCAGTGGAAAAAAAAAGATATCATCTTCAGCCAGTGGTGCTGGTTCAATGGGTGACCAACATAGAGAAGAATGCAAATTGATCCATTCTTGTCTCCCTGCACGTAGCTCAAGTCCAAGTGGATCAAGGTCCTCCAAATAAAACCAGATACACTGAATCTGATAGAAGAGAAAGTGGGGAAAGTCTCTAACACATGGTCACTGGGAAAAAGTTCCTGAACAGAACACCAATGGCTTATCCTCTAAGATTAAGGACTTACAAATCAGACCTCATAAAATTGCAAAGCTTCTTAAAGGCAAAGGACACTGTCAATAGGACAAAATGGCAACCAACAGATTAGAAAAAGATCTTTACCCATCCTACATCTGACAGAGAGCTAATATACAATATATGCAAAGGGCTAATATACGATATATACGAAGAACTCAAGAAATGAGACTCCAGAGAACCAAATTGTAGCACGCCATACCATCCACCATTACAAGATGGTGCTGACTTCCACTGTCCATCTGGTAAACAATTCACTTGCCGCCTTAGGACAGACATGCACAGTTCTACATAGCCAGCCCTCACTGCCCAGCCTTATGTTAATGAGGTGGTTCTTTCCTAGCCTATCCCGTGGTGACAACAAGGCACAGAGCACCCAGGCGGTGAATGCTCCAGTATATAGGGTGGCCGCCCTGGTCCATTGGGGTCCCCTGTACCATCATAAAAAGAGTTCCTGAGTAAAGTGCTGTTGAGAAGGATCTTTGGTGTTGTGTCGTTCTTGCTGGCCAAGCACGATCACTTCACCAAACAACCCTATAAAAAATGGGGTACAGTTCTAAACAAAGAATTTTCAGCTGAAGAATATCAAATGGCTGAGAAGCACCTAAAGAAAAGTGTAAAGTCCTTACTTATCAGGGAAGTGCAATTCAAAATGACCCTGAGATTCTACCTCACACCAATTGGAATGGCTAAGATCAAAAATTCAGGTGACAGCAAATACTGGTGAGGATGTGGAGCAAGAGGAGCACTTCTCCATTGTTGGTTGGATTGCAATCTGGTAGAACCAGCTTTGGAAAACAATCTGGAGGTTCCTCATAAAACTGAAATGTTTCTACCTGGAGATCCATTACTGGGCAGATACTTAAAAGATGCTCCAACATCTAACAGAACATGTGTTCCACTATGTTCACAGTAGCCTTATTTATAATAACTAGAAGATTAAAAAAAACAGATGTCTCTCACCAGAAGAATATATACAGAAAATATGGTATGTTTACACAATGGATTACTACTCAGCTATTAAAATGATGAATTCATGAAATTCTTAGGCAAATGGATGGAACAAGAAAATATAATCCTCAGTAATGTAGCAAAGCCAAAAACACACATGGCATTTACTCACTGATAAGTGGATATTAGCTCCAAAGCTCAGAATACTCATGGCATATGAAGAGACAGACCATATGAAGCTGAAGATAGAGGAAGACCAAAATGTGGATGCTTCAGTCTTACTTAGTTAGGGAAAAAATAGAGGTAGAGGGATGGAGGGATCTGGGAGGGAGATAGGAGGGGGATGAAAAAAAAGCAAGGCAGGATCAAGTATGGGAAGAGATGGGAGAGAAGTATAGAGGGTCAGAAAATTGAATAAAAATATGTAGCAATGGGAGAAAGAGAGTGGGGGATAGCCACTAGAAAATCCCAGATGCCAGGGAAGTAAGAGGTTCCTAGGACCAAACAGTGATGGCAATAACCTAAATAGCAAACAAAGGTGATATAGAACCTGTAGATACTACCTCTAGTAGATAGACCCAACTCCCATTTGAGTGATTGAGGCCACCTACCCACCTCAAATTTTCAACCCAGAATTGTTCCTGTCTAAACTAAATGCAGGGACAAAATAGAGAGCAAAGCCTGAAGAAAAGGCCATCCAGAGACTGCCCTACCTAGGGATCAATCCTGTTTGCAGATAACAAATCCCAACGCTACTGTTGATGCCAAGAAGTGCTTGCTGACAGGATTCTGATATAGCTCTCCCATGAGAGTTTTTGCCAGCGACTGACTAATACAAATGCAGATGCTCACAGGTAACCATCAGACTGAGCCCAGGGACCCCAATGGAAAAGGTGGGGGAGAGCTGAAAGAGCAAAAGGGGATTGCAACCCCATAGGAAGAAAAACAATATCAACTAACCAGACCACCCAGAGCTCCTACAGACTAAACCACCAACCAAATCATATAAAAATGTAGGGACACTGGGCTCCAGCTACATATGTAGCAGAGGATTGCCTCAACTGGCATCAGTGTGAGGGTACTCCCTTGGTCCTGTGGAGGCTTGGCAATGAGAGTTCCAATTGTGCTTCTCCAGAAAGACTCATAGATAGTCCTCAGGATTCATTGTATGAACAGAAACAGAAACCCAGGGAACCATGACTTTCAGCTCAGTGGTCTAGTTTAACCACAAATTGAGCTAACATTATGAGATCTGACAGTAAAAGTCAATCTCAGGATAAAAACAGTGAGTGGAGCATTGCACCAAGGATTTTATATTTGGACCTCAAACAAGTTGTGGGTCAAAACTATTTAGAAACCACCAATGTGCACAGTGAACTATTGGCAGTCCCTTCTCGTAGAATGGGTGTTAGATGAAACTACTTGAGCATATGAGGGGATGTTTGCCTCCATGCAGACACTGCACTATTTAAAAGGGGACTCTGAACACTTGGAAACTTTAGGCTGCTAAAATTAGTCTTCAGGGATTCTAAAACAAACAAACAAACAAAAGCAATATATTTAATCCACAACCTAAGCTCTTAACCTCAGATGTGTTTATTATATTGATGTCTTTATTTTGCTTTGGTAAACAGGTTTCATATTAAACCATGGCCTGTCCTTCTACCCTTGGTTATTTCAGGACTACAGATATGAGTATCAATGAAGGAAGTACATGAGTAGTAACTGATGATTTTTACCACTTAACCCATTTCCATTTTGCACCACATGAATAAGGAAATGACCCCACTCTGCTGTAGGACAAGAGGAGAGAGGTCACTCTTCTGTCACAGTCAGATGGACTGGGAGACTGGACTTTGAACTGACTGGGTTGGAGACCTCACATTGATACATTCCAGCATCCTCCCTCCAGACAGGATCTATGCTGAGTTGGCACTTTGATGGTGAAAGTGTCATTCTCTCTGTGAGCTGCAGACTCTGCTTATTGAAAAGCCAACGGATGGAGATTCCAGGGTCATCTGAGAAGCAAGTGAAGACTACTGAGCTCTGTACTCTGACCGTGGTGTCTGTCACTCGCACAAAAGGCCAGGAAACAGGGTCTGTAAAGAAACAGAGGAGGGGACAAAATGACAGTAGTCCTTCAGAGAGCTCAATGATTGCCTCTATAGTTCACTCTTAATAAAACTTCCAGGGAGGGGAAATTGGAGCTCTTACCATAGACATATCTTATGTTTTTGAATATTATCCATGGGCTGTGTGACCCTGATTAACCCACTGAGGACATTGTGTCTTAGTTTCTCTGTAACATGGCAGATGGTGCATGATCATTGCTTTGTCTATGAGTTAAACTTAGTTATGATCAATCTTGAGATCTTGGAATGAGGTAGCTGCTCAAAATCTAAGTATATGCCAGGAGAAGAATATTCCTATGCTGTACCCCTGAGGACAAGTAGGAGGGTGGAATAACTGTCTCCATTGCTTCTCCCACTGGGGATACTGACCTTCCTGTGAAGTCTCAGAAACCCAAAACAATAGTTGGTTAATGATCCAGGAATATGTGAAGTGTGATTCAGAAGAAGGTGATGGCCCAGATCAACTAAAAAACTTCAGCTTTTATGGCAGTGTATAACTGATTTGATAGTCTATGGAACTTGTGAATTCACTATAAATGTGTTCTCTGTAAGCTCTAACAGAAAATCAAAACAAAGCATTGATAAAAAGGTTCCCAGTGGCACATGGAGATGAAGCATGAACAGAGTTTGGAGCCAGAGCATCCTTGTGGGCTTTGTGTGGAGTCGATGCCGTCCTCAACTAGGGCCTGCCCAAGCTCCACAGAGTCTCTCTGAGAGCCAGGTGTATGGTGAGAACCTCAAGAGTCTGTGCTGGGTCTGATGTACTAGTACTGAGTTATTCAGCATATGTTTTCCTCTCTACAAGAAGATACTGGTGAGGGATTCTGGTCTACTGAGGTTTGTCTAAGGAATGCATTTCCTACAGTAGGTACCCAAACCCCAGTGTGGGGAAAAATGTAATGGGAGAGTAAATATGTCCAGCTATTTCCAGACAGTACAGCATATAAAGCAGAATAAGCCATACAAAACATCTAGAAGCCAGTGAGAGTCACTTACTATTTACATGGACTTGCACGTGTGCTCTCTCAAGTTTGAAGTCCTTGTGTAAAATTTCTAACATATACAGTCCTGCATCATTCTCAGTGACATTCTGGATCAGCAGGGATCCATTAGTGTACATCATTTCTCTTCCACTGTGTGCAAGTCCCCAGATAATGGATTCCATGGCTCTGCTATATTCTGCAATTTTAAAAATATCTGTTCTATACACCGATCTGTACCAAAAAAGTGTCTGGACATCTTCTGGCACATTACAAACAAGTAGAAGAACACTTTTCCCTACAGCAATATTCCAAGGCACTGGTTCAATTTGGAGTTGGTCAGAGGCGAGAAGGTTACAGCAAGTAGAGGCTACAAGAAAAGAGATAAGTTATCAATTCAGGAGCATATGGCTGTACATAAAGTTAGTGAGCTTTGTCCGGAGCAGATGAATTAATCCCTCAGTCTAAACATGGAGGCATAGGTGTGTCTCTCCTATCTGATGGAGATGAGCAATATAGTATTTTTGCATGGCTGCCTCTTCACTCCCCTCAGTCAGACACTGGGCGTACTCATGCCCACTGAAATTTGTGATGATGTCTCCCCTGAACACTTTGTAACTTTTGTTCCAATCTGCTTTATAGCTACAGCCAGCCACTACATTTCCCTAAAACACATGCTTGCCATTCTGCCCTGCAGCCCATGGAATTGGGGCAGAATGAGGGTAAGAAGAAGTCTGATTTTCTTGGCAGGCTCAGGTATTAGAAAAAGGTTCAAAGACTAGAATGGCTGACTGTATGTCAAGGTAAAACAAATGAGTGTATTTTGGAAAATGGAAACCTCAGTTTAATATGCCACAACTGGATTGGCCTGTCGGAAAGACAGCAATATATAATGTAGAGTAGGATATTGGTAGTGCAGGGTCCAGACCACTGCAAGACAATCCTCCTCTCTGCTATCAGCTCTGGGGGGGTAGAAGTAAACATAGCACCCTGAACAGGCCATAAAGAATAAGCCAGTAAGCATCACAATTCCCTTCATCTGCATGAGATTGTAGATTGTATTTACAGACCTCTGATGCTTGGACCTAATAAGTACCCCAGTTTAATATTATTGGCCTAAAACCCTAGTTCCCTCTAAGCACCGAGAAAAGTAATGGTACAGTCATGGCAAATGAACCTCAGGGTCACCTGTGGTTAAGCCTGGGTGAGGTGATTGTGATCAGGGTTTCCTGATACTCACTTCACTGTGAGAGTGCAATGGTCTCCTCATACGTTTGGTTTCAACTCTGATTCTTGGCAGACTCTGACAACTAAAGCTGAGCTGTTCTCCTTCAATGATTTCTTTGTTACAGGAGAGTCAGAAAATAAAATCTGATTGGCTCCACCCTGTATGTAATACACTAAGTGCTCAAACCCCAACATGGGGACACAGTGCAGTAGGGAAGGAAACACAGTACAGGCATGACAATCCTGTGAGTCTAATGCCCACCTAGCAATGAACAATCACAGAGAACAACTTACTGTCCAGATGGAGTTGCACATGTGCTATTTCATCTTTCAGATCTGTACTCATAGTTCGTAGAGTATAGAATCCAGTATCATTCTGCATGACCCTCTGGAGCAGTAGGGATCCATTACTGTACACTGTTTCTCGACCACTGTGTGCAGGCCCTGGCAAGCTTGAACTTGTGGCCATTACGTGTTGAATGAGCTCAGATTTCTCCTCTGCAATCACCCCTTTATACCAGAAAAGGGAATGAAGATTTTTTGGGAGATTGTGAACCAGTAGCAGAACACTTTCCCCTTCAGCAATGCTGGGTGGCACTGATTCTATACTGAGCCTTGCAGTGGAGACAGAATCCTTGGAGTTTGGAACAAAGCCTAAAGGTAAAAAAAAAGAGAATCATATTTATTGTGACCATTGTGTATTTTTTCTTAACTTTTATTATTTAAATGTATTGTATACATCAAACATATTAATATTGAATATTTTGAGAATAAAATTATACATATTAAATTTGTTCAATTTTTATAGTCATATCATTTCATACCCTAAAAATATCATTAATGAATATTTAATACTATCCATAACTTAGGATACAATATCTAATGTTGAACACTAAATTGATTAAAAATGTACAATATATTGTTTGGGAATTAAGCATAGTAAATGAGCATAAATATTAAAAATGAATCATTAAGAAATGTATTTAAGGCTGTCTGTCTTCTGAACCCCTGCAGAGGCTGTTGAGCACTCCAGAGGACTCTCCACACCGCAGTTCCTCGGGATCACAGGTGAGTGGAACACAGCATCTGCTCCAGAGAATCCGGGAGGGTCTTGTGCCAGCAGAAACTGGGACAAAAGAACCCCACATGCTGAGAGGCTGGGTTCCAGTCTGGTCTGGGCTACTACCACCATCTCTCTTCTGAACCCCAAAGGAGGCCACTGAGAGCTCTGGGGGACTCTCCACACCTCGGGTCCTTGAGATCGCAGGTGAGTGGAGGACAGCATCAGCTCCAGAGAAACCAGGAGGGATTTGTGCCAGCAGGAACACTGAGCTCCAGTGGACTCTCCACACTGCAACTCCTCGGATCACCTCGGGATCTCAGGACCTAGGGGTCACCTCAGGATCATGAGAGGTAGAGACTCAGACCCCTGGGCACCTTCCTTGCCAGGGAAGAGTGAGCCTACAGGGAGGGCTCTGATCCCAGGACTCAGAAGGTGGAAAGAGCTTCAGACTTCTGGACACCTGTCCTGCAAGAGGAGAGCTTGCCTGCAGAGAGTGCTTTGACCACTGGGACACAGGTGAGAGTTGGATTCCCAGGAGTGGGAACAGAAGCTAACAGAATCACAGGAGGATCAAACTCTAGCCAGAGACAGTTTGAACATTAACACCAGAGATTTCCAGATGGTGAAAGGCAAACGTAAGAATCTTACTAATAGAAACAAAGAACACTGGGCATCATCATAACCCTGTACGCCCACCACAACAAGTCCTGGATACCCCAACACACCCAGAAAGCAAGATGCGGATTTAAAATCATATCTCATGATGGTGGTAGAAGATTTGAAGAAGGACATTAATAACTCACTCAAAGAAATACAGGAGAACACTGTTAAACAGGTAGAAGCCCTTAAAGAACTACAGGAAAACACTGCTAAACAGCTAGAAGAAACACAAAAATCCCTTACAGAATAACAGGAAAACACAAAAAAACAGGG
>NC_034608.1:13576070-13579924 GCF_900095145.1 Mus pahari | reverse complement strand
ATCACGTGGAAACTGAACAACACTCTACTCAACAATACCTTGGTCGAGGAAGAAATAAAGAAAGAAATTAAAGACATTTTAGAGTTTAATGAACATGAAGCCACAAAATACCCAAATTTATGTGACTCAATGAAAGCAGTACCCAGAAGAAAACTCATAGCTCTGAGTGTTGCCAAAAAGAAACAAGTGAGAGCATACACTAGCAGCCTGAGAGCAGTTCTAGAACAAAAAGTAGCAAATTCACCTAAGAGGAGTACAAGGCAGGAAATAATCAAACTTAGGGCAGAAATCAACCAAGTGGATATAAAAAGAAATATTCAAAGAATAAACCAAACCAGGAGCTGGTTCTTTCAGAAAATCAACAAGATAGATAGACCCTTACCAAGACTAACTAGAAGGCAGAGAGACAATACCTTAATTAACAAAATCAGAAATGAAAAAGGAGCCATAAGGACAGATCCTGAGGAAATCCAAAACATCATCATATCCATCCTCAAAAGTTTATAATCAACAATACTGGAAAACCTGGATGAAATGGACAACTTCCATTTTGAAACAATGTTCAACATACTTAGTCATCAGGGAAATGCAAATCAAAACACTGAGATTATACCTCACACCAGTCAGAATGGCTAGGATCAAAGTTTCAGGTGACAGCAGATGCTGGCGAGGAGGTGAAAAAAGAGGAACACTCCTCCATTTTGGTGGGATTGCAAGTTTGTACAACCACTCTGGAAATCAGTCTGGCAGTTCCTCAGAAAACTGGACATAGTACTAGCGGCAGATCCAGCAATACCTTTTCTGGGTATATACCCAGAAGATGTTCCAACTTGTAATAAGGACACATGCTCCACTATGTTCACAGCTGCCCTATTTATAATAACCAGAAGCTGGAAAGAACCCAGATGTCCCTCAACAGAAGAATAGATACAGAAAATGTGGATATTAGCCCAGAAATCGAGTCTACCCAAGATATAATATCTGAAACACAAGAAAATCAAGAGGAAGGAAGACCAACACGTGGATACTTCATTCCTCCCCAAAGTAGGGAATAAAATACCCATGGAAGAAATTGCAGAGACAAAGTTTGAAGCTAAGTCAAAAGGATGGACCATCCAGAGACTGCCATACCCTGGGGTCCATTCCATAATCAGCCACCAAATGCAGACACTATTGCATATGCCAGCAAGATCTTGTTGAAAGGACCCTGATATAGCTATCTCTTGTGGGGCTATGCCAGTGCCTGGCAAATGCAGAAGTGCATGCCCACAGTCATCTATAGGATAGAATACAGGGCTGCCAATGGAGGAGCTAGAGAAAGCACCCAAGGAGCTGAAGGGGTCTGCAACCCTATAGGTGGAACAGCAATATGAACTAATCAGTACCCCCAAAGCTTGCGTTTCTAGCTGCATATATAGCAGAAGATGGCCTAGTTGCAAAGAGAGGCCCCTTGGTTTTGTACACTTCATATGCCCCATACAGGGGAATGCCAGGGTCAAGAAATGGGAGTGAGTGGGTAAGGGATCAGGGTGAGGGGATGATATAGGGGACAATCGGGATAGCATTTGAAATGTAAATGAAGAAAATATCCAATAAAATAAGTAAAAAAAAAAACCAAATGTATTCAAGCCAGGCAGTGGTGGCACATGCCTTTAATCCCAGTACTTGGGAGGCAGAGGCAGGTGGATTTGTGAGTTCGAACCATCCTGGTCTGCAGAGTGACTTCTGGGACAACCAGGACTACACAGAGGTACCCTATCTTAAAAAAACCCAATACATATATATATGTGTGTGTGTGTGTGTGTGTGTGTGTGTGTGTGTGTGTATACATATATATGATACTACCTGACATAGTGAAACAATACTTAAAATGCATTATATATCTGTGTACATTGTGTAACTATAAGTTTAATTTAAAAAGATTATCAGTGTTTCTAGAACATTTCATCCTAAAGCAAAAGAGTATACCTCCTTCTCAGCACCTCATGGTACCTTTGCCAAAACTGACCATATAATCAGTCACAAAACAGTCCTCAACAGATACAAAAAGATTGAAATAATCCCATCCACCCTACCAGATCTCCACAAACCAACAAAACTCCAATGGAAAGCATACATATACATTGAAGACACATCATACCAAAACTTAAGGGACAAAATGGAAGCAATGGTAGAGAAAAACTCATAGCACTAAGTGCCTCCAAAAAGAAACTGGAGAGAGCATGTGTGAGTATCTTAGCAGCACACTTGAAAGCTCTAGAACAAAAAAGAAGCAAATATACTCAAGGTGAGTAGATGGCAGGAGATAATCTGGGCTGAAATCAACCAAGTAGCAACAAAAGGAACTATACAAAAAAATCAACAAAACCTGGGAGCTGGTTCTTTGAGAAAATCAACAAGATAGATAAAACCTTAGCCAGACTTGCCAGAGGGCACAGAGACAGTATCCAAATTAATAAAATCAAAATGAAAAGGGAGACATAACAATGAAATATATCTTAAAATAATTATTCTGTTTGTTGAATATTAACAGTTGAAAGTATCAAAATCATGTTTGAGAAAAATCATGGAAATATTATTGATATTTTTCTCACTGTGCTTGAAATTAGCATTTTTAATGTTTAATTTTGAAGAATTTTAGCTATTTTGAAATTTTAAAAAATATTTACTGATAAAATAGTTTCCCTGTATTGTGTGTTTTTAAGATGAGTCCCTATGGTCGGGATACTCATTGTGAAGCCTATCTGTGGAAGAAATGTCTCCCTGTCCTACTTTGTGCCCCTCTACTTGTCATATTGTCTGCATGGTGCTCTCCACTAAGGTGACAACATGGTTCTGGCTACTGTCCTCAGATCCCTGATAGCAATCAGCATAGACTCGTGTTGGGGTGATGCACCCCTAACCTTTCTCCCTACACACCCTTCATCTTAACTCCCTAACCCTTTATTATTGTTTTATTGATGCTGTTGCTCTCTTCTGAACTTCTTGTGGTTACAATCACATGACTTCAGTTTCTACCTTTCTTTACTAGCCATTCTTCCAGTCAACTTGGACTGGGACATTGTAAGTATTGGGGTTTGTCTTATAATTTTTAAGGAAATGCAGTCTAGAAAAATTATCAGGTACATCTAGGTAATGAAGGAAGGAAGGAAGTTGCAGCACCCTTTATGTCTCTCTCTGTATATGTACATATATGAAATATATATGAATGATTCATGAGTATGGCATACATAGCAAATTTTTTCCTATTCCTTTGATTTTTACATTTATTTGCAAATTATATTTGTGTGTGAGTCATGTGCATAGCTATGTCTCAGGGTGTGTGGATGAATGCAGGACATAGCACCTAAGTGGATGTCAGGGGACACAGTGGTTTCATCACTTCTCAGATCATCAGACAATGTAGCAAATAACTACACGTGTTAATACATGTTACCGATCATCACAAGAGTAAATTTTATAGGGCAGGCATAGATGTGAATATTAGTCTTCATAATATTCTTGTCATGGTAATTAACATTACATAACAAAAATCTCATCATCTAGCAGGGAAGGTGCACAGAGGCCTCCTGAATGAAGATGTAGACGCAAAACAGTGCCTGTCCCAGAAGATGTGTCGCCTCTGCAATTTACACACTCGCCTGCACAGACTAGACACCGAGGGACCCTGGACAAAATATGACTCCCTCACCTGCTCTTGCAGACAGAGCCCTCACAGGTGGCCACCTTTCCTCTGGCAGGAAAGGTACCCAAATGTCTGGAACCCGAAACAGGGTCTGTCCCAGAAGCTAGAGAAAGAGGAACAATCCTTCCATTGCTGGTGGGATTGCAAGCTTGTACAACCACTCTGGAAA
>NC_034608.1:13567783-13575197 GCF_900095145.1 Mus pahari | reverse complement strand
GGGAAGAGAGGCCCGTTGGTCTTGCAAACTTTATGTGACCCAGCACAGGGGAATGCCAGGGCCAAGAAGTGAGAGTGGGTGGGTAGGAGTTGGAGAGGGTATAGGGAACTTTCGGGATAACATTTGAAATGTAAATAAAGAAAATAACTAATAAAATAAAATAGTAAGTTTAAAAAAAAGAAAAATCTCATGCCCATGCTTAAAATTTATATTCACTATGAGCTTTTTGTTGATCATCTTCTGTCCCATGCTTAAAATTTATATTCACTATGAGCTTTTTGTTGATCATCTTCTGTCTCACTCTTTCTATTCTTGTATAAAATCCCAAGACTTCTCTCAGGACCTTTTGCCAATTAGGAGAATATAGACAGCAGACTTAACTAATATCATTCTCCTGATCAACTGTGAGCAGTGCTCCTGAAAGATGGAGTGCCCTTTTTAGAGAACCACAAGGTTATCTTCCTGCTGTGAAATTTTAGCTCCAGCACAGCTACTGAGCTCCATTGTACTTTCCCTAATTGGAAGCCCCTCCCAGGCAGGCAAATCTCTAAAAGATCCATGAGTTGGGGATTTGTTTGTGTTCAAAACACTGCTCTCCCTGGCTCTACTCTTAGTACTGCCCACTATCCTTCTTCCCTTTCTCTCTTTATATTTTAGTTATCCAAACAACACTATTTTTTTAAAAGTTGATAAGTCTCCCAGAGTCCTCAGAGCACAGCAACTTAACTCAGGGCTGATGACTACTATACCCTGGAATTGGTCTGTCAGCACCAAAGAGAAAACCTCTTGTGCTTCATGTGTGAAGCACAATCCCAACTGCTGACACAGTTTACCCACTGATCTCAAAGTTCTATGAAGACAAAAATTTAATCTCAGCTAGAAGTGGACAGAGATGCCTATGAGTGCTCCAAACAGGACCAGTAGAGTCATACATAAGGAAAGGGGCAGAACTCTTGTGAGTGGAGCTACCAGGCAGCATTCTGACCCAAGACAAATGACCAGGAACAGATTTATGGAGTTTCAAACCTTGGGTTTGGGAGAGTGGGTAAGCTGAGTCCTGGAAAGATTCCATTGTCCCTTGAAGAGTTTCAAGATGATGCTACCAGTTCTGCTTGATGAGCTATGAGATGGGTCTTCCTATGTGCTCCCTGGGATTTCTGTGTTGCCCTGAACTTCTGTGTAAGAAATGTCCATCGGCTACCATTTGCCAAAGGAAATGTATAAAAGAGATAAATGAACATGATTCACTTGCAGTGTAGCATGCATGGTAGGCAGCCATTAGGTCTAAAAAGTCTATGTCCTTGACTTCCTGATCCGTAGGGGAAGAAATAGAAGCCAGGCTAAAAGGTAAGGTCCTTGTTCAGATAAATACTATTCTGAATATGGATTGTGTGCCATAATAGTGCACATATTGATAACTAGGAGAACTGAAGCTCATGCCTGGAGAACTACCTAGGTGATCATAGTCTGTTGTCATGTGCCTGCAGAAAATAATTCCCTGAACTAGACCCAAGAGGACAGACATTTCTTAGGAATACTAATGTCCATTTCCCTCTCCCTGGCAACCATGACTTTTCTAATAAGCCTCATAAGCCCATCAGAACATTAGTTAATAGGCTGTGAACATGTCCAGCTATGCTATCCTTGCTCAGTAACTAGGGAGTATCCCATTGTTTTCTCAACCAGTTGCACTAATTGTCTCTGACAATATTTCTCAAGAACAAATGCCTGGACAGAATCCCAAGAATATAGACAGAGGCTGATATCCTTGGAATGAGTTACCCACCATGAGTTAAGTTACCTCCATAGTGAACTCGAATGAAGCATTCTAATCGATTGCAGTTATTCTTTTCCATGTGAGTCCTGCACTTAATGCCCAAGCCCCAACATGGAGATACAACAGAGAAGGAGATTGTCTACTCAATGTGTATACTGGAGTAGGTGCAAAAACCCCAGTGTAGGGAAAAGGCATTGGGAAAGTCAGTAGGTCCAGCTCCTTCTAGACAGTTCATTGTATATAATACAATAAGCCATGTTCAGCATCTAGAAGCCATCGAGAATCACTTACTATTTACAAGGAGTTGAATGTAGGCTTTTTCAATTTTGAAGTCTTCTCTTAAAATTTCTAGCATGTAAATCCCTGCATCCTCCTCCGTGACATCAATCATTGCCATGGATCCATTGGTGTATACAAGCTCTCTTAAACTGTAAGCACTCCCCATAATGGTGATATCCATTGATCTGCTGTACTCTGCAATTTTATGTGTATCTCTTCTATATGGTGATTTGTACCAGAAAAATGCTTGAAAGTCTTCAGGCAAATTATGAACAAGGAGAAGAACAGTTTTCCCTACAGCAACATTCTGAGGAAGTGATTCGATCTTGACTTGCAAAGGGTAACAGCAAGTAGAAAGGGAGGCTAGAAAAAAAAACAGAAAGAGAAATTATCATTGTGAATTTGGGTTGGTGGGAATGTCATGATCTTTGTCATGAGCAAGTAGATTTATCAATTAGCCTAAAGATGCAGGCGTGGGCATGTCTATCCAACTTGGTGAATGTCAGCAACTAGACCTCCATTCTCTTAGAGATACTAAGTATGTAATTTCTCTGTCATGATCTCTCTCTCTCTCTCTCTCTCTCTCTCTCTCTCTCTCTCTCTCTCTCTCTCTTGTTTTTTCCATGCCTGGCTCCTCACTGCCCTCAGTTAGATACTGGGCACTCTCATGCCCACTGAAGTTTTATAAAATGCCTCCTCTGAATTCTGTGACTTTTATCACCTCACCTCTGTGCTTACTGCTCTGACCTGCAGCTCTCAGGACTGGTGCTTAATAATAGCAGGGGAAGTCTGACCTTCTTCTCATGCAAAGGTATTAGAAAAGGTTTAAAGCCAGATGGTGGTGGCACATGCCTTTAATCCCAGCACTTGGGAGGCAGTGTCAGGCAGATTTCTGAGTTCAAGGCCAGCCTGATCTACAGAGTGAATTCCAGGACAGCCAGGGCTATACAGAGAATCCCTGTATATTTACAGACCTCTGTAAATATAATCTGAAGCTTGGACCTAATAAATACCCCAGTTTGATATGAAAGGCCTAAAACCCTGATTCTCTCTAAGCACTGAGAAAAGTTTCGTAATGTTATGGCAAATGATCCCCAGGGTCACCTGTGGACAAATCTGGGTCAGATGACAGTTATCAGTGCCTCCTGGTATTCATTTCTCTGTGAAAATGTAATAGTTTCCTCATACACATGGCTACAAAATTCGTACTTGGAAAACTCTGACATCTTAACTAGAACTGCTTTCCATCAATGACTTCCTTATTACAGGAAAGAGTCAGAAAGTAAAATCTGATCTAGGGCTGTTTGGCCCTAACCTAAGTGTTATACACTAAGTGCTCAAACCCCAACATGGGAACACAGTGCAGTAGGGAAGGAAACACAGTACAGGCATGACAATCCTGTGAGTCTAAGCCCCACCCAGCAATAAGCAATCACAGAGAACCACTTACTGTTCAGCTGGAGTTGCACATGTGCTATTTCATCTTTCAGATCTGTACTCATAGTTCGTAGAGTATAGAATCCAGTATCATTCTGCATGACCCTCTGGAGCAGTAGGGATCCATTACTGTACACTGTTTCTCGACCACTGTGTGCAGGCCCTGGCAAGCTTGAACTTGTGGCCATTACGTGTTGAATGAGCTCAGATTTCTCCTCTGCAATCACCCCTTTGTACCAGAAAAGGGACTGAAGATTTTTTGGGAGATTGTGAACCAGTAGCAGAACACTTTCCCCTTCAGCAATGTTGGGTGGCACTGATTCTATACTGAGCCTTGCAGGGGAGACAGAATCCTTGGTGTTTGGAACAAAGCCTAAAGGTAAAGAGAGAGAATCATGTCTATAGTGGCCATTGAGTAATTTTAAGATGAGGCCCTGTGTCCTGAGGAGTGCTTATTGTAAAGCCTTACTGTGGAGGAAGTGTCTCCTGTCCTACTTTGTGTTCCTCTACCTGTGATATTATCTGTATTGTGCTCTCTACTTGGATGCCAACATGGATCTGGCTCACTGTCCTCAGATCCCTGATATCATTTAGCATAGAATGGTGTTGGGATGATGCACACTTAATCTTTGTCCCTACACACCCTGACTCTTTGTTATTGTTTTTTTTATTGTTGTAGTTGTAGTTGTTGTTGTTGTTCTCTTCCACAATTCTTGTGGTTCCAATTATATGACTTCAGTTTCTACTTTTCTTTACTGGCCATTCTTCCACTCAACTGCATCTGGGACAGTATAAATATTGGGATTTGTTTTATATTTTAAGGAAATACAGGCTAGAAAAATAATCACATATGTCTAGATAATGAATGAATCAATGAATAAATGTAGTTATAGTATCCATTATAACTCTATCTATACATATAAATATATAAAAGTTTTATATGTATGCATAAGTATGTAAAGAGCTAAACTTTTGTAATGGCTTTGAATTTTAACATTTATTTACAAATTAGTGTGTGAGCGCTGTGCATGGCTGTTTCTCAATGTTTGTGAATGGATGCAGGACACAGAACTGATTTGGAGGTCAGAGGACACACTGTGTTAATCACTTCTCAGGTCATCAGACAATGAAGTAAATGCCTAAATCCATTAATCCATGCCACTAATTAACACCAGGGTAATTTTTGTTAGGGAAGTGATAGCTGAGAACATTAGCCATGATAACATTCTTGCATGGTAATTAACATTACATAAGAAAAATCTCATGCCTACCCTTAAATTTATGTTCACTGGGAGCTTCTTGATGAACAGTTTCTATCTCACTCTTTCTATACTTGTCTAAAACCCCATGACTTCTCTCAGGTACTTTTGCCTATTAGGAGAATCTAGACAGCAGATTGAACTACTATCATTCCCTTGACAACCTGTGAGCAGAGCACCTTACAAATGGTGTATCCTTTGCAGGGGGCCACAAGGGTGTCCTCCTTCTGTGAAACTACAGCTCCAACACAGCTCCTGAACTCAATTGTACTTTCCCTCTCTAAGTGAGTCTCCTTCCAGGCAGGGAGATTTTACAAAATACCATGAGCTTTGGATTTGTTTGTGTTCAAAACCAGTACCCCCTAGAGCTATGTCTCTAGTTGCATATGTAGCAGAGGATGGCCTAGTCGGCCATAAGTGGGAGAAGAGACCCTTGGTATTGTGAA
Source organism: Mus pahari (assembly GCF_900095145.1). NCBI lineage: Eukaryota > Metazoa > Chordata > Mammalia > Rodentia > Muridae > Mus > Mus pahari. Next base: position 13,569,999 of record NC_034608.1, on the reverse strand, counting down.
GATCATAGGCCTCGGTACAGGGGAATGCCAGGGTCAGGTAGCAGGAGTGGGTTGGTTGGGAAGCAGGGCAAGGGAAGAGTATAGGGGGCTTTGGGGATAGCATTTGAAACATAAATGACCAAAATATCTAATGAAAAAACACTGCTCTCCCCCACTCCACTCAGTAATGCCCAGTGTTGCTTTACCCTTCTCTAGTTATATTTTAGTTATCCAAACAATGTTGTCATCAAAAAGACTCAGCAGCCTCCCTATGCCCTGAGAGTGTAGCAACTTAACTCAGGGCTGTGCCCTGGATTTGTTCTGTAAGCACCAAAAGAGACCTTCTGTGCTTCCTGTGTGAAGCACAAACCCAACTGCTGATACTGTCTACCCATTGATCTCAAAGTCCTATAAATATAGAATTTTAATCTCAGCAAGAAGTGGACAGAGATGTCTGTGCATGTTTCAAACTGGACCATCAGAGTGATGCATGAGGAATGGGACAGAACTCTTCTGAGTGGAGCTACCAGGCAGCATTCTGACCCAAGACAAAGGACCAGGAGAAAATTTATGGAATTTCACACATTGGTATGAAGTATGGAGTTTCACACCCTGAGAATTGTCAAGCTGAGTCCTGGAAAGATAGGGTGGATTCTATTGTCCCTTGAAGAGTTTCAAGATGATGCTCCTAGTTCTGTTTGATGAGCTGTGTGAAGGGTCTTTCTATGTGCCCCCTGGGATTTCTGAGATTCCCTGAACTTCTGTTTAGGTGATGTCCCTCTCTTCCAGAGGAAATAAAAGATACACACACACACACACACACACACACACACACAGAGAGAGAGAGAGAGAGAGAGAGAGAGAGAGAGAGAGAGACATATGTATGATAAAAGAGATAAATGAACAGCCAGCCATTAGGACTAAAATTCTATGTCCTTGACTTCCTGTTCTGTAGGGGAAGAAGTAAAAGGTAAGGACCTGCTTCAGATAAATACTCTTCTGAATATGGATTGTGTGTCACAATAGTGTACATATTGATAACTAGGGGAACTTCAGCTCATACTTGGGGATCTATACAGATGATTAAAGCCTGTTGTTATGTACCTGCAGAAAAGAATTCCTTGAGCTAGACACTTGGACAGACATTTCTTAGGAACACTAATGTCCATTTCCCTCTCTCTGGCAACCATGACTTTCCATAAGCCCAATAAGCCCATCAGGACAGTTAGTAGGTTATGGACTTATCCAACTAGTCTATCCTTGCTCAGTAACTAGGGGTATCCCATTGTTTTCTCAACCAGGTACACTAATTGTCTCTGACAATCTTTCTCAAGGACAAGTTCCTGGACAGAATCCCAAGAATATAGACAGAGGCTGATATCCTTGGGATGAATTACTCACTATGGGTTATGTTACCTGCATAGTGAAGTCAAATAAAGCATTCTGATCAATTGCATTTATTCTTTGCCATGTGAGTCCCACACTTAATGCCCAAGCCCCAACATGGAGATACAACTGAGAGGGAGTTTGTCTACTCAATGTGTATACTGAAGTAGGTGCAAAAACCCCAGTGTAGAGAAAAATGCAATGGGAAAGTTAGTAGGTCCAGCTCCTCCTGGACAGTTCAGTGTACAAAGTAGGAGAGTCACTTACTATTTACTTGGAGTTGAATGTAGGCTTTTTCAATCTTGAAATCTTTTCTTAAAATTTCTAGTGTGAAAAATCCTGCATCCTCCTCAGTGACATCAATCATCAGCATGGATCCATTGGTGTATATAAACTCTCTTAAAGTGTATGCACTCCCCATAATGGTGGTATCCCTGGCTCTGCTGTATTCTGCAATTTTGTATGTCTCTTTTTTATGTGCTGATTTGTACCAGAAAAATGCTTGAAAGTCTTCAGGCAAATTGTGAACTAGAAGAAGAACACTTTTCCCCACAGCCACATTTTGAGGAAGTGATTCAATTTTGACTTGAGAAAGTTGGTAGCAAGTAGAAAGGGATGCTAGACAAAAAAGAGAGAGAGAAATTATCATTGTGAATATTAGGTTGGTGGGAAGAAGATGATCTTTGTCATTTGTAAGTAGATTTATCACTCAGCCTAAAGATGCAGGTGAATACCAACAACTTGACTTTCATTCTCCCAAGGACACTGAGTGTACCACTTCTCTGCTATTCTCTCTCCGTTCTCTCTCTCTCTCTCTCTCTCTCTCTCTCTCTCTCTCTCTCTCTCTCTCT
>NC_034608.1:13563291-13567742 GCF_900095145.1 Mus pahari | reverse complement strand
ATATATATATATATATATATATATATATATATATATATACTCTCATGCCCACTTAAGTTTGAGATGATGCCTCCCCTTAACTCTTTGTGACTTTTGTTCCAATTTCCTTTATTGCTAAGCCACCCACTATTCAAGCTGATAGGTGTGCTGCTGCTCTGCCCTGCAGTCCATGGGATTGGGGCAAATGAGGGCAAGGAGAAGTCTGAACTTTGCAGACTCAGGTATTAGAAAAGGTTCAGATCGTAGAATAGCTGGCTTCAAGTGATCTTGACACATGCTAGAGTCCTTTGAAATATGGAAGCCTCAGTTTAATATGACACTACTAGAGTTACCCATAGTATATATTGTTTAATGGGATATTGATATTGCAGGATCCAGACCACTGCAGGACAATCCAGCCCTGGGTGTATGATAAAAGAGAACAGATCACATTGAGCAAACCATAAGGGGCAAACCAGTATGCAGCACTCCTCATTTTAGCTGCATGAGGTTGTAGATTATATTTACAAACCTCTGAAGCTTGGACCTAATAAATACCCCAGTTTGAAATTATTGGCCCAAAACCCTGGTTCCCTGTAAGCAGTGAAAAAAGTAAGAATAATATTGCAAATGATCCTCAGGGTCCCCTGTGGTTAAGCCTGGTTCAGTTGACTGTGGTCAGGGCTTCCTGGTACTCACTTCCCTGTGAGAATGCAATGGTTTCCTCATTTTCATGTCTAGAACTCTGATTTTTGGCAGACTCAGACTTCTTAATCTGAGTTGCTTTCCATCAATTACTTGTTTGGTACAAGGGAAAGTCACACAATATAGTCTGATTTATGGCTGTTTGACATCATTATGTGTATTCTTCACTAAGTGCTTAAAGCATAGCATGGGAACACAGTGCAGTGTGGAAAGGAGATACAGTCTAGGCATGAGAATCCTGTGTGTCTAAGCCCCACCCTGCATTAAACAATCACAGAGAACCACTTACTGTCCGTGTACAGTTGCACATGTGCTACTTCATCTTTCAGATCTGTACTCATAGTTCGTAGAGTATAGAATCCAGTATCATTCTGCGTAAGTTCCTTTAGCAGCAGGGATCCATTGCTGTATACTGTCTCACGACCAGTGTGTGCAGGCCCTGGAACACTTGAATTTGTGGCTTTTATGTGTCTGGTAACCTCAAATTTCTTCACTGCAATAACTCCTTTGTACCAGAAAAGGGATAGAAGATTTTTGGGGAGATTTTTAACCAGTAGGAGAACACTTCCCCCTTCAGAAATGCTGGGTGGCACTGATTCAATGGTGAGCTTGGCATGGGGAGAAATGTGCTCACATGTCCAAAGAGATGCTAGAAACAAAAAGAGAGAACCATATAATATACAATGCTTTTTGGTAATAAGAAGCCCTGTATCCTGCCCAGGTATGTTCATTGTTAGCCTAACTGTATGGGTTAGTGTCTCTGTAGCCTACTTTGTGTTCCTGCACTTCTAATTTCTTCTACATGAAAGTCTCTACTCAGGTGTCAGCATGGCTCTGACTCACTGCCCTTGATTTACCTGATAACATTCAGTGTAGGTTAGTATTGGGTTGATGCCTCCCGTACCTTTTCCCCTACACACCCTGTAGCTTAACTCTCTGACTCTTTGCTGTTAATGTTCTCTTCCTCTTGTTGTTCCAGTCAATACTTGACATCAACTTCAAGGTTAAGTTTTTACTTGCCATTCTTCTTGTCAACTAGGGCAGTGGCATCATGAGAACTGTTATTTGTCTTATAATATTTAAGAAAATGTATCCTGGAAAACTACCAGATACCTATGGATGAAACTCTTTTGTTATATTACTATGCATGTCCTTAGATTTATTTCAAATATTAGTTAATTTTGGCATACCATGCTAAATTTCTTCACTTTTAAAATTCTTACTTATTTACAAATTACACTGTGTGAGTTCATGTGTATGGGTGTGTCACAGTGTGTATAGGTAGGTAAAAGATATAATGCCTATGTTGAGTTCAGAGGACACTTTGAGTTCATTGATTCTCATGTTATGAGACAATGATGCAAATGCCTATGTCCATTGAACTATATCACTGATCAACACCTGCTTAATTTTTTCTTTTGGTCTGGTAAATCATAGCTGAGAGCACCAGTTTTCAGAAATTTTTGATAGTGGTTAAGTTTATGTAAGAAAACTCTCACACTTGTCTTTACAATTTCTTTTTCATTGTGTGCTTCCTGAGGCTGAGCCTCTGTGTGATTCTGAGAATTCTCTCCTAAAACATTGATACTCCTCTCAAAATCTTACTTAGGAGAATCCAGACAGTAGAGTGATTTATTCTCATGATCTTCCTCACCTATTAGAATGAGCTCCTGACAATTTATGTACTGTCGTAAGATTTTGATCACACTGTGAACCCTGAGGTTTTGTTATTTACTGGAAAACGTTTTCTAGTTGTGCAGTTCAACCTCACCTTTAGTCCAAGAGCTTTCTGTTTATTTTAAACCATAAGTCAAGAGTCAGGACAAGCAACCAGTTGACAGGGAGTAAACATAAAAATCTAGATTAAGAAGGAGTCAGGGGGATGAATATAGCTACTCACAGGAAGAGGGGAGGCATATTCAATTTGAAAGGGTTTTGTGAAAGCATAGAGAATGAGAACTCTTTATTGGGGGTATATTAACTGAGGAGGAAGATCAGTTAGGTGTTTTCTCTGCTTCTCATTTTTAGCAGGCTCTCACACAAGCATCTGGCTCCTGAGACCTTTTTGGTAAAATTGAGAGTTTTTTTTTTTTCAAAAAAAACACCATTTGACACACCAATACCTGGCACAAGCACCAGGACAGAGAAATCATTCCAGATTCACACAACCTGAAAAGCCATCAGATTTGGTAAATCATCTGAAAAGTAATCAAAGAGAGACTTAAGGATGGAAAATGCCAAAATATAAGGAGCTAGGACCCTATATATAGTGCTGCCTTAGATGACTTGACAATAGCAATAGATAATGGAAATATAATTGAGACTGGCATAATGGCAATTACAACTACTATTGGTCTGTTAATTCATACTTTATCCTCAATAGTCATAGATTTATAAGTGAAAAATAAGAAAAAATACTCAGACACAGAGGAATTTAGACAAGAATCTACCACACCACCACATGATGAAACTGAAGAGGGGAGCCCAAGGTCAATAGAAAATGAAACTTAGTTATTCCAATTACTATACAAGAACTACCAGCAGACAACACACATCTACATTGTTATGAAAATTTTAAATGATGTCCTAAAAACATATGATATATGAGAAGATTCAAGTAAATGATCATATTATATGGAATGCATTCACCCTATGTGAAGTACATATTAAATTTATGGACAACTCAGAATATAATTATCCCCAAAGACTGGAAACACTTGATAACAACATTATTAGATGATGATCTTCAATTACAAAGGTGAACACATTAGAAAGAGGAAGCAACAGCCATCAAACAATGAAATAGTGATAGAGGTACTAATATTTCCCAAGTTCAGTTGCTAGGTGAAGGTTAATATGCTAAGTTACAAAGTCATCTTAAATCTGATAATCACACCCAGGTTCTTTGTCAATTAATGCCTTTAAATTCTTGGGACAAATTTGAAGAATAAGGAATGAGGACAGAGTCATTTACTAAATTTATAAAATTCCCCAAATAATTTTTCACTGATTTTCTTTTCAAAGATTGACATCAGCTGTAAATAAAGTAGTATTGGATCAGAACTCAGACAAATGTTAATCAAATCTCTGGTATTTGAAAATTCTAACTTAGAATGCAAAAGAGTGATTAGAACTTTAAAGGTAAGATCAAAACCAATTGATGGATGATTAGAAATATGGATAATACCCACTTTCACATTTATGATGCTACTTTAATGGGAGAAGCAATTTATAAAAGTTTTAAGAAAAATCAAATTCCAGATTATTTAATTGTTATAAACAAGGTCATTTGTAAAAAAGAATTGTAGGCAAGATGTTTTTAGAAACAAGGCTTTTTTCTAAAGAAAATCTAAAAAGGAGTTCCCACATTTCTTTTTTTTTTTAATTTTTTTTTAATTATATATTATGTGTTTAATATAATATATATTATATAACATATACTATATATTGTTTCACATACCCCCAAATCTGTTATTAAATGCATGAAAGAATACCTTTCAAGAGAATTGGGATTTTAATATGATATGATTATATTTATTTCTGATCACACTGTCTGACAAGATTTCTATCATTTCTATCATTTCTAGCGTGTTAGCATAGCCAGACCAGCTACCTAATATTGCTATTGGAAAAATAATTTCACTCTTTCTGTATCTTTACTTAATATGAAAAGAATATAGATTAAAAACCAATACAATCTCTTTTTTTTTTTTTGTTTTTTTTTTTTTTTGTTTTTTTTTCTTTCATGACATTTTATTCTTCTCTTT
>NC_034608.1:13556444-13563150 GCF_900095145.1 Mus pahari | reverse complement strand
AAAAAAAAAAAAAGAAAAGGAAATTCTTGATTCATGGTTACATAGAAATGGCACTAATGAATGGCTATATTCACACTGATATCCCCAGATAGCTTTTGAACCTGAGTTCCCACATTTCTAGAGTAGTCAGAAGGTGTGGAAAAGACAGGTATTGAAGTAAATGAATGCAGATCAACAATAAGTAGAAAGGTAACACTTTACCATCCCAAAATACCATAAGTAGCCTCCTGTACACCCCACTATTCAATTCAATTAAATCATTACCTGTCAGGATCAGAGAAACTCAGTAACAGAGCAAGTAAATGATTTAATGGGTTTTGTTACAAACAACAATGCTCTGGATGGAAACGCTTCAGTAAATAAAACAAAAGATTCAGGAGAGATAAAAAAAAAGTATTTTGGAAAACTTCTATATATTATCAGAGGCAGAAGCTAAAAATACAAATAAATGTATTTGAAATTGAAGACTAGTAGACACAGAAGTTAATGTAACATTAATATCAGCAAAATCTTGTCATCAATATTGACCTCTTCAGGAGAACTCTGAAGGACTGGATCTTCTCAAGTAAAGCAAAGTTTTAGATGGATTAAGTGCATAGAAACAGAGGCTGAAATAGGAAATTAAAGCCATATGTGACTGCCATGAATTTATGGGGTCATGATTTGTAAGAGCAGTAAAAAATACAAAAATTAACATTCCTTCAATCTCAGAAACAAACCAATTAATAAAGAATGCTTTTGAGCAAAATATTAAAAGGAATTGTCAAGAACAGTCACAGATTGTCCCCAGGATATGACAGATGTTGGTTTCTCAAAAGTAACAAATATTCTAACTTTAAAATGTTCAACTGACAAGCCTATATATGTGGAACAATGGCCTATGACAAAAGAAAAATTTCAGGTACTAGAACAGCTGGTACAGTATCAAGAAAATGCTCAACACATTGTAGAATTTACTGGCCCATGAACTTGCCGTGTGTTTATTAGAGAAAAGAAATCAGTAAAGGGGAGAGTGTTAACAGATTTTGAAGCCATAAGTAAAATTATTTAGCCAATAGGCTCCTGACAACATGAAATCCTATTGCCTTCTTTTTTATCTAAGTCTTGTCCTTTGGTAGAAATTGATTTAAAAGATTGTTTTTTTCATAAGTATTATGTTGGAAGGTTTTCTTTTTAGTACCTACTTATAGTAATAGTTGTCCAATAAAGACATGTGATTGGAATGTCTTAAAAAAGAATTGTTATACAATCCTACCTTTTGCCAATATTTTGTACAATCGTAACAAATAATTCATAAAAAGTGTCCTCAATCTAAAATTTATCATTATATGGATGCTATCTTACTGGCTGATTTAGATAAAGATACCCGAGGCAGGAAATGTGTAATAAAGTAAAGAGAATTTTGCCTTGTCAAGATTAAAATAAACTACTGAAATAGTACGAAGAGGAGACTCTATTAATTATTGAATATATAAGATAGGTTTATAAAAAATCAACCACGGAAGGTACAGATCAGAATTTCAAACAATTTCAAACAACAATTTTCAAAAATTGATGAAAGATATTAACTGGCTATGATCTATAATTAGATTAACTATTCAAAAGTTAAGCACTTTATTTCAAGCATTACAAGAGGATAAAGACTAGCACAGTCCAAGAAAATTATTAGCTGAGTCTGGAAGAGAGATGGCTCTGGAAGAGCACAAAAAAGATGCACATGGAGATAATTTAAATCCAAAGATGGCTTGTATTTTAATTATTTTCCTTTCTACTCATTCTCCCCAAAACTGTAAACAACCTAGATGTCCCTCAACTGCAGAATGGATAAAGAAAACATGGTACATTTATACAATGAAATACAATTAATACATTAAAAACAAAGACATCATATCATTTGCATAGTGGTCCCGGGTTTCGCCACCACTTGTCGTGATCTCCTGACTCGCCAGCAAGAAAGATGTGCCACAACAGGATTCTTCTGCAGGCGTTTATAACAGGTTTGATTGCTGAAGTGAAAAGACCCCGAGCCCGAAAACTGGTGCTACTTAAATAGGCCTAAGAGGGATGTGTCACTCCATGATTGGTGCTCACTATATACCCTCATTTGCATGCTCTGGGCTTGAGCTGTGACTTATCATCTGTGCTGTTTGAGCATGTGCACAACAGTTGTCAGTTAGTTGGCCTAACTGACAAAAGCCCCTTCGGGCTCAGGTGCCATTTTGTAATAGCGAATGTGGCTTCCCACATCCCCAAAAGGCACATGTGGTATGTGCCCACTTATAAGTAAACATTAGCTATAAAGTACAGGCTAACTCTGTGTTACAATCCACAGACCCAAAGAAACTAATTATTAGAGATGGATCAAGGAAGGAAGAGAAAACAAAATAGCCACTGGAGGTGGAAGGAGGGAGGAAACTGGGTGGGTAGAAGGTGAAGATGAGAATGAGTAAGGGGATTACTTATGGGAAAGTTGGTATGAAAGAAGGGTTAGAGTTAGAATAGAAATCAATGCAGGACATCTCTGAGTCTACCTGGAGACATGAAACAAGGTATTAATTGAAGCTCCTACATCAGGAGATATGGAGACTGAAGAGGCCACTTCCAGTGTCCAGGTAGAACTCCCAGCAGAGGAGGGATATCAACCCACAAAGAAAAACCTCCAACTCGAAATTTTTCCTGCCTACAGATGCTCAGCGGTAACAATGGAGTTGATTGAGGAAATGACCAAACAATGACTGGCCCAATTTGATACTTGTACCATATTAAAGAGCTGACCCTGACACTATTGATGACACTCTGCTATACTTGCATGCAAGAGCCTGGAATATCTGTCTCCTAAAAAGCTTCATCCAGCAATTAATGGAAACAAATGTGGAGATCCACAGCCAAACATCAGGCAGTGGTCAACAAGTTGTATGAAAGAGTTGGGGATAGAATTGAGGGAGGCAGAAGTGTCAAGGACTCTACAATAGACCTACACATTCAACTAATTTGGGCCCATGGAATCTCACAGAGACTGAGCTACAAAGCAAAGAGTAGTCATGATTTGGATCTAGGCCCCTATATATTTGTAATAGATGTGTAGCGTGGTCTTCATATGGATCCCCCCAAACAATTGGAATACGGGCTGTCTCTGACTCTGCTGTCTTTCAATGAAACTCCTTCCTCTGGATAGACTTCTTGGTTGGGCCTCAGTGGAATAAGATGCATTTATTCCTGCTTGGACTGGATGTCCCAGAGTAGAGTTGTACCCAAGTGGGTATTCTCCTCTCTGAGGAAATGGAAAGGGGCTAATGATGGGAGGGATATGTAACAGTGGGACTGGAAGGAGAGAAGGGACAAGGCCAAACATCAGGATAGAAAGTGAATGAATAAATGAATAAATAGAATAGAATAGAATAGAATAGAATAGAATAGAATAGAATAGAATAGAATAGAATAGAATAGAATAGAATAGAATAGAATAGAATAGAATAGGAGTATCACGCTCTTGCCAGTTTTTGGACCCCTTCCCCTAACTGAGCTTTCTTATCTGACCATAGCAGAAGAAAATGCACTTAGTCCTACTCTAGTTTCATATGCCAAAGTGGTTGCTATTCACAGGTGCCCCCCACTTCTTTGAGGAGAAATGAAGTTGTTGGGGAAAGATAAGGGAGACAGATTGGCCGGGAGAAGGAGGGGAAGGTGTGATCGGGTTGTAAAGTAAATAAGTTATTAAATCAATGGTTAAGGGAATAAGTAATTTATTTTAAATCTTGCAAGGTGATAAGGATTTAAACAGTCCAAGAAAGTTATCAGCTAAGACTAAGAGAGAATTGGCTCTGGTAGAAAAGAAATTGCAGGATGCAAATGTAGATCACTTGGATCTGAAGCAGGATGGTGTTGTGTTAGTTATTTTATGTTTACTCATGCTTCTTCCACAGGAATTCTTATACAGAGAGAAGATAATATCTTAGAATGAATCATTTTACCACACAAACAGTAAAACTTAAAGGTCAATGTAGAAAATGTTTCTGAATTAATTCTGAAAGAAAAAAATAAATCTTGATCAATTAGTATTGATAGACACACAAGAACTTTTGGTACCTTCTACTACTGCTGAAATTGCACCATTATGGGCAGAAAATGAACACTGGCAAAGAACTTGCAGCAGTTGGGGGGTTATCAACAAATAACACAAAAGCAAAAGGCATCAGATTATAAACAATTCGACTTGAAATCTCCCTCATATAGTGAAAGGAATACCACTTTTTAAGCCTCTATATTCTATACAGATGCAAATAAATCAGTACAGGCAGATTATAAGGTAAGGGAAAATGAGGAAAACGGCTCAGAGTTCTTATTATTAAGTTAAAAAAATCAAAGCTATGTGCCATTCTTGTAGTATTTTTAGATTTTCTTGAAAATACTAAAACGTAACATATAGCAGACCAGTAGTCAACATCAAACTAAATAGATAGAAACTTGAAGTAATCCCACCAAAATCAGGGACTAGACAAGGCTGCCCACTCACTCCATACCTATTCAATATAGTCCTCAAAGTCCTAGCCATGGCAGTTAGGCAACAAAAGGAGGCCAAAGGGATACAAATTGAAAAGAAAGAAGTCAAACTATCACTATTTGCATATGATATGATACTAAACTTAAGTGACCCCAAAAATTCCACCATAGAATTCCTAAACCTGATAAACCGTGGGTCATTAGGCTATGCACAGACAGGCTTGTCTCCACTTGAGCTGAAGTCTAAACCCTGGAATGATCATAATTCACCTACATGACACAGTAGGCATTCCCTCATGCTCCTTGAACTCTGGCTCCTGTCTAATTTACCGCCCCCCACAGCCCCCACAAGTGAAGCATGGCTAGAAGTCAGGTAGGTAATGTCCCGAGCTTCTGACCTTCAGGCTAAATTCTTCCCCAGTTACCTAGCAACAGAAAAGATAGCAGCTCACTTTGAAAGGTGCTGTTGAGCCCCTCCTTGCTCTCTCACTCCTCTCATTCCTTTGTTCTCTTACCTCTCACTCCTCTCTCACTCCTCTCTCCTCTCTTTGTCTTCTCCTCTCCTCTCTCTTCTCCTTTCACTCTCTTATTCTCTCTCTAGCATTTCCTTCCCTCTCTCTTTTCACCTTCTCTCTTTTCCCCTGCCTTCTACAATAAAGTTCAAAACCATAGACAGTCTCTGCTCATCAAGGCCCACTGTGCTTGGAGGATTAAATAGGTTTTCTCCTAATGAGCCCTTTCTAATATCCTGGTGGAAGGCTTCCCTGTGCTCCAGCCAAGGCTCACTCTCATTGGTGTAGGAACCTCTCTTCCCTCTTCCTTCTTTCCCATAACCCCGGGGCTACAGGGTGTGCTCCCAGGGCCCCCAGATTGGGCTACCCCTTGTTTACCCCCCCTCAAGTGGCTCAGAAACTTGGATGCCACCAGGGGCTGAGTGGAAAGCGTCTGGCAGCCCTCCCATGTCTGCCTGTCCAGAGCATAGGTGGAACTCTGCTGGGATGTGGATCCTCCCTTCCTCCTCCTTCCCCTAGGCCCCTTCTTAGTTCCCACAACAAACAACTTCAGCAAAGTGGCTGGATATAATATTAATTCAACTAAATCAGTAGCCTTCTTCTACTGAAAGGAAAAGAGGCTGAGAAAGAAATTAGGGAATCTACAGCATTCAAAATAGTCACAAATAATCTATAATACATTTGTGTGACTCTAATCATAGGAAAGATCTTTATAACAAGAACTTCAAGACTTTGAATAAGGAAATTGAAGAAGATCTCAGAAGATGGAAAGATCTCCCATGCACATGAATTGACAGTATTAATATAGTCAAAATGGCTGTCCTACCAAAAGCAATCTACAGATTCAATGCAGTCCCCATCAAAATTACAGTTGTCAATTCTTGATCTTTGAGCATAAGCCATTGGTGTTCTGCTCAGGAAAAATTTCCCTGTGCCCATGTGCTCAAGGTTCTTCCCCACTTTCTCTTCTGTTAGTTTCAGTGTATCTGGTTTTATGTAGAGGTCCTTGAATCACTTGCACTTGAGCCTTGTACAAATAGATAAGATTGGATCAATTTGCATTCTTCTACATGCTTTTAGTCAGTTCAACCAGCATCATTTCTTGAAAGTGCTATCTTTTTCTACTGGATGCATTTGGTTCCTTTGTCAAAGTTCAAGTGACCATGGGTGTGTGGGTTCATTTCTGGATCTTCAATCCTATTCCATTGATCTACCTACCTGTCACTTTACCAATACCATGTAGTTTTTAATCATGGTGCTCTGTAGTACAGCTTGAGATCAGGGATGGGGATTTCCCCCCAGAAGGCCTTTTACTGTTTAGTATAGTTTTCACTATCCTGGGGCTTTGAGTACTCCAAATGAATTTGAAAATTGCTCTTTCAAACTCTATGAAGAATTGAGTTGGAATTTTCATGGAGATTGCATTGATTCTGTAGATTGCTTTTTGGCAAGATGGCAATTTTTACTATATTAATACTGCCAATTCATGAGCATGGGAGATATTTACACCTTTCCATCTTCTGCTACATATGCAGCTAGAGACACGAGCTCAGGGGGTACTGGTTAGCTCATATTGTTGTTGCACCTACAGGGTTGCAGCCCCCAACAGCTCCTTGGGTACTTTCTCTAGCTTCTCCATTGGGGGCCCTGTGTTCCATCTAATAGCTGACTGTGAGCATCCACTTCTGTGTTTG
>NC_034608.1:13529284-13555778 GCF_900095145.1 Mus pahari | reverse complement strand
TTTGTGATTGGGTTACCTCACTAAGGATGATATCCTCCAGATACATCCATTTGCCCAAGAATTTCATAAATTCATTGTTTTTAATAGCTGAATAAATGTACCACATTTTCTGTATTCATTCCTCTATTGAGGGATATCTGGGTTCTTTCCAACTTCTGGCTATTATAAATAAGGTTCTTAAACATAATAAAAGCAATATACATCAAACCAACAGCCAATTCCAAATGAAATGGAGAGATTTATAAAGCTATCCCACTAAACACAGGGCTAACCACTCTCCATGTATCTATTCAATATAGTACTTAAAATACTAGTTTGAGCAATAAGGCTACAAAAAAAAAAAGTGCACAATGGGATACAAATTGGCAAAAATAAGTAAAGGTATCACTATAAGTAAAGATGATGTGATAGTATACATAATCTACTGCAAAATTCTACCAGAGAACTTCTACAGTTGATAAACAACTTCAGTAAAATGGCTGGATATAAAACTAATTCAAACAAATCAGAATCCTTCACTTATACAAATGATAAATGGTCAGAGAAAGAAATAGAAATAGGGAAATAGCATCCTGCATCACAGTCTCAAATAATGTAAAATATTTTGGGGTACAACTCTAACCAATCAAGTGAAATATCTATATGACAAGAACTTCAAGTCCCTCAAGAAAGAAATTGTAGAAGACTCAGAAAATGGAGAGATCTCCCATGCTCATGGATCAGTAAGATTAACATAGTGAAAATGGTTCTCCTATGGAAAGCAATTCACAGATTCAATGCAATCCCCATTAAAATTCCAACCCAGTTGTTCACAGACATGGAAAGTGCAACTTTCAAATTCATATGGAAAAAGAAAAAAAACATTATAGTAAAAACAATCCTTAACTACAAGTGAACTGAGAGAAACACCATCCCTCACCCCAAGATGTACTACAGAGTAATAGTAATAAAACCTGCATGGTATTGGAACAGAGCCCGACAGGTTGATCAATGGAATAGAATTGGAGACATAGAAATAAACCCCACCCACTTATGGACACTTGATCTTCGACCAAAATGCCAAAAATATACAATAGAAAAAAGAAAGAACCAATAAAAGAAAGAATCAATAAAATATCACTGGTCTAACTGGCAATCAGTATGTAGAAAATGAAAATAGATCCATTTTTGTCGCCTAGTACAAAGTTCAAGTCCCAGACAGGCAGCAAGTGGGAACAAAGGACTGTCAAGATCCTCAAAATAAAACCAGATACACTGAATCAAATAGAAAAGAAAATGGGAAAGAGCCTTGAATTCATTATTGTGGGGGTGGGAGGTGGGGTATTTCCTAAATATAACTCCGATGACTCAAGCTCTAAGATCAAGAACTGATAAATGAGACCTCATGAAACTGAAAAGTTTCTATAAGCCAAAGGAAATACTTAATACGGCAAATCAGCAACCTACATATTGGGGGAAATAAAACTTCATTAACCCCACATCTGATAGATGGATAAAATCCAAAATATATAAAGAACTGAAAAAGCTACACTCCACAAAACCAAACAGCCTAACCGAAAAATGAAGTATAGAGATAAACAGAGGATTCACAACAAAGGACTGTCAAGTCAGGGAGAATTGCCTACAAAATGTTAAAAGTCCTTATCCTTATGCATTAGGGAAATGCAAATCAAAACAACCCTAAGATTCCATGTTGCACAAATCAGAATGGCTAATATCAAAAACTCAAAAAAACAGCACGTCAGCAAGAACAAGGAGAAAGAGGAACACTCCTCCAATGCTGGTGGGACTGCGACCTGGTACAACCAGTCTGGAAATCAATCTGGAGGTTCCTCAGAATATTGGAAGTAGATCTACCTGATGATCCAATTATACCACTCTTGAACATATACCCAAAAGCTGCCCAACCACACCACAGGAGCAAATGTACCACTATGTTCATAGCAGTCTTATCTGTTACAGCTAGAACCTGGAAACAACCCAGATGTTCCACAAGTAATGAACAGATACAGAAAATGTGGTTCATTTATACAATGGAATATTATTTAGCTATTAAGGACAACACTATTATGAATTTTGCAGGCAAAGGGATGGAGCTAGTAAATACCCTGAGTGAAATAACACAGACCCAAAAAGACATGCATGCAATATACTCACTAACAATTGGATATTAGGAAAAAAATTATAGAATACCTAGGATATAATCCACAAAACTCAAGAAAGTTAGCAGGCAGAAGGGCCCAAGTGAGGAAGTTCCAATCCCACTTGGGAGAAAGAAGAAAGCAATCAAGTGAGGCAGAGGGAGGAAGTGACCTAGTTGAGAGAGAGGAGAAGGAGAAAAGGGGAACATGATCAGTTATGGGGTAATATAGGAAAGAAGCTCTGAGGGCCAGCAGAATAAATGGAAATATGGAACTTGGGTTGAAGTGGGAGGTAGGGCTACCCTCTAGAAAGTACCAGAGACCTGGGAGGTGAGAGACTCAATATTCAAAGGGGAGGGGACTTTTTATGAACTGCTCCAAGAGCTGAGGCAGGAATTTATAGAGTCTACCTCCAATAGAAAGACAGGCAGCAAGTGGGGGCATTGGGGTGGCATCCCACAGTCAAAAGCTCTGCCCAGAATTGCTCCTGTCTAAAAAACTTCAGGGACAAAAATGGTGAAGAGACTGAGGGAAAGGTGGAAATGACCAACCCAACTTGAGTTTCATTTCAAGGGGAAGCTTCAAAGTATGACACTATCACTGAGGATATAGTGTACTTACAGACAGGAGCCTAGAATGACTGCCCTCTGAGAGGTCCAACTAGCATCTTACTGAGAAAAACACAGACACATATGCCCAACTGTTGGTCTGAAGACATGGACACCTGTGGTTGAATTAGGGGAATTATGGGAGAAGCTGAGGAGGAGGGTGATTCTATTGGAAGACAAGCAGTCTCAAATAACTCAGGCTTCTGAGATCTCTCAGACACTGTCCCACCAACCAGGTAGCATACATGAGCTGGTGTGAGGCCCCTAACACATACACAACAGATTATTGCCTTGTCTGAACTCATTTGAAGAAGAGTACCTTAACAATTTAGAGACTTGAGGACCCAGCGAATGGGCAGTCCTGGCAGGGAACAGGTGAGTCAGTAGGCAACATCTTGGAGATAGGGGGAAAAAATGGGCTGAATAGTTATGTGACAGTGGACCAGGAGGGAGGCAATGACTGGACTGTAAAGAAATAACAAGAATTATGTGTGTGTGTGTGTGTGTGTGTGTGTGTGTGTGTATACACATATACATATATACATACATACACATACATATATATTGCATTTAATGTTTAATATATATGAAAAAGATTATTTTTAAAAAGTATTGGAGTAATTTGGACCTAAGTAAAATATTTTAGCAGGGTGGTGAGAGATGGCTTTAATCCCAGCAGTGACAAACTGACCTCTATGATATTGTCTAAACTACAGAGTAACAGTGAACAAGGTGGTGGTGGCACACATTACCCTGTGTCAAAACTCAGATACATCTCCTTATTTATATGTTTACACTCTAGATAAATCACATACCGCGTTTACAAATTACTATAAAATATCCTTTACAGGGTTAGTGGGAAGTCAGCTAATTTCCAAAGGGAAAATGAAAAAAGAGGAGCTTTTGTGACTGCCTGTAAAGTCATCTCCATGCATGCAGCCCTGACCATTATTGAACCAGATGATACCCTAACTGTGGATATAATATTTATTGGTGAACTTATGATCAGGGACTCTGGTGTCTACTGGGATCTGTCAGCTGGCTTCAGCTGCAAACACTCCCCTTATATGGAGAATGACTGTCTTTGAGAGACAAATCTGGACATTTGATGAGCAGTGGAGAGACTCGTGTCATCGTCAGCCATCCCATGGTCAGAGGTGGCCCCTTAAAGTGACAGACTGCATCCTTTCAAGGACAGAAACCTTAGCTGTGGAAGGAAATGTATCATAGTAGAACCGGTATGTATCCTAATTCATTAGTGATCAGGATATGGTAGCAAAGGGGTCTGTGCCAAACTGCAGTGAGAAAATAGCTCACTTTTGCCTATAATCCCCATCCCTGAGCCACACACCCTTCCCTGAAAAATGTACCTATTGAACTGAGAGAACCAATGGATTTAAAAGCAAAACCGGATTTAGGTTAGGAGTGTGGCTTTCTTTGTCACTGAATCCAAGCATGCTTGTTAAAGGAAAATCCAAGATTACTGTTTCATATCAGAAGTGCCACCTGGTATTGTACACAGGAAAAGAAAAAATACGGGGCTATGTTTTTCCACTAATCTCATATTCTTTTGGTTTTCATTTGACTCTCTAAAACATTTCTTAATATAAAAATATTATCTCAAAATCTTTAAGATTATATATGCATGTGCTTCCTGTCACGGTACTAGTAGTCATACAGAGTACTAAATGATTTTTTGAAATATGCTTAATCTATCTTCCTGTGTGTTTTCAGGTTTGATTCTGAACCAGATATCTAGGAACAAAGTTTTTGTACCTTGGGCATATGTAATAACTGTGGTCCTCAAAAGTTTCTGAGATCTGTTTAAAATTCCATTTGAAATATTTAAGTTTTCTACCATTCCTAAAAGTAACTTTTGAGGTCTGAGAGAAGATGCTGGGGCCCTTCTCTTATGAAGCCACCTGGATTGTGGTAACACTAACTACTAGACAAAACTTCCCCATGTATCTTCTTCCAGAAGATTCTCCACAAACAGGTGACAACTTTGCATTGACTGCTGTGGTCTACCTAGTTAGCATTGCCATTAAGCTAACAATCATCCAAAGATCAGCTTTGAAGTAAAAATTGTCCAGGACATTCAAATTCCTGAGTTCACCAGAGAAAGAAAATTTTACAGAACTTTGAACTAAAAAATGCTTCATCCTAAGATTATCAAATACAATCAAGCTGGACATCATGAAGAACGTTGGGGAAAATACTTCATTACTGTAAATGTTGAGGCTTGCTCATTTTAACATAACTGTAGCCATTTTGTATTCAGTCTTCTCATGGCTCATAAGCAGAAAGAAAGTCATTGTGCTTCCTGTGTGAAGCAGAAATTTAACTCCACACATAGTCTACCCTGTGATCTCAATGTTCTGTAAAGATAGAATTTCTTTCATCTGGAAAGAGCCAGAGATTCATGAAAAGGTCCCAAAGGGACAAGCTGAGTGGTACATCAGGAAAGGGACAGAATTTTTCTCAATGGAGTATTCTGACTAGATTATGGAGTCTCACACTTTATGTTTATGGGAGTAAGAAATCTGATTACTGGAAACAGGGGATGGGCTCCACTCTCCCATGAAGAGTTTCAAGATGATGCTCCCATTTCTTCTGTTTCGTGAGCTATGTTATGGGCCTGCCCATGTTTTCTCTGGGCTTTTTTGGATGCTTTGGCATTTGTCTAGGTAATTCCCCATGGATACAATGTCATTCCTAAAGAAACTACATATGGGGAAGAATTGAATATGAGCCCCCTAGCAATGTAGGTTTTTTTCCCCTTGATTCTCAGTTTTTTTGGAGGCCACCTTTACTTTCTCAATAAGGCTAAATCATTTTACCTTGAAGTCTTTCTCAAGGACATATTCCTGGTGAAAATCTTAGGAATTTCTTAAAAATAACCAACATTTTTTCACTAAGGTTCTTTCTCAACTATATATTCCTGAATAGATGATGACATCCTTGACTGATTTAAACACCATGTGCCTACATGTCTGCAAGATGAAGTCAAATGAAGGATTTGGGTCTAGTGCCCTTATTCTACAGCATGTGTATCCTGCAATAAATGTTCAAAGTACAACATAAAGATACAATGAAGAAGGAGGTAGGCACAGGCAGGCATGATAGTCTTTTGTGTGTCTAGTGAAATGAATCCCACCCAGCAACCAGAAATAACAAATAATTACTTACAGTACACGTTGAGGTATATGGATGTTATTGACACAATTTCTGCATGTTGATTTATGATTCGTAGGCTGTAGAATCCTATATCCTCCTTGGTGACATTGTAGATCTGCAAGGATCCATTGCTGTACAAAGTTTCTCTACCACTGTGACCAGGCCCCAGCACAGTAACATTAGTGGAAAGTGTATATTGTCCAATTTGAGGACTCTTAATCCTCATTCCTCTGAACCAGGCTAAGGTTGTAAGATTCTCTGGCAGATTGTTGATATGTATGAGAACATTTTCTCCTTCAATCACTTGGGGTGGCACTAATTCAATGGTTATTTGGGCAGTGGTAGGCAGGTGACAGCAGGTTAAAAAGGAGGCTAGATAGGAAAAGAGGAAAGCAATCAATACTGAATAGATGTATTTATCACTTAACTTAGGTGTATGGATAGAAGTGTGCCCATCCTCCTTGATTAAGTTCAACAACATGACCTCCACTCCCTCAAAGCACCTATACTTCTTCCTCTCTATGGGATTCTTTCCTCATCTGCTGCCTGACTCACTACTTAGTATCTGTATATCCTTCCTCATTAAGAGAGTATTGGTTGCAAGGGTCAATGCTTCTTTGACCTACTCCCCTTGAAGGTTCTCATTTTCTCACATTTTTTATGTTCCCTTTGTGATTCTGGAGAAACTGTGACCTCATCTCTAAGTATTATTTCTGATCCACCTCATTCAGAGTTTTGTGGGGAGCTTCATTGATCTATCAGTCTGATATCTTTGGAAGGTTTAATTTCTGTAAAGACCAAGAAACCAGTCAAGAACCAAAGGGAAAAATGGAGGGATAGAAGGAGGAAAGGGGGAAAAAAGGAAGGAAGCATGGGAGAGAGGGGGGATGGATAGAGGGATAAAAATCTAAGGAATGAAAGTATGAAGCAAGGATGGCGGGAAGGAAGGAACTACTCATGGGTTTATCGACATAGTTCCCGGATTTGGCATTAAGAAAAATAATTGTACTCAAGGTTTATTTGAGTTTTCAACATTTTCTTCTGTGCTATATGTGTGTGTGTGTTGTGATACCTGTCTTACTGTGCATATGCAGCAGTGCTGTGTGGAAGAACATTTCATGTGGTGAGACATGTACAGGCACATTGGTTCATTTTCAGGTGTCTGTTCTCTCCATTAACCATGTAGGAGTTAAGGAATAAATATAGGTCGTCACAATAGAAACACTAAGCATCTCACTGCCCCATCCTTTTTATTTCTATTTTCAGAGTCCACTGTCATGATTGGGAACATCAATCTTCAGATTACAGTAGATTATGACTGACTTGTGACTTATGAATAGTGAGTGGTTGGGGCTTTTCAAATTCCTCATCATCTCCTGATCGCTTATGACTGCTGAGCCTCTGCTCTCAATGTACCTACTACCCTATGGCTGCAAACAAAAACCCTGAGTCTAATCTTGGGCTCCTGCCCACTTTAGGAGATCCCAGATGGCTTCTGAGTTTCCCTCCATTCACACTCAGAATGTGGGTTCACTTACCTGTGAGCAGAAGCCTCTGCAAGTGGGTACAACACTTGCATAGAAGCACAAAGGATGCTTCCATCTCTCTTCTAACTCTGTTGTTCTCCTTCTGTGGAAAAAAGCTTTAGCTCTAGCAGAGCACCCAGGTTCTTCTGTCTTTCCTTCTTCTTAGCCGAGTGTCTCCCAAGAAAGGACCACTTTCCAGAATCCAATGGGTGGTGGGATCTGTGTCTAAGATATTGTTCTGTTCCTTCCACTCTCAGTGCTGTCCTGAATCCCTCTCAACTTTTCTCCCTATATATTCTACCTCCAAGAAATTCACTGATCAACAAAGCTGATAAGCATATCCCCATGCTCTTAGAGAATAACAATTCATCCAGGGCTGGCATCTGCTGAATAATGGCATTAAGTCTGTTAGCATCAAAGAGGGAGTCTCCATCCCACTTAGGTGTCCTTTGGACACAGAGACTCAGCTGAGCACCCAGTCTGTCCTATGTACTCACTGCTCTGGAAAGGTGAGATTCATTTCCAGCAGGAGTTGACAAAGATGTCTCTAAGGGCCAGAAATGGAGGAGCTGAGTGGTCTCTAGGAATGAATAGCAATCATCTATCACAAATCAAATTTCTGATGCAGGATAAATTTCCTATAGCAGTTGTGTGGGGAGTTTCATGTCTTCAGTGTTGGTAAAGAGGTGACATGAGTTCTAGAAAGATCTTTTTGCTCCTTTTTTCCTACAAAGGGTTTCAATGAAACGTTCAAGCTTCATGTGCTATCTGAACTGTGTGTTGGATGAGCCCATGTCCTATATGATATTTTTTGGTCACCTATGCCCATTGTCTAGGTAATTTCTCAGTGGTATCACCCTTATGAGAGAAACCAGGATGAAGGGCCATACCAGACTACTCAGGTAGAGAGGTGTTCTCAGGCACAGGAAGTAGCTGGTAGGTCAGAGTAGGATCTAGAATGGGATCTCTGGGTTAGTAGACTTAGGGATGAAAACAAGGACAAGACATGGTTCAAGCACTCTTCTGAGTATTGATTATGTGTCCCGATATTGCCCCCTGGATATCACTGGGAGAACTGCAAAACAGCATGCATGGTCAACAAGTCAAACGTGACCTGCTCTGATCACTTCAGCACAGGTGGAATACAGACCCTGTCATCCTGCTCACCGTGCTCTGCATAAATAATTCCATCTAGCATAGGACAAGACTAAATACAGTTCCAAATTTTTCCTGGGAAGACCTGGACTAAAGTTGAAAGTAGTGGTTCTCCAAAGGATGGGCTTTCTCTCTAGGAGAGGTTTGCCTGTAAATTTTCATAGGTAAGTACATAGATATTTTTCTTGGTACTGAAAGGAAAAGACATAAGTGTATGGGCTCCCCTGCATTTTCTGGCCCTTCTCTGGTGACTAAAGTCTTCCCTTTTGCTCAGAGGGTACAGAAGGTTTCACTTGTTGACTACAGAGAACATTGATTCAAAGGTATATGTCATACACTCTTACCAATACAGTTTTCTAGTTCTCCTTCTCTTGATAAATCCACCCTGAGCAGAAGCAGTTTGGGAGAGGAAAGGATGCATTTTCCTTAAAAGTCTGAGACAGAATTGTACTGAAGAAATTCAAGGCAGAAAACAGGTTACTTGCTGAATCATTCTCTGTTTTACATTGTGACTCACAGTTACCTAGTTTTCTTGTACAAACTAGGAACAACTGCCTTTTTGGTACTGCTCACAGTGTCCTAGATCCTCCTGCAACAGTTATGATATTCCCAGATAGATATGCTTATGTGCTAAAAATAATATCAACCACAGAAGGTACAGATCAGAATCATTACCCAGTCTCTTGGTGGCCTTTTTGTCTTATTGATCATGTCTTTTGGCTTAAAGAAGTTTTGCAATTTTAGGAGGTCCCATTGTTTGAATCTCAATCTTGCAGCACAAGCCATTGCCATTCTGTTCAGGAATTTTTTCCCCCTGTTCCCATATCTTCAAGGCTTTTCCCCACTTTCTCCTCTATAAGTTTCAGTGTCTCTAGTTTTATGTGGGGTTCCTTGATCCACTTAGGTGTGAGCTTTGTACAAGGAGATAAGAATGGATCAATTCACATTCTTCTACATGATAACCACCAGTTTTGCTGGCACCATTTGTTGAAAATGCTGTCTTTTTTCCACTGGATGGTTTTATCTCCCTTGTCAAAGGGTATCAAGTGTCCATAGGTGTGTGGGTTCATTTCTGGGTCTTCAGTTCTATTCCATTGATCTACCTGTCTGTCACTCTACTAGTATCAGGCAGTTTTTATCATAATTGCTCTGTCGTACAGCTTGAGGTCAGGCATGGTGATTCCATCAGAGGTTCTTTTATGTTAAGAATAGTTTTTGCTATCCTGTGTGTATCTGCATGGGCAGAAAATACTTTGGACTGGGTTCGTACTGAAGAGCTAAACATCCTAAAATAGGATAGGCTGCGAAGGAAAACCCAACACTATCCTAGGTTTTTTGTTATTCCAGAGGAATTTTAAAATTGCCCTTACTAACTTGGAGAAGAATTGAGTTGGAATTAAGATGGTGATTGCATTGAATCTGTAGATTGCTTTCAGCAAGATAGCCATTTTTACTATATTACTTCTGCCAATTGATGAGCATGGGAGATCTTTCCATCTTTTGAGATCTTCTTTATTTTCTTTCTTCAGCGACTTGAAGTTATTATCATACAGATCTTTCATTTCCTTAGAGTCACACCAATTATTTTATAATATTTGTGACTATTTATAAGGGTGTTGTTTCACTAATTTCTTTCTTAGCCTATTATACTTTGAATAAAGAAAGGTCACTGATTTGTTTGAGTCCATTTTATATCCAGCTACTTCCCTGAAGCTGTTTTTCAGGTTTCGGAGTTCTCTGGTGGAATTTTTAGGGTCACTCATATATACTTACATATCATCTGCAAATAGTGATATTTTGAATTCTTCCTTTCCAATTTGTATCCCCTTGATCTCCTGATGTTGTCTAATTGCTCTGGCTAGGACTTCAAGTACTATATTGAATAGGTAGGGAGACAGTGTGCAGCCTTGTCTAGTCCCTGATTTTAGTGGGATTGCTTCCAGCTTCTCTCCATTTAGTTTGATATTAGCTTCTGGTTTTCTGTATTTGCTATTATTATCTTTAGGTAGGGGCCTTGAATTCCCTATCTTTCCAAGACTTTTATCATGAAGGNGTGTTGNATTTTGTCAAATGCTTTCTCAGAATCTAACAAGATGATCATGTGGTTTTTGTCTGTGAGTTTGTTTATATAGTAGATTACATTGATTTAATTCCACATATTAAACCATCCCTGCATCCCTGGAATGAAGCCTATATGTTCATGACAGATGGTTGATTTGATGTGTTCTTGGATTTGGCTATCGAAAATTTTATTGAGTATTTTTGCATTAATATTCATAAAGGAAATTGGTCTGAAGTTCTCTATTTTGTTGTTGGCTTTTTATGTGGTTTAGGTATCAGAGTAATTGTGGCTTCATAGAGTGAGTTGGGTAGACTATCTTCTGATTCTATTTTGTGGAATAGTTTGAGAAGAACTAGAATTAGGTCTTATTTGAAGGTCTCATAGAACTCTGCACTAAACCCAACTTGTCCTGAGCTTTTTTTGGTTGGGAGACTATTAATGACTGCTTCTATTTCTTTAGGGGACATGTGACTGTTTAGATCATTTTTCTGATCCTGATTAAACTTTGGTACCTGGTATCTGCTAGAAAAATTGTCCATTTCATCCAGGTTTTGCAGTTTTGATGAGTATAGCCTTTTGTAGTAGAATCTGATGGTATTTTGTATTTCCTCAGGTTCTGTTGTTATGTCCTCCTTTTTGTTTCTGATTTTGTTAATGTGTATACTGTCTCTGAGACATCTAGTTAGTCTGGCTAAGGGTTTATCTATCTTGTTGGTTTTCTCAAAGACCCAGCTGCTGGTTTGGTTGATTCTTTGAATAGTTCTTTTTGTTTCCACTTGGTTGATTTCAGCCCTGAGTTTGATTATTTCCTGTCTTCTACTCCTCTTGGGTGAATTTGATTCCTTTTGTTCTAGAGCTCTTAGATGTGCTGTCAAGCTGCTAGTGTATGCTCCTTCTAATTTCTTTTTGGAGGCACTCAGAGCTATGGGATTTCCTCTTAGGACTGCTTTCATTGTGTCCCATAAGTTTGGGTATGTTGTGTCTTCATTTTCATTAAACTCCAAAAAGTCTTTAATTTCTTTCTTTATTTCTTCCTTGACCAAGGTATCATTGAGAAGAGTGTTGTACAGCTTCCACGTGAATGTTGTCTTTCTATTATTTATGTTGTGATTGAAGATCAGCCTTAGTCCATGGTATTCAGATAGGATGCATGACGATAATTACAATGATTTTGTGTCTGTTGAGGCCTGTTTTATGACCAATTATATGGTCAATTTTGGAGAAGGTACCATGAGGTGCTGAGAAGAAAATATATCCCTTTGTTTTAGGGTAAAATGTTTTGTAGATATCTGTTAAAACCATTTGTTTCATAACTTCTGTTAGTTTCACTGTGTCTCTGTTTAGTTTCAGTTTCCAGGGTCTGTCCATTGATGAGAGTGGGGTGTTGACATCTCCCATTATTATTGTGTGACATGCAATGTGTGTGTTGAGCTTTACTAAAGTTTCTTTAATGAATGTGGATGCCATTACATTTGGATCATATATATTTAGATTTGATAGTTCATTTTGGAAGATTTTACCTTTGATGGGTATGAAGTGCCACTCCTTGTCTTTTTTGATAACTTTGGGTTGGAAGTCAATTTTATTTCATATTAGAATGGCTACTCCATCTTGTTTCTTCGGACTATTTCCTTGGAAATTTGTTTTCCAGCATTTCACTCTGGGTTAGTGTCTGTCTTTTTCCCTGAGTTGGGTTTCCTGAAAGCAGCAAAATGTTGNGTCCTTTTTATGTAGCCAGTCTGATAGTCTATGTCATTTTGGGGGGAATTGAGTCCATTGATATTAAGAGATATTAAAGAAAAGTAAATGTTGCTTCCTGTTATTTTTGTTGTTAGAGTTGAGATTCTGTTCTTGCAACTGTCTTCTTTAGGTTTGTTGAAGGATTACTTTCTTGCTCTTTCTAGGGTACAGTTTCCATCCATGTGTTGGTGTTTTCCCTTGTGTTCTCTTAGGGTCTGTATAACATCTGTCCGTGATCTTCTGGCTTTCATAGTCTCTGGTGAGAAGTCTGGTGTAATTCTAATAGGTCTGCCTTTTTTATGTAACTTGACCTTTTCCCCTTACTGCTTTTAATATTCAATCTTTATTTAGTGCATTTATTGTTCTGATTATTATGTGTTGGTAGGAATTTCTTTTTATTTTTCAAGACAGGGTTTCTCTGTGCAGCCTTGACTGTCCTGGGACTCACTCTGTAGACTAGGCTGGCCTCAAACTCAGAAATCCACCTGTCTTTGCCTCCCAAGTGCTGGGATTAAAGGCCTGTGCCATCACTGTCCTGAAGGAAATTCTTTTCTGCTCCAGTCTACTTGGAGTTCTGTGGGCTTCTTGTATGTCCATGGGCATCTCTTTCTTTAAGTTAGAGGAGTTTTCTTCTATAATTTTGTTGAAGATATTTACTGGCTCTTTAAGCTGAAAGTCTTCATTCTCATCTATACCTATTATCCGTAGTTTTGGTCTTATGGCGTCCTGGATTTTCTGGATGTTTTGAGTTAGGATCTTTTTGGATTTTGGATTTTCTTTGATTGTTGTGTTCATGTTCTCTGCACCTGAGATTCTGTCTTACGTCTCTTGTATTCTGTTGCTGATGCTCACATCTATGGTTCCTGATTTCTTTCCTAGGGTTTCTATCTCCAGAGTTGTCTCCCTTTGGGTTTTCCTCATTATTTCTACTTCCATTTTTAGATCTTGGATAGTTTTTCTTCAATTCCATCACCTTTTTGGTTGTGTTTTCCTGTAATTATTTAAGGATTTTTGTGTTTCTTCTTTAAGGACTTCTACCTGTTTAGCAGTGTTTTCCTGTAATTCTTTAAGGGATTTTTGTGCTTCCTCTTTAAGGACTTCTACTTGTTTAGCAATGTTCTCCTCTATTTCAAGTGAGTTATTAATGTCCTTCTTAAAATCCTCTACCAGTATCATGAGATATGATTTTAAATCCGAATCATGTTTTCAGGTGTTTTGGGGGTTTTCAGAACTTGCTTTGGTGGGAGTGCTGGGTTCTGATGATGCTGTGTGGTCTTGGTAAGAGTTAGTGAGATTCTTATGCTTGCCTTTCACCATCTGGTAACCTCTGGTGTTGGTTGTTATAGCTGTCTCTGGCTAGAGCTTGTTCCTTTTGTGATTTTGTTAGCCTCTGTCAGAATTCCTGGGAGTCCAACTCTCTCCTGAGTCTCAGTGGCTAGAACACTCTCTGTAGGAAAGCTCTCCTACTGCAGGGAAGGTGCACAGAGGTCTGGAGCTCAGCTTATTTCAAACATCACAAGAGAATAAAGTCTGGCATAGTCCAAGGAAATCATAAGCTGAGACAGGGAGACAGTTGGCTATAGTAGAGACAAAAAAAGATGCATATGTAGCTCATTTGGATCTCAAAAATAGCTTGTATTTTAGTTATTTTGCTTTTTACTCATTCTCCCAGATACTGTAAACCACCTAGATGTCCCTCAAGTGCAGAATGGATAAAGAAAAGGCAGTAGGTTTATACAACACAATGAAATATAATTAATCCATTAAAACCAAAGACATCATAAAATTTCCATAGAATGTAACAACTTGAGTGTGGTAGCACAAACCCAAAAAGACACATGTGGTATGTGCCCACTTAAAAGTGAACATTAACCATAAAGTACAGGCTAACTCTGTGCTACAATCCACAGACTCAAAGAAACTAAGTAATAAGGAGGGCTCAAGAAAGGAAGAGAAAACATAATAGTCACTGGAGGTGGAAAGAGGGAGGAAACTGGGTCGATAGGAGGTGAAGAGGATAATGTGTAAGGGAAACACATATGAGAAAATGGATATGAGTTAAGGCTGAGAGTGAGAACAGAAATCAATGCAGGACATCTCTGAGTCTACCTAGAGACATGGAACAAGGGTTTCTCTGAGAAATCTATGGGAATGACCTTAGCTGAAACTCCTACATCAAGGGATATGGAGGCTGAAGTGGCTACTTCCACTCGCCAGGTGGAACTGCCAGCAGAGAGAGGGCATCAACCCACCTAGAAAATCCTCCAACTTAAAATTTTTCCTGCCTACAGATGCTCAAGGTGAAGAGTGAAGTAGAGATTGGGGAAATGACCAATGACTGGCCCAATTTAACACCTGTCCCATGTATAAAAAAAGGTGACCACTGACACTACTAATGACACTCTGCTGTTTGCATGCAAGATCCTGGAATTTCTGTCTCCTGAAAAGAGTCATCCAGAAGTTAGTGGAAACAAATGTGGAGGTCCACAGTAAAACATCGGGAAGTGGTCAGCAAGTTGTGTGGAAGAGTTGGGGTTAAAATTGGAGGAGGCAGAAGATTCGAGGACTCTACAAAAGACCTGCATAGTCAACTAACTTAGGCCCATGGAAGCTCACAAGGACTGAGATACTAACCAAAGAACAGGCATGGATTGGACCCCTACATATTTGTAGGAGATATGTGGCATGCTCTTTATCAGGATCCCCTAAAAATTGGAAGAGGGGCTGTCTCTGACTCTGGTGTCTATCATTGGATGCCCTTCCTCTAGCTTAACTTCCTGGTTTGGCCTCAATGGAAGAGGATGCATTTATTCCTGCTTGAACTGGATGTCCCAGAGTAGAGTTGTGACCAATTGGGGATTCTGCTCTCTGAGGAGATGGAAAGGGGATAATGATGGGAGGGATATGTCACAGTGGAACTGGGAGGAGAGAAGGGACAGGGCCCAACATCAGGATAGGAAGTGAATGAATAAATGAATAGAATGGAAGAGAAGAGAAGGCAAAAGAAGAGAGACAAGACAAGACAAGACAAGACAAGAGGAGTATTATGCTCTTGCCACTTTTAGACTCCTTCCCCTAACTGAGCTTTCTTATCTAACCTCAACAGAATAAAATCCACTTAGTCCTACTCTAGTTTAATAGGCCAAAGTGGTTGATATTCACGGGTGCTACCCTTTCTCTGAGGAGAAAGGCAGATGTGTGAGGGGGGAGGAGAAGTGAAAGAGATGGGCTGAGAGAAGGGGGTAAGGTGTGATCAGGTTGTAAAGTAAGTTAATTAACAGCTAAAAGACTAAGTAATTTATTTCAAACCTTACAAGGTGATAAGGACTTAAATAGTCCAAGAAAGTTATCAGCTAAGACTGGGAGAGAATTGTCTCTAGTAAAAGGAAATTGCAGGATGCACATGCAGATCATTTGGATCTGAAGCAGGATAGTGTTTTAGTTATTTTATTTCTACTCATTCTCCCACAGGAATTCTTATGCAGAGAGAAGATAATATCTTAGCATGAATACTTTTAGCACACAAATAGGAAAACCTTAAAGGCCAATGTAGAAAAGGTTTCTGAATTAATTCTGAAAGAAAAAAATAAACCTTCATCGATTAGCAGGAATAGACCCACAAGAAATTATGGTTCCTGCTACTACTGCTGAAATTGCATCATTATGGACAGAAAATGAACATTGGCAAAGATCTTGTAGCAGTTGGGGGGTTATCAACTAATAATCCAAAAGTAAAAAACATCAGTTTATAAACAGTACAACTTGGATTCTTCCTCATACAGTAAAATGAACACCAATTTTTAAGCCTCTACATTCTATGCAGATATAAATAAATCAGGAAAGTCAGGTTATAAGTCAAGAAGAAAAATGAGTAAAGTGGCTCAGAGTTCTTGTTATTCAGTTAAAAAAAAATCAAGCCTATGTGCCATTCTTGTGGTATTTTTAGACTTTCCTGTATATCTTATATCGTTATTGGCATTCAATATGCAGAGTTGTTTTATTTACTAAGCTCCCTGAACTTATTCTAGATGATTCAGTATGACAACTATTTATCCAACTACAAGTAATCTGAAATAGAATTCATCCATTTTATATAACACATCTGATTACATATGGGTCTCCCAATCTCTCTTAGCATAAAACAACAATAAAATTGAACAGATATTAGTAGGAACTGTGCTAAAATCTTCAGAATTTCATAAGAAATACAATGTTATCAGCAAAGTTCTGAAGATTTCTTTAACAACAAGCCAAGGAAATTATAAGGAAAAGTGCTAATTATTCTTTGTATGACCAAACACCATTACCTGCAGGAAGTAACCCAAAATGTACCCAAGAAATCCAAATTTGGCAAATAGATGTGTTTGCTTTTGCAGAGTTTGAAAATTAAAGCATGTACACGATACCATATGTATATACTCAGGATTTCAATGGGAAATTGCATTAAGTTCTGAAAAATCTGATTCTGTAATTGTACATTTATTTGAACATATGGCTATTATGGGATATCTGTATGCATTAACGATGGCAATGCTCTGTCATATGAATCTAATAAAATGAAACAATTTTGCATATTATGATATAAATTATATTAAAGATATCCCACATAATCTTGTAGGACAGGCAGTTGTAGAAGGATCTAACTGTACTTTGAAAGAGATGCTTAACAAACAGAGAGGCATAATAAAGAAGTGCTATATTCGCTTTAAATTTTTGAAAGCTAATCAGAAAGAAACAACAGCTATGGAGAGATATCACATAGAAAAAAATGTTGATTTAAATAAGTCTGTATATTTTGAAGATGCATTGACCTCAGAATAGAAGTGAAGATATATGTTATGTTGGAGGAATTGTTGCCACAAGAGAGGAAAAGCTGTGGATTGATAGAGATTAGATTTGAACAGGAGAGACAACCTGAAAAAGGAGAGGCAGTAGTTCATCAGACAACTTGATCATTCAGCCCAACCTAAATTATCAAGACTAAAAACTGCCTTTATTTTGATCAGGCATTGATAATGATGATGATGATATTTATAATAGTAATAATAATAATTTTAAATGATATTTTACCAAAGGGTAACTTGCCTTACTGGAATGGAATAAAAATGGGTTTTCTTAAACCACATGTCTTAGTTTCATGTTAGAATATGAGACTGCAGATTAAAACACAGCCCACACCATCTTGAAGATCAGCTTTCAAGTAACATTCTTAAATAAGAAGGATATTTTTTGTTCTTTGGTATTAAAACATTGCCAAACCCAAACACTATTGTGGATACCAACAAGTGCTTGTTGACAGGATCTTGATATAGCTGTTTCCTGAGAGGCTCAATCAGTGCCTGACAAATACAGAGTGGGCTGCTCTCAGCCAACAACTACATTGAACATAGATAGGGTCTGCAATGGAGGGGCTAGAGAAGGACTCAAGGAGCTGAACACGTTATCAGCCCCACAGGAGGAACAATAATTTGAACCCACCAGTACCACCAGAGCTCTCAGGGACTAAACCAACAACCAAAGAGTGCACATGTAGGGACCCATGGCTCCAGCAGCATATGTAACAAAAGATGGCCTTGTAGGACATCAACGGCAAGAGAGGACCTTTGTCCTGGGAAGTCTCATTGCCCAGTATAGGGCAATACCAGGATAGGGAATTGGTAGTAGATGGGTTATTGAGCCAAGGAAGGAGTATGGGATAGGGGGTGGGGGTTGGAGGGGCAACAAGGAAAGGGGATAACATTTTAAACGTAAATGAATAAAATATCTAATTAAAAATAAATTTTATTGATAAAAAATGAAAATCTACTAACCCAAAATATCCAGGAAATTCAGGACACAATGAATAGACCAAACTGAAGAATAATAGGTACAAAAGAGAGTGAAGATTCCCAGCTGAAAGAAACAGAAAATGTCTTCAACAAAATCATTGAAGAAAATTTCCCCAACCTAAAGAAAGACATGCCCATAAATGTAAAAGATACATATAGAACACAAAAAGAGAATCCTCCCATTACACAACAATAAAAACACTCTATGCCAGAACAAAGAAATGTTAAAAGCTGTAAGGGGAAAAGGCCAAGTAACATATAGAGGCAGACCTATCAAAAGCTTACCAGTCCTTTCAATACAGGCCCTAGAAGCCAGAAGAGACTGGAGAGTTGCTATGTAGACCCAAAGATTACACAAATGCCAAGCCAGGATAAAAATCTTAAACATCATAGGTGGAGAAACCAAAATATTCCATGTAAAACCCAAATTTAAATAATAACTATCTACCAATTCACCCCTACAGAAGATTCTAGAAGGAAAATTTCAGCACATAAAGGGTTAAAAAATGGGGGGGGGACAAGAAATTAATCATCTCACAACATAATCAAAAGGAGAGAATGAAAAACACATAATGCCACCTACACAAACAAATCATATCATTAACTGACAACCATCTGTCTTTAATATCTCTCAATATCAACAGATTCATGTCTCCAATACAAAGACAAAGCTGACAGACAGGATATGCAAACAGGATCCAGCATCTTCTTGCATACAAGAAATACATTTCAATGACAAAGACAGACACTACCTCAGAATAAAAGGCTAGAAGTTCTTCCAGGCAAATGGTCCCAATAAGCAAGTGGGAGTTACCTCTCTAATACCCAATAAAGTAGAAATTCAACCAAAAGTTACCAAGGAACATGGGGTAGGACACTTCACATTCACCAAAGGAAAAATCTACCAAGAAAAAGTTTATTCTGAATATCTATGCCCCCAATTCAAGGGTATGCACATTTTTAAAAGAAACTATACTAAAACTCCAAACACCTTGAACCCTACACAGTAACAGTGAGAGACTGCAACACCATATTCTTACCAATAGACATGTCGTTGAAAGAGAAACTTAACAGAGACACAGTGAAACAAATAGGGGTTTTAAACCAAATAGATTTAACAGATATATACAGAACATCTCACCCTAAAACAAAAGAATATAACTTCTTCTCAGCACCTCTTGGCAACTTCTCCAAAACTGACCATATAAACGGTCACAAAATAAGCCTCAATAGATACAATAAGACTGACATAATCCCATGCATTCTATCAGATCACCACATACTAAAGCTAGACTTCAATAACAATGAAAACAACTAAAACCCACATACTCATAGAAACTGAACAACTCTCTACTCAATAATAAATTGGTCAGTGAAGAAATAAAGAAATGAAAGACTTCCTGGAATTCAATGAAAATGATGGCACAGAATACCCACATTTATGTGACATAATGAAAGCAGTGCTAAGAGGAAAGTCATAGCAATAAGTGCCCTCACAAAGAAATTGGGAAAGATCTTACACTGGCAGCATAACAGCACAACTGAATGCCCTAAAACAAACAAAAAAAGAAACAAACACACACAAGAGGA
Organism: Mus pahari; assembly: GCF_900095145.1. Taxonomy (NCBI): domain Eukaryota; kingdom Metazoa; phylum Chordata; class Mammalia; order Rodentia; family Muridae; genus Mus; species Mus pahari. The sequence continues at coordinate 13,535,951 of NC_034608.1, read as the reverse complement.
GTAGAAGGCAGGAAAAAGGCAAACTCAGGACCAAACTCAACCAAGTAGAAACAAAGGGAACAATACACAGAATCAACAAAACCAAAAACTGGTACTTTGAAAAAATCACCAAGATAGATAATTCCCTAGCAAAACTAACTAAAGGGCACAAGACAGTATTCGAATTAACAAAGTCAGAAATGAAAATGGAGACATAACAGAAACTGACTGAGGAAATTAAAAAAAAAAAAAAAACTCATTGGATCCTACTATAAAAATCTGTACTGTGAACAGCTTCTGGGACAGGCAGAGGTGACACAGCTTCTGGGACAGACCCCCTTGTCAGGCTCCAGAAATCTGGGCACCTTCCCTGCCACAGGAGAGGTGGCTGCCAGGGAGGGCACTGACCACCAGAGCAGGTGAGCCATCATGTGTCCCACATCCCTCGAACACTAGTCTGTGCAGGTGAGCAAGTGGACTGCAGAAGCTACACAGCTTCTGGGACAGGCAGAAGTGACACAGCTTCTGGGACAGACCCTGTTTCAAGCTCCAGACATCCTGGCACCTTCAATGCCAGAGGAGAGGTGGCCACATGGGAGGGCTATGACTGCCAGAGCAGGTGAGGGAGCCATCTTGTGTTGCAGGCCCCACAGAGACCAGTCTGTACAGGTGAGCAAGCAGACTGTGGAAGGTGAACAAGTGGACTGCAGAAGCAACACAGCTTCTGGGACAGACACCAATTTGGGCTCCAGATATCTGGGCATCCTCCCTGCCAGAGGAGAGGTGGCCGCCTGGGAGGGCTCTGACTGCCAGAGCAGGTAAGGGAGCCATCTTGTGTCCCGGATCCCTCTGAGATTGGTCTGAGCAGGTGAGTGCTCAGACTGCAAAGGAAACACATCTTCTGGGACAGGCCCTGTTTCAGGACTTCATCTTCAGCCAGGAGGCAGGTCTGAATGCCAAACCTCAGTGCACCTTCCCTGCAAGGGGAGAGCTTGTCTACAGAGAGTACTCTGACCACTGGGACTCAGGAAAGAGGTAGACTCCCAGGAGTACTGACGGAGGCTAACAGAATCACAGGAGTAACAAGCTCCAACCAGAGACAATTATAACAAGTAACACCAGAGACTAACAGGTGGCAAAAGTCAAGCATAAGAATCTTACTAACAGAAACCAAGACTGCTCACCATCATCAGAACCCAGCACTNCCACCCCAGCCAGTCCTGGATACCCCAACACACCCGAAAAGCAAGATTCAGATTTAAAATCATATCTCATAATGCTGGTAGAGGACTTTAAAATGGCATTAATAACTCACTTAAAGAAATACAGGAGAACACTTCTAAACAGGTAGAAGTTCTTAAAGAGGAAACACAAAAATCCCTTAAACAATAACAGGAAAATACAACCAAACAGGGAATGGAATTGAACAAAACAATCCAAGAACTAAAAAAGGAAGTAGAAACAATACAGAAAACACAAAGGGAAACAACTCTGGAGATAGAAACCCTAGGAAAGAAATCAGGAACTATAGATGTGAGCATCACCAACAAAATACAAGAGATGGAACAGAGAATCTCAGGTGCAGAAGATTCCATAGAGAACATGGGCACAACAAAGAAAATGCAAAATGCAAAAAGATCCTAACTCAAAACATCCAGGAAATCNAGGACACAATGAGAAGACCAAACCTAAGAATAATAGGAGTGAAGGAGAATGAATATTTTTGAATTAAAGGGGCAGCAAATATATTCAACAAAATTATAGAAGAAAACTTAACAAACCTAAAGAAAGAGATGCCCATGAACATACAAGAAGCCTACAGATCTCCAAATAGGCTGGACCAGAAAAGAAATATCTCCCAACACATAATAATCAGAACAACAAATGCACAAAATAAAGATAGGATATTAAAAGCAGTAAGTGAAAGTGGTCAAGTAAAATATAAAGGAGGGCCTATTAGAATTACACCAGACTTCTCACCAGAGACTATGAAAGCCAGAAGATCCTGGACAGATGTTATACAGACCCTAAGAGAACACAAATGCCAGCCCAGGCTCCTAGACCCAGCAAAACTCGCAATTAACATAGATGAAGAAACCACAGTATTCCATGATAAAACCAAATTCACACAATATATTTCCACGAATCCAACCCTTCAAAAGATAATAAAGGGAAAACACCAACACAAGGACAGAAACTATACCCCAGAAAAAGCAAGAAAATCCTTTAATAAACCTAAAAGAAGACAGCCATAAGAAGAGAATCCCAAATTTAACAACAAAAATAACAAGAAGCAACAATTACTTTTCTTTAATTTCTCTTAACATCAATGGACCCAATTCCCCAATAAGAAGATATAGACTAATAGACTGACTACACAAACAGGACCCCACATTTTGCTGATTACAGGAAACACACCTCAGGGAAAAAGAAAGACACTAGCTCAGAGTGAAAGGCTGGTAATCAATTTTCCAAGCAAATGGTCCAAAGAAACAAGCTGGAGTAGCCATTCTAATATCAAATAAAATTGGCTTCCAACCCAAAGTTATCAAAAAAAGACAAGGAGGATCATTTCATTCTCATCAAAGGTAAAATCTACCAAAATGACCTCTCAATTCTGAATATCTATGCTCCAAATACGAGGGCAGCCACATTCATTAAAGAAACTTTAGTAAATCTTAAAGCATGCATTGCACCTCACACAATAATAGTGGGAGACTTCAACACCCCACTCTCACCAATAGACACATACAGGACACAGAAACTAAATCAAGACAAATGAACACTAACAGAAGTTATGAAACAAATGAATTCAATAGATGTCTACAGAACATTTTATCTTAAAACAAAAGGATATACTTTCTTCTGAGCACCTCATGGTACCTTCTACAAAACTGACATATAATTGGTCACAAAACAGACCTCAATAGATACAAAAATATTGAAATTACCCCATGCATCCTATCAGATCACCNCNGACTANGGCTGATCTTCAATAACAATGTAAATAATAGAAAGCCAACATTCAAGTGAAAACAGAACAACACTCTACTCAACTATAACTTGGTCAAGGATGAAATAAAGAAAGAAATTAAAGACTTTGTAGAGTTTAATGAAAATGAAGCCACAAAATAACCAAACTTACGGGACACAATGAAGGTGGTCCTAAGAGGAAAATTCATAGCCCTGAGTGCCTCAAAACAGAAACTGGAGAGATTTTACACTAGCAGCCTTACAGCACACCTAGAAGCTCTAGAACAAAAGGAAGCAAACTCACCCAAGAGGAGTAGACGGCAGGAAATAATCAAACTTAGGGCTGAAATCAACCAAGTGGAAACAAAAAGAACTACTCAATGAATCAAACAAATCAGGAGCTGGTTCTTTCAGAAAATCAACAAGATATATAAACCCTTAGCCAGAATAACTAGAGAGCACAGGGAAAGTATCCTAATTAACAAAATCAGAAACGAAAAAGGACACATAACAAGAGATCCTGAGGAAATCCAAAACATCATCAGATCCTACTACAAAAGGCTATACTCAACAAAACTGGAAAATCTGGATGAAATGTGCAACTTCCTAGAGAGATACCAGGTATCAAAGTTAAATCAGGATCAGATTAACGATCTAAACAGTCCCATTTCTCCTCAAGAAATAAAAGCAGTCATCAATAGTCTCCAGACCAAAAAATGCCCAGGAGCAGATAGGTTTCGTCCAGAGTTCTATCAGACCTTCAAAGAAGACCTAATTACAACTTTCCTCAAACTATTCCACAAAATTGAAACAGAAGGTACTCTACCCAACATATTCTATGAAGGCACAATTACTCTGATAACTAAACCACACAAAGATCTAACAAAGAAAGAGTACTTTAGACCGATTTCCCTTACGAATATTGATGCAAAAATACTCAATACAATCGTCGAAAACCCAATACAAAAATATATCATAACAATAATTGTGAAGAAGTAGGCTTCATCCCAAATATGCACAGATGGTTTAATATATGGAAATCCATCAATGTAATCCACTACATAAACAAACTCAGAGACAAAAACCACATGAACATCGTGTTAGATGCTGAGAAAGAATTTGACAAAATCCAACACCACTTGATGATAAAAGTCATGGAAAGATCAGGAATTCAAGGTCCATAACTACACATGATAAAAGCAATATACAGCAAACTTATAGCCAACATCAATGTAAATGGAAAGAAACTTGAAGCAATCCCATTAAAATCAGGGACTAGGCAAGACTGCACACTTTCTCCCTACCTATTCAATATTGTACTTGAAAGTCCTAGCCAGAGCAATTCTACAATAAAAGGAGATGAAGGGGATACAAATTGGAAAGGAAGAAGTCAAAATATCACTATTTGAAGATGATATAATAGTATATATATAGTGACCCTAAAAATTCCACCAGAAATTCATAAACCTGATAAACAGCTTATTGCACTAGGTGGATATAAAATTAACTCAAACAAATCAATGGCCTTTCTCTACACAAAGAATAAACCTACTGAGAAAGAAATTAGGGAAACAACGCCCTTAACAATAGTCATAAATAATATAAAATACCTTGGTGTGACTCTAACTTAGGAAGTGAAAGATCTGTATGATAAGAATTTAAGTCTCTGAAGAAAGAAATTGAAGAGGATCTCAGAAGATGGAAAGATATCCCATGCTCTTGGATTGGCAGGATTAATATAGTCAAAATGACTGTCCTGCCGAAAGCAATCTACAGATTCAATGCAATCTCCATCAAAATTCCAATTCAATTCTTCACTGACCTAGAAAGGGCAATTTGCAAATTCATCTGGAATAACAAAAACCGTAGGATAGCAAAAACTATTATCAACACTTAAAGAACCTCTGGTGGAATCACCATGCCTGACCTGAAGCTGTACTACAGAGCAATTGTGATAAAAACTGCATGGTTCTGATACAGTGACAGACAGGTAGATCAATGGAATAGAACTGAAGAAGCAGAAATAAATCCGCACACCTAGAGTCACCTGATTTTTGACAAGGGAGCTAAAACCATCCAGTGGAAAAAAGACAGCATTTTCAACAAATGGTGCTGACACAACTGGCGGTTATCATGTAGATGAATATGAATTGATCCATTCTTATCTCCTTGTACAAAGCTCAAGTCTTAGTGGATCAAAGAACTCCACATAAAACCAGAGACACTGAAATTTATAGAGGAGAAAGTGGGGGAAACCCTCGAGGATATGGGCACAGGGGAAAATTTCCTAAACAGAACAGAAATGACTTGTGCTATAAGATCAAGAATAGACAAATGGGACCTCATAAAATTGCAAAGCTTTTTAAGGCAAAAGACACTCTCAATAAGACAAAAAGACCAACAACAGATTGGGAAAGGATTTTTACCAATCCTAAATCCGATAGGGGACTAATATTTAATATATACAAAGAGGTCAAGAAACTGGACTCCAGAAATTCAAATAACCCAATGAAAAAATGGGATACAGAACTAAACAAAGAATTCTCAGCTGAGGAATACTGAAGAGCTGAGAAGCACCTGAAAAAATGTTCAACATCCTTAATCATCAGGGAAATGCAAATCAAAATAATCCTGAGATACCACCTCATACCAGCAGAATGGCTTAGATCAAAAATTATGGTGACAGTAGATGCTGGCAAGAATGTGGAGAAAGAGGAACACTCCACCATTTTGGTGGGATTGCAAGCTTGTACAACTCTGGAAATCAGTCTGGCAGTTCCTCAGAAAGTTGGACAGTACTCCCGGAAGATCCAGCAATACCACTCCTGTGCATATACCCAGAAGATTCTCCATATGGTAAAAAGGACACATGTTCCACTATCTTGATCCCTACTGTATTTATGATATCCAGAAGCTGGAAAGAACCCAGATGTCCCTCAACAGAAGAATGGATACAAAGAATGTGGTACATTTACACAATGGAGTACTAATTAGCTATTAAAAACAATGAATTTATGAAATTCTTGTGCAAATGCATGTATCTGGAGGATATCATTTGAGTGAGGTAATCCAATCACAAAAGAAGTTACTTGATATGAACTCACTGATAAGTGAATATTGGCCCAGAAACTAAGAATACTCAAGATACAATTTGCAAAACACAAGAAAATCAAGAAGGAGGAAGACCAACGTGTGGATACTTCATTCCTTCTTAGAATAGGGAACAAAACACCAATGGAAGGAGTTACAGAGACATAGTTTGGAGCTAAGATGAGAGGATGGACCATCCATAGACTGCCCCACCCGGGGCTCTATCCTATAATCAGCCACCAAACGCAGACACTATTGCATATGCCAGTAAGATTTTCCTGAAAGGACCCTGATATAGTGGTCTCCTGTGAGGCTATGCCAGTGCCTGGCAGATACAGAAGTGCATGCTCACAGTCATCTATAGGATGGAACACAGGACCCCCAATGGAGGAGCTAGAGAAAGTACCCAAGGAGCTGAAGGGGTCTACAACCCTACTGGTGGAACATCAATAAGAACTAACCAGTACCCCCAGAGCTCATGTCTGTAGCTGCATATGTAGCAGAAGATGATCTAGTCAGCCATCATTGGGAAGAGAGGCTCCTTGGTCTTACAAACTGTATATGTTCCAGTACAGATGAACACCAGGGCCAAGAAGTGGGAGTGGGTGGGTAGGGGAGCAGGACA
>NC_034608.1:13508091-13528925 GCF_900095145.1 Mus pahari | reverse complement strand
GGGAGGGAGGGAGGGAGGGAGGGAGAGAGAGACCTCAGGGTAACCTGGCTTTAGTGCAGAATTCTCCCATACCTTTAAATAAGAGCTAATACCAGCCTTCCTCAAATTTTTCATTAAATTAGAAACAAAAGGAACAATACCTAATTCATTGCAGCAAGCATCGATTACTCTGATACCTAAACCACAGAAGACTCCAAAAACGAAGTAGAATCTCAGACCAATATCACGTATGAATACCGGTTCAATAATACTCAAGAAAAATTCTTGAAAACAGAAGCCAAGAACACATTAAAATCATCATTCACCATGATCAAGTAGCTTTCATCCCAGCGATGTAAGGTTGATTCAATATATGAAAATTCTTCAACATAATTGACTATGTAAACAAACTCAAAAAAAAGTTACATATTCATCTCATTAGATGCTGAAAAAGCATTTAACAAAATACAACACCTCTTCATAATAAAAGTATTGGAGGTCAGAAATTCAAGGCCCATTCGTAAACATAATAACAGCAATATACAACAAACCAACAGCCGATTCCTAATGAAATGGATAGATTTGTGAAGCCATCCCACTAAACACAGGGCTGACCACTCTCCACATATCTATTCAATATAGTACTTGAAGTACTAGTTAGAGCAATAAGGCAACAAAAAGGGGATCAAGGGAATACAAATTGGCAAAAAGAAGTCAAGGTATCACTATTTGGAGGTGATATAATACTACACATAATCTACCCCAAAATTCTACCAGAGAACTTCTACAGTTAATAAACAATTCCAGTATAGTGGCTAGATATAAAACTAATTGAAACAAATCCAAAGTCTTCCTTTATGCAAATGATAAATGGTCAGAGAAAGAAATAGGGAAACAACATCCTCTACCACAGTCTCTAATATCATAAAACATTTGGGAGTACAAATCTAACCAATCAAGTGAGAGATCTATATGACAAGAACTTCAAGTCCCTCAAGAAAAAAAGCATAGAAGACTCAGAAAATGGAGAGATCTCCCATGCGCATGGATTGGTAGGATTAACATAGTGAAAATGGTTCTCTACAGATTCAATGCAATCCTCATTAAAATTCCAACCCAGTTCTTCACATACATGGAAAGAGCAGCTTTCATAACAGTAAAAACAATCCTTAACCACAAAAGAACTTCTGGGAGAAACATCGTCCCTTACCTCAAGATGTACTACAGAGTAATAGTAATAAAACCTGCATGGTATTGGAACAGAGCCAGACAGGTTGATCAAGGGAATAGAATTGAAGACACAGAAATAAACCCCACACACTTATGGACACTTGATCTTTGACCAAAATGCCAAAAATATACAATGGAAAAAAGAAAGAACCAATAAAAGAAAGAATCAATAAAATATTGCTGGTCTAACTGGCAATCAGTATGTAGAAAATGAAAATAGATCCATTTTTGTCACCTTGTACAAAACTCAAGTCCCAGTGTATTAAGTACCTCAACATAAAACCAGATGTACTGAATCAAATAGAAAAGGAAATGGGAAAGAGCCTTGAATTCATTGTTGCGGGGATGGGAGGTGGGGTATTTCCTAAATATAACTCCAATGACTCAGGCTCTAAGATCAAGACCTGATAAATGAGACCTCATGAAACTGAAAAGCTTCTGTAAGCCAAAGAAAATAGTCAATAGGGCAAACTGGCAAACTACAGATTGGTGGCAGGGGGACTTCACTAACCCCACATCTGACAGGGGGCTAAAATCCAAAATATATAAAGAACTGAAGAAGCTAAACACCACAAAAACCAAACAACCTAATCAAAAAATGAAGTATAGAGTTAAACAGAGGATTCACAACAGAGGACTCTCAAGTTAGGGAGAATTACCTACAAAATGTTAAAAGTCCTTATCCTTATGCATTAGGGAAATGCAAATCAAAACAATCCTAAGATTCCATGTTACACAAATCAGAATGGCTAATATCAAAAACTCAGAACACAGCACATGTCGGCAAGAACATGGAGAAAGAGGAACACTTCTCCATGGCTAGTGGAACTCAAACTGGGACAGCCAGTTTGAAAATCAATATGGAGGTTCCTCAAAATATTGGAAGTAGATCTACCTAAATATCCAGTTATACCACTCTTGAACATATACCCAAAAGCTGCTCCACCATACCACAAGAGCATATGTTCCACTATGTTCATAGCAACCTTATCTGTGATAGCTAGAAGCTCGAAACCACCAAGATGTTTCACAACAAAAGAATGGATACAGAAAATATGGTCCATTTACAAAATGCAATACTATTTAGCTATTAAAACAAGAACTTCATGAATTTTGCAGACAATTGGATGCATCTAGAAAATATCCTGAGTGAGGTAACTCAGACCCAAAAGGACATGCAAACAATGAACACACTAACAAGTCGTTATTAGCCAAAAAACTATAAAATACCTAGGATATAATCCACAAAAACTCAGGAAGTTTAGCAGGGAGAAGGGCCCAAGTGAGGATGCTCCAAACCCACTTGGGATAGAGAAGAAAGCAATCAAGTGAGACAGAGGGAAGAAGTGACCTAGGTGGAAGCAAGGAGAAGGAGAAAGGGGGAACATAATCAGTTATGGGGGGAAACAGGAAAGAAGCTCTGAGGGCCAGCAGAATAAATGGAAATATGAAACCTGGTGGTGAAGTAGGAGGTGGGGGGACCCTCTAGAAAGTATTAGAGATGCCCCACCAGTGGGTCCATCCCACAATCAGCCACCAGATGCAGACACTATTGCATACACCAGCAAGATTTTGCTGAAAGGACCCTGATATAGCTGTCTTTTGTGAGGCTCTGCCAGTGCCTGGCAAACACAGAAGTGGATGCTCACAGTCAGCTATTGGATGGAACACAGGGCCCCCATTAGAGGAGCTAGAGAAAGTATCCAAGGAGCTGAAGGGGTCTGCAACACTATAGGCAGAACAACAATATGAACTAACCAGCACCTCCAGAGCTCATTCATTTCTCTAGCTGCATATGTAGCAGAAGATGGTCTAGTCAGCCATCATTGGGAAGAGAGGCCCCTTGGTCTTGCAAACTTTATACGCCCCAGTACAGAGGAACACCAGGGCTAAGAAGTGGGAGTGGGTAGGTAGGGGAGCAGGAGGGGGGAGGGTATATGGGACTTTGGGGACAGCATTTGAAATGTAACTGAAGTAAATACCTAATAAAAACTGGAGAGAAAAAAAAAGAAAGTACTAGAGACCTGGCAGGTGAAAACTCAGTACTCATAGGGACTGACTTTAGCTGAAATGCTCCAAGACTCGGGGAGGGAACTTGTACAGTCTATCTCCAATAGAAAGACAGGCAGCAAGTGGGGGAATGGGGGTGCCATCCCACAGTCAAAAGCTCTGACTCAGAATTGCTCCTGTCTAAAATAACTGTAGGGACAAAAACGGTAAAGAGACTGAGGGAAAGATGGAAATGACCAACCCAACTTGAGATTCATTTCAAGGGGAGGCTTCAAAATCTGACACTATTACTGAGGATATAGTGTACTTACAGACAGGAGCCTAGTATGGATGTCCTCTGAGAGGCCCAACAAGCAGCTGACTGAGACAGACACAGATACTTAAACCCAACTATTGGTCTGAAGTCAGGGACCCCTGTGGTTGAATTAATGGAAGTCTCAAAGAAGCTGAGAAGGAGGGTGACCCCATAGAAAGTCCAGCAGTCTCAATTAACCCAGACCTCTGAGATTTCTCAGGTACTGAGACGCCAACAATGCACCATATATGAGTAGTCCGAGGCCCCCTGATACATATACGACAGAGTACTGCCTGATCTCTCCTCAGTTGTAGGAGAGTAGCCTAACAGTCGAGTGACTTGTGAACCCAGGGAGTGGGCAGGATTGGTGTGGGGCAGGGATGTCACCAGGTATCCTCTTGGAGACTGGAAGAAAAGGAATGGAGTGAGAAGTTGAGGGAGGGTAGACCAGGAGGGAGGCAATGACTGGACTGCAAAAACTAAATAAATAAGTAAGTAAGTAAGTAAGTAAATAAATAAATAAATAAATAAATAAATAAATAAATAAATAAATAAATAAATGGAAATATATATATAATATATTTAACATATATTAAAAAGATTATTTTTAAAAAGAATAGGAGTGATTTGGACCTAAGTCAAATATTTTAGCAGGGTGGTGAGAGCCATACCTTTAACCCCAGCAGAGACAAACTGATCTCTACAATATAGTTGTTTTCTAAATTACAGAGTTACAGTGAACAAGGTGGTGATGGCACACATTACCAAGGGACAAAACTCAAATAGAACTCCTCCTACTTTAGATGTTTGCATACTAGATAAATCACATACCACATTTACAGATTATTATAAAAACCTTCTACATGGTTACTAGGAGTTCAGTTAATTTGCAGTTAATTTACTGCCTGTAAAGTCATCTCCATGCATGCAGTCCTGACCAATATTGAACCAGAGGATACCATAACTGTCGATATAATATTTATTGGTGAATTTGTGATTACAGACTCTTTATTAATCAAAGGGTGTCTACCAGCATTTGCCTGTTGGTGTCTATTGCAAAATCTTTCTTTATATGGAGAATAAATATTCTCTTTGAGAAACAAATCTAGACATTTTATGAGGCATGAGAAACATTATACTCAGTCATTGTCAACCATCTTATGGTTATAAGGAGACCCCTTAAAATGATAGACTTGATCCTTTCAGGGACAGAGTCCCTAGGAGACTTTGCTATAGAAGGAAATATATTACAGTGAAACCGGTTTCATATCCTAATTCTTCAGTGTTCAGGATATGGTAGCGAATGGGTCTGTGCCTTTCTGCAGTGAGAAAATAGATCAGTTGCCTATATTCCCCATCCCTAATACACACACACTTCCCCCAAAAGAGGCACCTATTGAATTGTGGGAACCAATGTATTTTGAATCAAAGCTGGGTTTAAGTTAGAAGCATGGCTTTCTTTGTCCCTAAATCCAAGCATGCTTGTTAAAGAAAAATCCAAGATCACTGTTTCATATCAAAAGTGTTACCTGGTATGGTACACAGGAAAACAAAAGATAAGGGACTAAGTTATGTCCACTAATCTCATAATCTTTTGGTTTTCATTTGACTCTCTAAACTTCTCTTGATATATAAATACTATCTCAAAATCTTTAAGAACATATATATATATATATATATATATATATATATATATATATATGCTTTCTGTCATAGTACTAGTAGTCATACAAAGTACTAAATAATTTTTGAAATAAGGTTCATCTAATTTCCTGTATGTGTTTTCAGGTTTGAGTTTGAACCAGATATCTAGGAACAAAGTTTTTGTACCTTGGGCATGTGTAATAGACTGTGTTCCTCAAAGCTTTCTGAGATCTGCTTAAAATTCCATTTAATATATTTAAGTTTTCTACCATTCCTAGTAGTAATTTTTTCGAGGTCAGAACAAAGATGCTAGGGCCCTTCTCTGGTGAAGCCACCTAGATTGGGGTAACACAAGCCACTAAGCAAAACTGCCCATTGCCTCTTATTCCAGAAGATTCTTGACAAATATGTGACACCTTTGGGTTGACTGCTGTGGTCTACCCAGCTATAATTGACACAAGCTGACAATCATCCAAAGATCTGCTTTGAAATAAAAACTGCTCAGAACATCCAAATTCCCAAGTTCATTGAACACTGACAAGAAAATTTTATAGAACTTTGAACTCAAAAATGCTTTATCCTAAAACTATCAAATACAATGAAACTGGACATCATGGAGAGCTTGGGGAAAAAAATACTTCATTACTATAAATGCTCTTTTTAACATGACTGTAGCCATTTTGTATTCAGTCTCCATTGTACACATAAGGTCAACTAAGTTCAGATTCTCAGTCTCTACATCCCAAAGTAATTATCCATAGCTGACATTAAAGAATGCTCCGAATAAGCCAAAAAGTTATGGTTGAATCACTTGTACCCTGTTCTTTCAATGTTCTGAAATTCTACTGTCCCCCACCCTTCTTACCTCACTCAGGAACAATCAGTTTAAAGGTTAGCTGATAATACTTTGCCTAGTTACCCAAAAATGCAGTATCACTTCAATGCCTGCCTTCAAATTTTGAACCTGTTTTTTTACATGACAAGCCTGTTCTGGCAAGACTCATGCCACAATTATGTTTTTCCCTCTTGTGGTCCTGGATACCTAGTATGCTGTGCATTCAGTAAGCTATTCTTGATTAAGAGAGATTGGTGTATGTATGATTAGTGTGGCAATTCCCAGATCATAACAGTAAATAATTTTACTGTGTTAGAGTTAAAAATCTATTCTTTTTAGTTAGAAAGAAAGAGGGAAATGTTGCAAGATATATGATCACACTGTGAATTATGAGATTGTGTAATTTACTCCAAAGGCCTGATTCTAGTTGTGGTCTGACTGAACCATAACAAACACCTTTAATCCAAGAGCTTTGTGTTTATTGTAAACAAGATTTTAAAAAGGCAACCATAGGCCAGGAGGCAGAGAAAGCAACCACTTTACAGGGACTGATCATAGGGAAAAAAACCAGAAAGTAAGAAGGAGTCTGGAAGGATAGAGAGATGCACAGGAAGTAGAAGGGAGGGACATTCAGTTTGATGGTTATCTGAGATGATGTAGAGAAGGAGAACTTCCATCTCGGATACCGACCGATAAGGAAGGTAAGCTGGATGCGTTCTCTGCCTCTCTGAGCTAGCAGAGATTCATCCCAGCATCTGGTTCCTGAGTTAAACTGAATGATTATAATATGATTAAATTCAAAAGAAAGAAAATACAGCCCGTACAAAGGCATGCAAGGGGTATCTCCCTGGTCTCTGTGGCCTGACCATTTCTTTCAATGTGAAACTCATGCTACATAACAGCTCCCAACTTCTGTTGTCCTTTCTCCATTCTGAACTGAACCTCCTCACAGGCAGCAACATCTCTCAGAGTCTCATGAGCTGTGGATGGGTATGAGTTCAAAACAGTACTCTGCCCACTCTACTCTCAGTACAGCCTGGTGTCCCTGTCCTCTTTCTCTCTTTATGTTTTACCTCTCCAAACAACACTGTAGTAAAAAAGGCTTATAAGTATCTCAGTGCCCTGATAAGACATCAGATTATCTTAGGGTTGAGTTTTGCAGTGACATAGATTTGGTCAGTTAGCACCAAAGAAAGCCATTGTGCTTCCTGTGTGAAGCAGAAAATTAACTTCATACATAATCTACCCTGTGATCTCAATGTTCTGTAAAGATGGAATTTCTTTCAGCTGGAAAAAGCCAGAGATTCATAAAAAGTTCCCAAAAGGATAAGCTGAGTGGCGCATGAGGAAAAGGACAGAATTTTTCTCAATGGAGTATTCTGACCAGATTATGGAGTTTTACACTTTAGGTTTATGGGAGTAAGAAATCTGATTCCTAGAAACAGGGGATGGGCTATACTCTCCCATGAAGAGTTTCAAGATGATGCTCCCATTTCTTCTGTTTCATGAGCTATGTTATGGGTCTGCCCATGTGTTCTCTGGGCTTTAGTGGGTGCTTTTTACATTTGTCTAGGTAATGCCCCATGGATACCATGTCGTTCCTAAGGAAACTACATAGGGGGGAGAATTGAATATGAGCCCGTAGCAATGTAGGTTTTTTCTCTGGTGTTCAACTTTTTCAGAGATCACCTTAGCTTTCTCATTAAGGCTAAATCATTGTACCTTGAGGTCTTTCTCAAGGATAGATTCCTGGTGAAAATCTTAGGAATTTCTCAAAAAGAACCAACATTTTTTGATTAAGGTTCTTTCTCAAGATATGATATCCTTGACTGATTTAAACACCATGTGTCTACATGTCTGCAAGATGAAGTCAAATGAAGGATTCTGATCTTTTGCTCTTATTCTATACCATGTGTGTCCTGCAATAAATGTTCAAAGTGCAACATAAAGATACAATGAAGAAGGAGGTAGGCACAGGCAGGCATGATAGTCTTTTGTGTGTCTAGTGAAATGAATCCCACCCAGCAACCAGATAACAAATAATTACTTACAGTACACGTTGAGGTATATGGATGTTATTGACACAATTTCTGCATGTTGATTTAAGATTCGTAGGCTGTAGAATCCTATATCCTCCTTGGTGACATTGTAGATCTGCAGGGATCCATTGCTGTACAAAGTTTCTCTACCACTGTGACCAGGCCCCAGCACAGTAACATTAGTGGAAAGTGTATATTGTCCAATCTGAGGGCTCTTAATCCTCATTCCTCTGAACCAGGCTAAGGTTGTAAGATTCTCTGGCAGATTGTTGATATGTATGAGAACATTTTCTCCTTCAATCACTCGGGGTGGCACTAATTCAATGGTTATTTGGGCAGTGGTAGGCAGGTGATAACAGGTTAAAAATGAGGCTAGACAGGAATAGAGTAAAACAATCAATGTTGAACAGATGTATTCGTCACTTAGCTTAGGATTGTGAGTAGAGGTATGCCTATCCTCCTTGATTAAGTTCAACGTCATGACCTCCACTCTCTCAGAAAATCTATATCCTCCCCTCTCTATGTGATTCTTTGCTCAGATACTGGCTGATTTACTGCTTAGTATCCCCACATCCCTCCTCCATAAACGAGTGTTTGGTGTAAGGGTCAATGCTCCTCTGACCCATTCCTCTGACCTTTTTCTATGTTCCCTTTGTGGCTCTAAGGAAACTGTGACCTCATTTATAAGAATAAAATCACTGGATGCACTACATCCAGTGGTTTTTGAGGAGCTACACTGATCTATTGGTCTGTTATCTTTGGAAGGTTCAATTCCTGTAAGAGACTCAGACACCAGTCAAGAACTGAAGGAAGAGAAGCATGTAGAGAGGAAGGGAGGGGAAAATGAAGGAAGGAAGGAAGGAAGGAAGGAAGGAAGGAAGGAAGGAAGGAAGGAAGGAAGGAAGGTTTGGGGGAAGGAAGGAATTGCACATAGGTTTATGTCCATAGTTACCATATTTGGCTTTAACAAAAATAATTGTACTCATGTTTGGTTTGATATTATTTATTTTGCATTTTCTCACGTGTTGTATGTATTAGTTGTGATGATAATTGTATTTCTGTGCAGTGCTGTGTGGAAGAACATTTCTCATGGTGGGAGAGTGTATGGGCACATTTGTCAATTTTCAGGAATCTCTTCTCTCCATTTACCATGTAGGAATTAAGGAATAAATTAAGGTTGTCAAATATAGAAACACTGAGACATCTCACTGCCCCATCTTTTTTAATTTCTATTTGCAGAGTCCCACTGTCATGATTGGGAACATCAATCATCAGAATATGGAAGCCATTATGAATGACTTGTGACTTATGAATAGTAAATGGTTGGGGATTTTTGCATTCTTCATCATCTCCTGTCTCCTGAGAGCTTATGACTGCTGTGCTTCTGTCCCTCAATGTACATTCTACCCTATGGCTGCAAACAAAAACCCGGAGTTTCTTCTTGAGCGCCTGCCCTCTTTAGGAGATCCCAGATGGCTTCTGAGTTTCCCTACCTCCATACTCAGAAAGTGGGATCACTTACCTGTGAGCAGAAGCCACTGCAAGTGGGTACAGTCCTTGCATGGAAGCACAGAGGATGCTTCCATCTCTCTTCTAGCTGTGCTGTCCTCCCTCTGGAAAAAACTTTAGCTCTAGCACAGCACCCAGGTTCTTCTGTCTTTCCTTCTTCTTAGCTGAGTGTCTCCCAAGAAAGGACTACTTTCTAGAATCCAAAGGGCTGTGGGTTGTAGCGTCTGTGTCTAAGGCACTGCTCTGTTCCTTCCACTCTCAGTGCTGTCTTGAATCCCTCTCAACTTCTCTCCCTTTATGTTTTACCACCAAGAAAAGCACTGAGCAATAAAGCTGATAAGCATCCCCATGCCCTCAGAGAAAAACAGTTCATTCCAGGACTGACATCTGCTGAATCATGGTCTTGAGTCTGTCAGCATCAAAGAGGGAGTCTCCATCCTACCTAGGTGTCCTTTGGACACAGAGACTCAGCTGAGCACCCAGTCTGTCCTGTGTACTCACTGCTCTATGAAGGTGAGATTCACTCCCAGCAGGAGGTGACAAAGATGTCTCTGAGGCCCAGAAATTGACCAGCTGAGTGGTCTTTAGGAATGAATAGCAATTGTTTATCACCAGTTAATTTTCTGATGCAGTAGAAATGTTCTATAGCAGTTGTGTGTGGAGTTTCATGTCTTCAGATTTGGTAAAGTGGTGGCATGAGTTCTAGAAAGAACTTTGTGCTCCTTTTTTCCTTCAAAGGGTTTTGATGAAACTTTCCAGCCTCATGTGCTGTCTGAACTGTGTGTTGGATGAGCGCATGTCCTCTATGGTCTTCTTTGGTCACCTATGTCCATTGTCTAGGTGATTTTCCAGTGATATCACCCTTATGAGAGAAGCCAGGATGATGGGATCTTAAAGGTTACTCAGAGAGGTGTTCTCAGGCACAGGAAGTAGCTGATAGGTCAATGTAGGGTCTAATAGGGATAAAAACCAATCTACACGGGACAGACATGGCTCAAGCACTCTTCTGAGTATTGATTATGTGTCCCAATATTGCCCCCTGGAGATCACTGGGAGAAATGAAATTTCATGCCTAGGTATACAGCAGGCATGGTCAACAAGTCAAATGTGACATGTTCTGATCATTTCAGTACAGGTGGAATACAGACCCTGTCATCCTACTCACTGTGCTCTGCAGATCCAATTTCATCTAGCATAGGACAAGACTAAATACAGTTCCAAAGTTTTTCCCGGGAAGACCCGGACTAAAGTTGAAAGTAGTAGTCCTCCAAAGGATGGGCTTTCTCTCTAGGAGAGGTTTGCCTGCAAATTTTCATAGGTAAATACATAGATATTTTCTTGTTATTCAAAGGAATGGAGATAAGTGTATGGGCTTCCCTTGCATTTTCTGACCCTTCTCTGGTGTCTAAATTCTTCCCTGTTGCCCAGATGGTTTACAAGAGTTCTGTTGTTGAGTACAGAGAACATTGATTCAAATGCATGTTTCATAAGCTCTTACCTATACAGTGTTCTATGTTTCCTTCTCTTCCTATGACAAATATATCCTGAATGGAAGCAGTTTTGGAGAGGAAATGATGCATTTTCCTTAAAAGTCTGAGTCATAGTATGATACTAAAGAAATTCAAGGCAGAAAACATGCTGCTTGGTGACTTATTCTCTGTTTTACACTGTGACTCACAGTTACTAGTTTTCTTGTAAAAACTAGGAACATCTGCCTATATGGTACTGTTCACAGTGGCCTGGGTTCTCCTGCATTAGTTAGGATAATCCCCCATAGATATGTCCACCATGGAATTTGATAATAAAGTTACTCATTTGAGGAAACTTTTACAGTTGAGACCTACATAATTTTGTGCTGGGTCAAGCTAACTTGTTCATGCTATGACACTGATTCAAACTCTTAAGTCCTCCTCCGCAGGAAGAGTCCACAAAAATTCTCAATTTTCAAGTGAGAGTCCTATTCTGTTTGTTATCTTCATGACATATGCTGCTGTCCACTGTCCCTCATAGCTGTATCTTCAGAGCAAAGTACATCTCTGAGCATCTATCTCATGTTTCTCCTCTTTACATTTCCTAGATCCTGTTGTGATACCCACCACTGACATTGTGAAGAATAAATCAAACCAAACCATCAAAACATTACGTTCATTCTGACTCAGGAAAAAGCCTCCCAGGCACATTCATCAACTTCTGCTCCTGGCTCTACTGGAAGTAGATGGAACTGATCACCACCTTAAACAAGAGTAGAGCATCTGGGAGCATTTGGGGTAAAAGAACATGAGCATCATTTAAAGAACTATGTGTTCCTTCTGGGTCATGGAGCTTATGAAAGCAAATGGAGAAGACAGAAAGGCATAAGTTATTGACAGAAGGAAACTCTACTTGTCCTTAAGAAGAGTCTCTGTACTGAGGAAGTTCCCCCTACCTTCACATTCTAAGTACAGTTCAAGGATGTACAATAGATATCCAAACTGAGATGCAAGAAGAGGGGGAAGAAACAGCTGGAATGTCATGAGGGAACTGGGACTTTTTTTTTGTACGAATGGACGTAGGCTGGGAATTAGCTTCTCTGTTTATTCATAAATCCAAGGCTTCACCCCAAAACTCAGTGCTGATGTTTCACAGATTCATGTACAAAGATCTGTAATTTTCTTCCCTGTGGTCCTATTAAGGTTCATGGCATAGTACTGAACAAAGGATACACAGAATCTGATCTGCTATCATGAGTAGTGATGTTGGTGATAAAGCACTCTTAGAAGAATGATTAGGGTTTCCTGTTGATGCTTCAACAGTACTGACCATGGGGTAGGGTGTGAAAGGCAACATGGCTGGGGAGGTTGATGTTTGTATCGGGATAGAAATGAATATCCAAGAAGGATAAGCACAGGACATTTGAAACATCCATAACAAGCAGAATAATGCCACAAGTTATATCAATAGATAGAAGGGGAAGTTCTGTATCACAAGGCTATAATATCTCTTTGAGCTATTATTATCTCAGTTAAACAAGCTCCAACCTGAGCTTAAGGGGCAGAAGAGTGGAAAATTTCTAATGTAGTATGCACAAGCCCCTGATCCATCACCAGCATAAACCCAAAACAGACAGTGTACACTGAGCATGAATCTGAAATGTCCCATGTGTCTCTATCACCATGAGACTTTCAATGCAGAAGTTCTTCCAACACATTCTATTTCAGATTTAGGCCAGGCTGAATGTGCTTGGAGGACACCAGGATACCTTGGATAGCTTAGGTATCTGCATGGTGAGTCTGTGCAATTCAAGGTGGGACTATTGTTCTGGCCTTCTGTCCTTATGCAGGAACATCCATGATGAAACAGAAATTACTCCTTGCTAACATTCAGGTTTAATTGGTCATTTCAAATGACACCCACTCAGTTACAGATTAATGTCAGTTGTGACACTAAATAAGTAAGAGTTCAATTGTCCTCTGACACTTTCAATCTGTAATCTTCTGAGTGGTTTTGATCATTTATCCTCTGCAGCTAAGTTATACTCTGAGTTTCATGTTCATGCTTTAAGGCACCATCCTCAACATCCCTCCCATGGGGTTAGAATTGTGACTTGTTAGCCTCAGGTATCAGTGCTGTTCAGACAACAGTGGGACTTCTGAAAAGGCCTCTTTCAACCAGTAATTGGCCTCTTTAAACCTCACTCCGAATCCATGTCCTTAGAGAACCAGATAAGATAACTCATAGGCAGATATAGGAGAACCTGAGTGGTGAGAGGTGGTAGGTCTTCTGTGCTTTGTAGGAGGAACAGTCTTTGTCATATGGGAGTTAAACTGCATAGCTTTAAGGTTCAGATCAAGAAATAGAATTAAAGTCCTATTTTTTCTTCTGGTTCTTGCAGACCCTCTGCCTGCCTGTCACTATGATGTGCTGTGTCCCTCCAGATTCACTGATCTTTATTTCTAAGCTGGGTCTAGTGCCTTCCAAAATTTTAGTGCTCAAGACTATTTACTATATAAGACATGAAGATTTCACATTGGACTTCCCTAATAATCACCCACAAAATGTCCTCAGGATTTCATGTTTATACAGAAATTTTATACATGATACCAAAAGCAGGTTTGGAATTAAGCTAACTGCTCAGGCTGGATAATAACATAGGCCAATCTTCCTAGGTGCTTATGGTGACTGATATAAGGCAAAGGACCCCAAATAGTAAAGGATGAGTCTCAGAATGTTCTAGGAGAGTGAAGATATGGTTCAGGAGACTATGGAGTTTGCTTTGACTACCTGACTTGAGATGTATGCACCATAAGATTTTAAGGTTAGAGTCCATAGCTCATGGGTCACTGTGTGCCTTTCAGTTACTGAGTAACCCAGGAACTGCCTCAGGCTGTGAATCATTTAATCCACTTTATTTCTCTATGTTCCCTTAAAGGGAAAGGAAGCATATAAATTGATGCAGAAATTGGTCTTAAATAGTAATCTTGTGCACCCTGTATAACTTAGAGATGTCTTTGTATCCTTGCAACCATGACTTCATTGATTATGAAAACTGCCACTATGTTGTGTTTCTGATAAGGCTATACAAAAGTTTGTTCTCAATAAAATGGTGACAACTTCATTCTTTCTGTTGTTCCTTCAACCTGAGCCTGATTAATTCCTTGACCAACCATAACAGGTAAACTGTAAATAGTAAGCATGTGTGCTTATAGTATGGAGGAAGAGAGACTTGAAGCAGGACCATTGCTTTGTCAGTTGCTTCTAATGATGTGTCTCATACAGATACGCATCAAGCAGATACATTTTGTGAACTGCAGGTGGCCATTTCTTTCTTTTAATTTTTTGTATGTGTAAACTTATTTTGACTGTGGTGTGTGTGTGTGTGTGTGTGTGTGTGTGTGTGTGAGTGAGTGAGTGTGTGAAACAAAAGCATGTCTGGTGGCTAAAAAGGTAAGAAGATGACATTGGATCCTGTGTAACTGGAGTGATAGATGGTTATAAGCTGCCATGTATGTGCTGAGAACGGAACTTGGATCCTTTACAAGAGTGTCCAGTGCTCTTAGCCATTCAACTATCATTCCAGCTCTCCTAGATGGATATTTTCAGAAGCAGATCTGACTGGTAGAAGTTAGAAAGCAAAAACTTTCTAGAAATCTGGCTAGAAGAAAGACGTATGTTTGGCAGACCTTAGCTAGAGATATGGAACACTAATTTTCTCTGTATAAGATCATTGTTATTAATACCAACCATATAAAGTCAATTCCTGTAATGATTATTTCTTTTAAAAGTATAATGAGGTAAAATGAGAGACAGATGCTAATGTTTGAACATTACAAGTTAAGACAAGAGGCAAATGCTATTGTGTGAAATCAGTGACTCTCTGAGATCCATGTATTTGATACAGCATCTACTGGGAGAAACAAAGCAAAGCCCTGTCCATTATGTTTCAGGAGGACTGACAGTGACACACCAGATAACACATGATTTCTTGTTCAGTAAGTGGGGTGGGAGTCCTGGAATTCTGAAGAAATTCAACATAGGCAGGTGACTTAGTTCTAGAGTCAACCTGTCTATTTGTTTTCAGTTTCTGGATCAGATGTTCTCTCAAGCTGACAAAGGCTGAGATTAATATCTCTCAAAACAGCTCCTCCCTTCTAAACAGACACCAGGGATGGCCTCCAGGATGTAGATACTGGATATGTAGCTAAGACAGTTTGTGCTTCAAATCTGCCTGTGTGAGCATAATGTGGTCATTGTGTCTCTCACTTTCCCTGTGATGAGACACATATTTAATAAATATTGCAAGGTCTATAAAGTAGCTTAAAATATGAACAGGGACACAAACATTTGAACAATTCACCTTTCTAGACCAGCAGTATCTGTTACTATTTGCCTGCAGGAAAGATTTGTCTAGACTTAATCCCTGAGGACATGGAGTCATAAGGAGGACTTATGACTGCTGTTCCTCTCATGAGGACCCTGATATTCATGTGAAATCTTGTATGTCCATCAGAAGAGTTGTCTAACAGCCTGGACATCTGTGCAGCTGTGGTCTTGTGCTGATACTCAGGAGAAAGATATGCCCAGTGACCAATCCTTCTTGTGACTCTCATGGCAGTGCAATAGCTGATTCTATAAGTTATGAGATTCATGCAGCTAAAAAACATTCTTCTCTGTTAGCTTTAACAGCTATGTTTCAACTCTACCCATACTCCTCCAACTTAGCTGGAATCAGGAGACAAGAGACAATGATCTGTAGCCACGATTTTTATTGGTCCCCCTTTTAATAAGACCCCATAATTCCCTCAGTCAGACACTTCCTATACTGGCTAGTTTTGTGTCAACTTGACACAGATTTGAGTTATCACAGAAAAAGCAGCTCCAGTTGGGGAAATGCCTCCATGAGGTCCAGCTGTAAGACATTTTCTCAATTAGTGAACAAGGGGGAAAGGCCCCTTGTGGGTGGGACTATCCCTGGGATGGTAGTCTTGGGTTCTAGAAGAGAGCAGGCTGAGCATACCAGGGGAAGCAAGCCAGTAAGTAACATCCCTGCATCAGCTCCTGCTTCCTGACCTGCTTGAGTTACAGTCCTGATATCCTTTGCTGATCAACAGCAATGTGGAAAGTGTAAGCTGAATAAACCCTTTCTTCCCAAACTTGCTTTTTGGTAATGATGTTTGTTCAGGAATAGAAACCCTGACTAAGATACTTTCTAAAGCCCAAAGATCTAAGGCCAAATTTATTCTGAGTTCTGTAGTAAGATCTTTGATTAAAAAAAAAAAACAAAAAAACAAAGAAATGTTATAAGAATATGTGTACCTACTAGTTTTGTGTCAACTTGACACAAGCTGGAGTTATAACAGAGAAAGGAGCTTCAGTTGTGGAAATGCCCCCATGAGATCCAGCTGCGGGGCATTTTCTCAACTACTGATCAAGGGGTAAGGGCCCCTTGTAGGTGGTGCCATCTCTGGGCTAGTAGTCTTGGTTCTATAAGAGAGCAGGCTGAGAAAGCCAGGGGAAGCAAGCCAGTAAAGAACATCCCTCCATGGCCTCTGCATCAGCACCTGCTTCCTGACTTGCTTGAGTTCCAGTCCTGACTTCCTTTGGTAATGAACAGCAGTATGGAAGTATAAGCTGAATAAAACCTTTTCTCCCCAACCTGCTTCTTGTTCATGATGTTTTGTCCAGGAATAGAAACACTGAATAAGACAAATATGTTTTAATTTTAATCCCAGGTATAGGATATGAGGCTACTTCAGAATGTTCAAAGCAGATTCATGCTCTAGCAGGGGTATTATTTTGCCAGTGCAAATAGTTTTGATAAATGTATGATATTTGAAATTCTGGAGACTTTTCAGAGGATAAACAAATGCAAGATAACTGATAGAAGTGGCTGTTTGCCTGGATGATGGTTGAATTTGGTTTGTAGTAGTTTATAGAATGTTCATGTTCAAAGAGATAATAAGAAGAAATTATATAAACTGACAGCAAATATCAAGATTTCCCCAAGAATCTTGACACCTGAAATAAACAGAAAGTAGTCTAACAATATTGATGCTCTCTTTCACCTCTACCTGTCTTTTTTTTCTCCTGCCTTTTGTTGAGGTATTGGAAGGGATAAGAGTAAAGAAGAAATAAAGTAGAAAATTATTGAGTAACAATGGCCTATTCTAATTCTTTGGCTGAGTTATTCTATTCATATCCTCCTCTCAGCAGGGTGAATTCAGATAAAGGATTCTGACATTGTAGTTCGTCTACACTCCATGTGCCCTACACTAAGTGCTAAAACCTAATTTGGGTACAAACTACTGACAGGGAGTAGACACAGTCCAAATATGATGCTCTTGTTTGTGCAAAGTAGAAGCCCCACACTGAGCACCCAGAAATAAAAAAGAACCATGGACTGTTTATATGGTTATTAACATGTGTTTCTTTCATTTCAACCTCAACATTTCAGATTTGTAGGAAAAAACCCTTTGTCCATGAGGATGGTGTTCTGAAACAAAAGAAATTCATTGGTGTATATTGTGACTCTGAAACTGTGTAGAGGAAAAAGAACAGTTTTATTCCTGGCAATTACAAGCTGTGTGAGTCAGTGACTGTTAACCACACTTACCCCTTTGTATCAGTAAAAGGTTTGAATATTCCCTGACACATCAAGAACAAATAGTACATTCCCCATTGTCTGCATTGTACAACAGTGATCCAAGACTGAGTTGAGCAGTTTGTGGAGGGTACCATTGAAAATGAGGCTAGGAGCTGGAGAGATAGCTTTGTGGTTGAGAGCACTGGTTGCTCTTTTAGAGGACTTGGGTTCAATTTGCACCACTCAAAAGGCTGCTTACCACTGACTATAACTCCAGTTTTGAGGAATCTAAGCCCTCTTCCAAGGTCTGCTGACACATGCAGTTAGTATGCAGAACAACTTGTATACAAAACTCGAATATAAATCAATCAATAAATAAATACATAAATGCACTTTAAAATTAAATTTAACTTCCAGTCTGAGCAGGTGCCCTGAACAAACTTTGGGCACGAACTCCATAGCCAATCCCACAATATCCAGAAGAAGCTCCACTCCCAGGCACTGTAGCATGACAATCATCAAATGATTAGAGGTGAGGAGGACATAAGATCTGTTCCAACATCACTGGGAGTAACTGGGACCAGTGGGATCCAGGGACTCAGGAACCCTGCCCAAACACTGGCTTGGGTTCCTTCCAGTCTGAGCAGGTGCTGTGAGCAGACTTGGGTGTGAACTCTGCAGTCATTCCCACAATGCCTAGAGGAAGGTCCACTCTCAGGTGCTCTAACACACCCAGGATCACAGGATCACATGAGCTTGGACACAAGGATGTCAGGTTCCCAGAGGCAGCTTGACTCCCAGGATCTCTGACAAACCCAGGATCTCAAGAACACAGAATCCCAGAATCATAGGATCACAAAGACGCCTGGACTCTGAGGAGTTCTGACACAACCAGGATCAAAGGTAAGACAGGTTCCAGTCAGATACAGTGAGAGCAGGCAGCACTAGAGATAATCAGGTGGAAGGAGACAAATGTAATAATATAAGCAACAGAAACCAGGGCTAATTGGCATCATCAGAACACAATTCTCCCACCATAGCAAGTCCTAGATACACTATCATATTGGAAAAGCAAGATTCGAAACTAAAACTCACTTCCCGTGATGAATATAGAGGACATAAATAACTCCTTTTAAGACAGACATAAATAACTCCTTTTAAAAAAAATACAGGAGAACACAGGTAAACAGGTAGAAGCCCTAAAAGAGGAAACACAAACCTCCCTTAAAGAGTTACAGGAAAACACAATCAAACAGGCACAGGAAATGAACAAAATCATTCAAGATCTGAAAATGGAAATAGAAACAATGAAGAAATCACAAAGGGAGACAACCATGGAGTTAGAAAGCATAGGAAAGAGATCAGGAGTCATAGATGCGAAACTCACAAACAGAATACAAGAGATAGAATATAGAATCTCAGGGACAAAAGGTACCATAGAAAACATTGACAAAGCAGTCAAAGAAAATGCAAAAGGCAAAAAGCTCCTAAAGCAAAACACCCAAGAAATCCAGGACACAATAAGAAGATTAACTCTAAGGATAATCGGTATAGAAGAAAGTAAAGATTCCCAACTTCAAGGGCTAGTAAATGTCAACAACAGTACAGAAGAAAATTTCTCTAACCTAAACAAAAAAAAAATGCCCATGAACATAGAAGAAGCCTACAGAATTCCAAATTTCAGAAAAGAAATTCCTCCAATCACAGAGACTGTAAAAGCCAGAAGATCCCAGGAAGATGTCATACAGACCCTAACAGAACATAAATGCCAGCCAGCACAGGCTACTAGACCCAGCAAAACTCTCAATTACCATAGACAGAGAAAACAGATGTTCCATAACAAAACCAAATTTATACAATAGCTTTCCAGAAATCCAGCCCTAAAAAGGAAAATAGATGGAAAACAACAGAAGGAGGAAAAGTTCAACCTAGAAAAAGCAAGAAAGTAATCTTTCAACAAACCAAAAAGAAGATAGACACAAAAATATAATTCACCTCTAACAACAAAAATAACATGAAGCAACAATCAATTTTCCTTAATATTTCTTAACTGCAGTGGACTCAATTACCCAATAAAAAGAAATAGGCTAACAGACTGGATATGTAAACAGAACCCACCATTTTGCTGTATATAGGAAACCCACTGCAGTGACAAAGATAAACACTACTTCGGAGAAAAGGTTGGAAAACAATTTTCCAAGAAAATGGTCCCAATAAATAAGCTGGAGTAGCCATGCTAATATTGAATAAAATTATCTTTAAAACAAAAATTATCGGGAAGGAGAGCCATCTTTGCTTGGGTGCACTGCCAGGGAGATGGCAGCCTGGAGAAGCATCACAGCTTCTGGGAAAGATCCCATTTCTGGTTTCAGTCAACCAGCACCTTTCCCACCCAAGGAGGGGTGTCTGCCTGGGAGGAGTCTCTGGGCCTGAACTGATAGGAGGGCCATCTTTGCTCAGGTGCACTGCCAGGGAGAGGGCGACCTGCAGAAGTGACACAGCTTCTGGGAAAGATCCCGAATCTGGCTCCAGTCACCCAGCACCTTTCCCGACCGAGGAGGGGTGTCTGCCTGGGAGGAGTCTCAAGGCCTGAGCTGGCAGGAGCCATCTTTGCTCCTGTTGTTCGCTTAGGCTCCAGTCTGCACGAGTGAGAGTGTGGACTGCAGAAGCTATACTGCTTCAGAACAGACAGAAGCAACCTAACTTCTGGGACAGACCCTGTTTTGGGCTCCAGAAATTTGGGCACCTTCTTCCCTAGAGGAAAGGTGGCCACCTGTGAGGGTTCTGTCTGCCAGAGCAGGTAGAGAGTCATATTGTGTCCAGGGTTCCTCAGTGGCTAGTCTGTGCAGGTGAGTGAATAAACTGCAGAGGCAACACATCTTCTGGGACAGGCCCTGTTTTGGGCCTACATCTTCAGTAAGGAAGCAGATCTGAACACCAAGATTCTGCTCACATTCCCTGATAGAGGAGAGCTTCCCTGCAGAGAGTAATCTGACCACTGAGACTCAGGAAAGAGCTGGACTCCCAGGACTGCTGATAGAGGCTAACAGAATCACAGGAAGAACAAGCTCCACCCAGAAACAACTATAACAATTAAATCCAGAGATCACCAGATGGCGAAAGGAAAATTTAGGAATCTTACTAACAGAAACCAAAACCACTCACCATCATCAGAATCTAGCACTCCCACCTCAGTCAGTCCTGAATACCCCAACACACCCGAAAAGCAAGAAT
>NC_034608.1:13128679-13170048 GCF_900095145.1 Mus pahari | reverse complement strand
AACTTACATAATATGCACTCACTGATAAGTGGGTATTAGCCCTGAAACCTAGACTACAACTTGTAAAACACATGAAACTCAAGAAGAAGGAAGACCAAAATGTGGACACTTTGCCCCTTAGTATTGGGAACAAAACTCCCATGGAAGGGGTTACTGAGACAAAGTTTGGAGATGAGACGAAAGGATGGACCATCCAAAAACTTCCCCACCCAGGGGTCCATCCCATAATCAGCCACCAAACGCAGACACCATTGCATACACCAGCAAGATTTTGCTCAAAGGACCCTGATATAGCTGTCTTTTGTGAGGCTCTGCCAGTGCCTGGCAAACACAGAAGTGGATGCTCACAATCAGCTGTTGGATGGAACACAGGGCCCCCATTAGAAGAGCTAGAGAAAGTACCCAAGGAGCTGAAGTGTTCTGCAACACTATAGGCGGAACAACAATATGAACTAACCAGCACCTCCAGAGCTCATTCATTTCTCCTGCTGCATATGTAGCAGAAGATGGTCTAGTCAGCCATTATTGGGAAGAGAGGCCCCTTGGTCTTGCAAACTTTATATGCCCCAGTACAGTGGAACACCAAGGTCAAGAAAGGGGAGTGGGTGGGTAGGGGAACGGGGGGGGGAGGGTATAGGGGACTTCGGGGATAACATTTAAATGTAAATGAAGTAAATACCTAATTAAAATTGAAAAAAAACTGTTCTCTGTTTTCTAAACAGACCTTACCTGATTGCAATTCAAAACTATGTTCTCACTCAAGAGTGTTTGGGGGGGGGAGGGAAGAGATGATGCCTGCCCAATCTCTTTCTGTAGAATACCTGCGTCATCTTTTAATCGCTTCATTTTATAAGATTTATATTATTTGTATGTGTGTTGTGCTTCTGTATGTGAGTTCAAGAGCCCTCTAAGAACAAGGAACTGTGTGGCATCTCCTGGAAGTGGA
The DNA here is from genome assembly GCF_900095145.1 of Mus pahari. Taxonomy (NCBI): domain Eukaryota; kingdom Metazoa; phylum Chordata; class Mammalia; order Rodentia; family Muridae; genus Mus; species Mus pahari. The sequence goes on along the minus strand of NC_034608.1, from coordinate 13,169,102 downwards.
TATAGTTAAGGTTTTGCTATCTCCTAAGATTGTTGCTGAGAACTGAATTCATGTCATCTGGAGGAACCACAAGTTCTCTTATCCACTGAGCTATCTCTCCATCCTTTCTTTAATGTTTCAATGCTCTATGGCTTTGTGTTTCCAGTAAACCCTTTATTTTACCTTCTAGAATCCAGTGTGCTTTTCAATGCATTGCAACTAGAACTTTGTGAGGACAGGAATCTGCCAGTTTTTTAAAATTTTAAATTATGTTATTTATTTATATCCTAGTCATTGCCCTCCTCAGTGCCCCCTCCCACAGTTCCTCATCCCATTATTCCTCCTCATTGCCTCCAATAGGGTGCTTTCACCCTCACCAGACCTCCTCTTCCTTGTGACCTCAAGGTTGTAGAGTATTAAGCTCATCTTCCCAACCACTCCCACCCACCCCACCCACTCCCACCCACCCAACCCACCTCATTGCCCTAGCATTCCCCTACACTAGGGCATTGAGTCTCCACAAGACCAAGGGGCTCCCCTCCCACTGATGCCAGATAAGGCAATCCACTGCTACATATGCAGCTGGAGCCATGGGTCCCTCCATGTGAATACTTTTGTGGGTGGTTTAGTCCCTGGGATCTTTGGTGTGGTTGGTTGATAGTGTTGCTTCTCCTGTGGGGTTGCTAAGCCCTTGAGCATCTTCATTCCTTCCCCTAAGTCCTCCATTGGGCTACACAAGCTTAGTTCCATGGTTGGCTGTGTGCATCCACATCTGTATTAGTTAGGCTCTGCCAGAGCCTCTTAAGGATCAGTGACACCAGACTCCTGTCAGCAAGTGCTTCTGGACATCAGCAATAGTGTCTGGGTTTGGTGCCTTGAGTTTGGATGGATTCCTAGGTGGGGCAGTCTCTGGATGACCTTTCCTTCAGTCTCTGCTCCACTCTTTGTCTCTGCATTTCCTTTTAACATTTAATATTTTTGAGATTGATGGGTGGCTCCATCCCTCAAGCAAGGGCCTTGCATATCCATTGGGTATGGTCTGTACAGGTTCTCTCTCCCCTTTGTTGGGTGTTTGGCTGATGTCATCCCTGTTGAGTCCTGGGAACCTCTTAGGTCCCTGGAGTCTGGGACTTTCTAGTAGCTACCCACAGTTCCATATCTACACTGAGACACACCTTTATTCAATATCCTGACCCACTGTACTTTTCCCCCATCTAATCCCACACCTCATCTTACCCCCTTTTCCCTCACCCCTCTCTCATTTCCAGAGCCCAAACTCCCTCTACTTACCTCTTTTCTCTTTTGAGTAGGACTGAAGCATCCAAATTTTGATCTTTGTTCATCTTTGTTTTCCTATGGTGTGTGAGTTGTATCATGGGCACTGAGAGGTTTGTTTGTTTGTTTTTAGCTAATATCCCCATATCAGTGATTTAAACCATGTGTGTTCTTTTGTGAATTAGTTACTTCACTTAGGATGATATTTTCTAGTTCCATCAATTTGCCTAAGAATTTAATTAATTCATTGTTTTAATAGAAATGTACTACATTTTCTGGATCCATTCATCTCTTGAGGGACATCCGTGTTTCCAGCTTGTAGATATCATAAATAAGACTGATTTGAACATATTGGGGCATATATTGTTGATATACATTGGACCATCTTTTGGGTATGCCCAAGGATGGTATAGCTGGGTCTAATTTTCTGAGGAACCACCAGACTGATTTCCAGAGTGGTTGCAATCCCAGCAGCACTGGAGGAATGTTCCTCTTTATACACATCCTTGCCAGAATCTGCTGTCACCTGAGTTTTTGATCTTAGCCATTCTGACTGGTGTGAGGTAGAATCTCATGGTCATTTTGGTTTGCATTTCTCTAATAAATAAGGATTTTGAACATTTCTTTAGCTGTCTCATGGCCATTTGAGATTTATTAGTTGAGAATTCTTCATTTAGCTCTGTACCCCATTTTTAATAGGGTTATTTGGTTCTCTGGAGTCTAACTTCTTGAGAGTTCTTTGTATATTTTCAATATAAGTTCTCTATTGAATGAAGGGCTGGTAAATATCTTTTCCCAATCTGTGGGTTGCCATTTTGTCCTATTAAGAGTATCCTTTGCCTTACAGAAGCCTTTCAATTTTATGATTTCCCATTTGTCAATTATTGTTCTTAAACTATGAGCCATTGGTATTCTGTCTAGGAAAATTTTCCCCTGTGACAATGTGTTCAAGGTTCTTTCCCACTTTCTATTCTATTAGATTCCATGTATCTGGTTTTATGTGGTGGTCCTTGATCCACTTGGACTTGAGCTTTGTATTGGGAGATGAGAATGGATCAATTTGCATTGTTTTACATGACCACTGCCAGTAGAATCAGCACCATTTGTTGAAAATACTCTTTTTTCCACTGGATAGTTTTGGCTTCTTTGTCAAAGATCAAGTGGCCATAGGTGTGTGGGTTTATTTCTGGGTCTTCAGTTCTATTCTATTAATCAACCTGCATGTCTCTGTTCCTGTATCATGTGGTTTTTACCATTATTGCTGTGTAGAATAGCTTTAGGTCAGGGATGGTAATTACCCCAGAACTTCTTTTATTGTTGAGGATGGTTTTCACTATTCTGGTTTTTTGTTATTCTAGATGAACTTGAGAAATGCTCTTTCTGTCTGAAAAATAGGGTTGGGATTTTGAAAGGCATCTTAGGGTTATACTGCTATGAAAAGACATCATGACCAAAGCAAGTCTTATAAAGGGCAGCATTTAATTGGAGATGGCTTACAAGTTCAGAGCTTCAGTCCATTATCATCAAGGTGGGCGTTTTGCAGCATCTAGGCAGGCATGATACAGGTAGAGCTGAGAGTTCTGCATCTTCATTTGAAGGCTACTAGTGGAAGACTGACTTCCAGGCAGCTAGGTGATGGTCTGAATCCCACACCCATAGTTACACACCTACTCCAACAATGCCACACCTCCAAATAGTGCCACTCCCTGGGCCAAGCATATACAAACAATGACATTCCACTCCCTGGCCCCCATAGCCTTGTTCAAACACCTGAGACTTTGAGGGCCATACCTAGACATAACATAATAAAAAAGTACACTTAGTGCAACTTCCAAAGTCTCCATAGTGTATAGAAGTCTCAGCAAAGAAAGTCCAAAGTTCAGTCTCTTCTGAGATTCATACAATCACTTAACTGTGACCTCCAAGACAAGACAGGACACCAGCTGGGCAATCTCCAAAAATCTCCATGTCTGATGTCGAAGTGGTTCTCAGATCTCCACTCCTTTTCCATCTTTGTTGACTGCAACAAACTTCTCTGTCCTGGGCTGGCTCTACTCCCTGTTAGCAGCTTTCCTAAGCAGATAGCCCATAGCTCCAGCATCTCAAACATCTCAGGGTCTCCAAGGCAACTTCAATGTTATATAGCTTCTTGTTTCAATGCCTGGGATCCACATGTGATCTTCTGGCATCCTCCAAGGTGTTTCTACACTTTTATAGCTTTGTCCTTTTTAGTACTCTAAGCTCAGATTCATTCACTCCACTACTGCTTCTGTTCTTGGTGATCATCCAATACACTCCAATACATCTCCAATACACTGAGGTCTTCTGCTGCTTCAAAATGTTCTTCATAATATTTAACCAGAGAAAAAGTCTCTGTTGGGCTTTTTTGAAACTTCCTTCATCTATAGAATTAATATAAATCTCTCTACTTTAGCCTAGGCAATCTCTTCAGACAATGGCAAAAATAGCCACATTCTTCATCAAAACATAACAAAACAGACCACATATTAAAGTTTTCTACTGAAAACTCTTGGCCCAGCAGGCCTATGTGGTTCAAATGACCCACAGCACCACTTCCATATTTCTACTAGGATAGCCCATTAAGCCCCACTGAAAGCATTCCATGGTTTTTCAAATCCTAAGACTAAATATCCATATTCTTTTAAACAAAGCATGATCTGGCTTATAACAGCCATATTCCAGACCAACTTCTGTCTTAGGATTTTACTGCTGTGAATAGACACCATGACCAAGGCAAGTCTTATAAAGGACAACATTTAATTGGGAATAGCTTGCAGGTTCAGAACTTCAGTCCATTATCATCAAGGTAGGAGTATGACAGCATCTAGGCAGGCATGGTGCAGGCAGAGCTGAGAGTTCTACATCTTCATCTGAAGGCAACTACTGGAAGACTGACTTTTAGGTAGCAAGGGTGAGGGTCTTAAGTCCACACCCAGAGTTACACACCTACTTCAAAAAATGCCACACCTCCAAATAGTGCCACTCCCTGTGCCAAGCCTGTTAAAACCATGACAATAGGGATTACACTGAATTTGTAGATTGTTTTTGATAAGATGGAAATTTTCACTCTTTTTATCCTGATGATCCATGAGCATTGGAGACCTTTCTATCTTCTGAGGTCTTCATCAGTTTATTTCTTGAGAGACTTGAAGTTCTGTACCATACAGATATTTCACTTGCTTGGATAGAGTTACAGCAAGATATGTTATATTATTTGTGACTATTGTGAAGGGTGTTGTTCCCCTAATTTCTTTCTCAGCCTGGATATACTTTCACTAGAGGAAAGCTACTGTTTGGTTGAGTTAATTTTATATCTAGTCACTTGGCTGAAGGTGTTTAACAGCTGCAGGCATTTTCCTGTGGATTTGGGGGGGGGGTCACTCATGTATACTATCATATCAGAAACAAACAGTGATTTTTTGATATCCCCCTTTTCCAATTTGTATCACATTGATTTCCTTTTGTTGCCATTTTGTTCTGGCTAGAACTTCAAGAATGATACTGAATAGATAGGGGGAAAGTAGATAGTCTTGTATTGTCCTTGGTTTTAGTGCGATCACTTCAAGTTTCTCTCCATTTAGTTTGATGTTGGCTATTGGTTTGCTATATATTGCTTTTATTATGTTTAGGTATTGACCTTGTATTCCTAATTTCTCCAGTACTTTTAACATGAAGGGGTGTTGTATTTTCTTAAAGGCTTTTTCAGCTTATAATGAGATGATCATGTGGGTTTTTTTATTTGAGTTTGTTTATATAATGAATTACATTGTTGTTTTTCCATATATTGAAACATTCCTACATCCCTAGGATGAAGCCTACTTGATCATGTTGAATGATGATTTTGATGTCCTTGGATTCAGTTTTCAAGAATTTTATTGAGTATTTTTGCATCAATATTCATGTGGAAAATTGGTCTGAAGTTCTCTTTCTTTGTTGGGTCTTTGTGTGGTTTAGGTATCAGTGTAACTGTGGCTTCATAAAATGTATTGGATAAAGTTCCTTCTGTTTCTATTTTATGGAATAGTTTGTTAAGTATTGGGATTGGGTGTTCTTTGGACGTCTGATAGAAAATTCACTAAAACCATTAGGCTTTTATTGTTTGGAAGATTTTTAATGACTGTTTCTATTACTTTAGGGGCTATGGGACTGTTTAGATGGTTTATCTGATCCTGAATTTACTTTGGTACCTGGTATCTGTCTCAAAAATCATCCATTTCATCTAGATTTTCTAGTTTTTTTTTTTTTTTTGCATATAGACTTTTATAGTAGGATCTGATGGTTTTTTGAATTTCCTCCATTTCTGTTGTTATGTCTCCAGTTTCATTTCTGATTTTATTAATTTGGATACTGCCTCTTGGCCCTTTAGTTAGTTTGGCTAGGGGTTTATCCATCTTGTTGATTCTTTNATTATTGTTTAATAATTTCATGAATTAATAATTTACTTAGTGATGATTAATAATGTATAATTAACTATAATATTATATATTATTATTATTATTCCAAATAGGAAGCAAACATGTTAAACACTTGTGATTTTTTTTTTTTTTTTTTTTTTTTAGTATAAGTATTTGCAAGTGGGATCTGATAATTTTTAAAAATTTTTTCAGTTTCTGTTATATTTCCCTTTAATTTTCTGATTTTGTTAATTTGGATACTGTCTCTGTGACCTTTGGTTAGTCTGGATAAAGATTTATCTTTCTTGTTGATTTTCTCAAACAAAACAAAACAAAACAAAACAAAAACAAAAACAAACCCAAACCAACCTCTGGTTTGTTGATCCTTTGTGTATTTCTCTTTGTTTCTGCGTGGTTGATTTCAGCCCTGAGTTTGATTATTTCCTGCCGTCTACCTCTCTTGGGTGTATTTGTTTCTTTTTGTTCTAGAGCTTTCAGGTGTGCTGCTAAGCTGCTGGTGTATGATCTCCCTAATTTCTTCATGAAGGCACTCAGAGCTATGAGTTTTCCTTTTAGTACTGCTTTCATTGTGTCCCATAAGTTTGGGTAGATTGTACCTTCATTTGCATTAAGTTCTAAAAAGTCTTTAATTTCCATATTTCTTCCCTGACAAGGTTGAATAGAGAGTTGTTCAGCTTCCATATGTATGTGAGTTTTCTTTTGTTTTTGTTGTTATTGAAGATGAGCCTTAGTCCTTGGAGATCTAATAGCATGCATGGGATTATTTCAATCTTCTTGTATCAGTTGAGGCTGGTTTTGTGTTCAATTATATGGTCAAGTTTGGTTAACATACCATGAGGTGCTGAGAACAAGGTATAATCTTTTATTTTATGGTGAAATATTTTCTAGATATCTGTTAAGTACATTTGGTTCATAACTTCTGTTAGTTTCATTTTGTCTCTGTTTAGTTTATGATCCCATGGTTTGTCCATTGGTGAGAGTGGGGTGTTCAAGGCTCCTACTATTATTGCGTGAGTTTCGATATGTGCTTTGAGCTTCAGTAATGTTTATTTTACAAATGTGGGTGCCTTGGAACTTGGGGCATGGATGTTCAGAATTAAGAGTTCATCTTGGAGGATTTTCCCTTTGCTGAATATGTAGTGTCTTTCCCCATCTTTTTTGATAACTTTTGATTGAAAGACTATCTTATTGGATACTAGAATTGCTACTCCAGCTTGTTTCTTCAGACTACTTGCTTAGAAAAAATTTCCAGCCATTTTCTTTGAGATAGTGTCTGTCTTGGTCACAGAGGTGTGTTTCCTGCATGCTGGATCCTGTTTCCATACCTAGTCCTTTAGCTTATGCATATTTATTGGGTAGTTGAGTACATTGATTTTGAGAGATATTAAGAAACAATGATTGTTACTTCCTGTTACTTTTGTTGTTAGAGGTATAATTAGGTTTGTGTGGTTCTTTTCTTCCGAGAATGTTGTAAGAAGATTAATTTCTTGCTGTTTTATTAGATGTAGTTTCCTTCCTTGTGTGGGAGTTTTTCTTCTATTAACCTCTGTATGCCTGGATTGGTGGGAAAATGCTGAAAATATTTTTCTTTCGTTATAGAATGTTGGTGTCTCCTACCCCCACTAACCACTCCCCCTCCACAGAAATACCAGAGTGCTACCCAGTTCGCCTGGACCACCCACCATCGCCCGGACCGCCCACCATNGCTCGGACTGCCCACCATCGCCCGGACCGCCCACCATCGCTCGGACTGCCCACCATCGCTCGGACTGCCGCGACAACTTCAAAGGACTCAAGGGCATGCTGGGAACCCTTCCTAACCCTTCCTTGTACTTAAGCAAGTCCGATCAATAAAAATTCGAGCCTTGATCAGAATTCTTGCCAAGGTCTCCATATTTCTTTTCGCAGCCCTTTTCCCTTTCAGGAGTTCCCGCTCTCCAGTGCGGATCCAGACCGGAGTGTTTCTGCAGGCAGAAACACTCAATAGAATATCTTGGTATCTTCATCTATGGCAATTGAGAGTTTTTCTGGGTATAATAGCCTGGGCTGGTACTTTTGTTCTTTTGGGTCTATATGACATCTGCACAAGATTGTCTGGCTTTTTGAGTCTCTGTTGAGTAGTCTGGTGGTCTGGTGCAATTTTGATAGGTCTGCCTTTATATTTTACTTGTACTTTTTTTCTTAATCTCTTTTAATATTCTTTCTTTGTTCTATGCATTTGGTGTGTAGATTATTATGTAACAGGAGGAATTTTTTCTGGTCCAATCTGTTTAGTGTTCTGTAAGTTTCTTTTATGTTTATGAGCTTCTCTTTCTTTAGATTAGGGAAGTTTTCTTCTCTAATTTTTTGAATATATTTACTGTCCATTTGAGTTTAGAGTGTGTGTTCTCTTCTCTACCTATTATTTTTAAGTTTGGTCTTTTCATTGTGTCCTTAATTACTTGAATTTTTTGAGTTAGGACCTTTTTGATTTTTTTGTATTTTCTTTGACTGTTGTGCCAATGTATTCTATGGTATCTTCTATTCCTGGGGTTGTCTTTTCTATCTCTTGTATTCTGTTGATGATGCTTGCTTTGTGATTCCTGATCTCTTTCCTATGTTTTCCATTTCCACCATTGTCTACCATTGAGTTTTCTTTAGTGTTTCTATTTCCATTTTTAGATCCTGGATGGGTTTGTTCAATACCTTCACCTCTTTGCTTGTGTTTTCATATATTTCTTTAAGAGATTTATGTGTTTACTCTTTAAGGGCTTCTACTTACTTACCTGAGTTCTGTATTTGTTTGAGGGAGTTATTTATGTCCTTCTTACAGTCCTCTATCAATTCAAGAAAAGGGACTTTAGATCTAAATCTTGCTTTTCAGGTGTTTTGGACTATCCAGCACTTGCTGTGGTGGAAGAACTGGGGTCTGATGTTGCCAAGTAGTATTAGTTTCTGGTGTCTATGTTTTTGTTCTTGCCTCTCATCATCTGCTTATCTCTAGGGCTAACTGGCCTTGCTGTCTGTTACTGGAGCCTGTCCCTCCTGTGATTCTGATTGTGTCAGAGGTCCTGGGAGTTCAGATGTGTCTGTTATCCTGTGATTCTGGTTGTGGCAGAGCTCCTGGGAGTCAAGCTCTCTGTGAGACTGTGAGATTTTAGCGTATCCAAGATCCCATGATCATGGATTTGTCATAGCTCCTGTAATCCTGGGTTTGTCAGAGCTCCTGTGATCCTGGGTGTGTCAGAGCTCCTGTGATCCTGCATGTGTCAGAGCTCCTGGAAGTCAATCTTCCTCTGGTTGTTGTAGGAATGGGTGGCAAACCAGTGCTGTGGTCAGCACAAACCAGAAAAATGTAACTCTGGTTGGGCAGGGTTCCTGTGTCACTGGTTCCCAGGGCATCCTAGTTACTCCCGATTTTGATGTGGATGTTGTCCACTCACATGAGGTCCTGGGGCATCAGAGCTCCTAGGAGTAAAGCTTTCTCTGGGTTTTGCTGGAGTGGGTGGGGAGCTAGACCCTTGGGTCCACTCCAAGTGGAGGTGCACACTATAAGTAATGTGAGCCTCTGCCTGGGCAGTCATTCCTGCATACTGGGTCCTGAGATCCTGGTATGTCAGAGCTCCTGGCAGTCAAGCTTTGTCTAGGTATTGCTGGAGTGGGTGAGGATCCAGCATTCTCTTTGTTTCTAACTGGTTGATTTCACCCCTGATTTCGACTATTTCCTAACATAGATTCCTTTTGGGTGTGTTTGTTTCTTTCCATTCTGCAGATTTCAGGTGTGCTGTTAAATTGCTTGAAGGGATCTCTCTAATTTTGTTATAAAGGCACTTAGTGCTATGAATTATCTTCTTAACAGTGCTTTCATTGTGTCGTATAAGTTTCAGGTATGATGTGTATTAATTTTCAGTGAATTCTTTGAAGCATTTGATTTCTTTCCTTATTTCTTCCCTGACCAAATTATCTTTGAGCAGAAAGTTGTTTAGTCTCCATGAGTATGTGGGGTTTCTGTTGTTTTTCTTGTTATTGAAGGCTAGCCTTATTCTGTGGTCATCTGATAGAATGCATGGGATGATTTCAATATTTTTGTATCCATTAAGACCGGTTTTGTGACTGATTATATGGTCAGTTTTGGAGAAGGTACCATGAGGTGCTAAGAAGAAGGTATATTTTCTTGTTTTGGGGTGAAATGTTCTGCAGATATCTGTTAAATCCATTTGGTTCGTAATTCCTATTAGTTTCACTGTGTCTCTCTTTAGTTTCTGTTTTGGAAAATAATAATAAAAACAAAACCAAATACCCCCCAAAATGAACCAGCTTATTCCTATACTTGTGCCTCTGCCCAGGCGGCCTAGCTGGCCACTCACTGGTGAGCAAAGGCCACCCTGATTTTATCACATGGAGACTCTCACTCAAAACTCCACAATCTCTCCACCCAGCTCACTAGGTTCCTTCTGGCAGGTCAGTACCATGCCATCCCATGCTTCAAAATCCCCCACAATTTTGGTTGTGCATATCTGGCAAACCCATGCTTTGCCATGGTACCTTTCTCTATTCAACTCAGAAGAGCCATTGCGTGAAGGAAGACACAACAGAAATTTAGTCCAGAAACAATGGTAACTCAATCTCTGGGTGCAACAACTAAAACCTAATCTTGAAAGCCTTATTAGAATCTGATTCCTCCAATGGCAAATCCTTGCAGATCCGCCATGATACCAGGGAAATTCTAGCAGCTACATCTTACCCATCTGCTGTCCCCATTCCAAAAGGACCTAATTCTCTCCTGCTTCCTCTCTTCCTCAGTCCAATCTGGAAGTCCCGCCTAGTCACCCAGTGATTGGCTACTTTATTCATTAGAGGATTGGTTCACAAGAAACCACATGATCCTGTGACTCATTCCTTATTCCAGATAGCCTCTTCTGGTAGAGCAGAATTAACGTAAAATAAAAGCACCGTAGAGCCATCCACAACATGTTTTTGTTTCAATGACTTGTCCATTGGTAAGAGTGGGATGTTGAAGTCCACCACCACTACTGTGTAAGGTCCAGTGTGTGTTGAGCTTTAGTAAAGTTTCCTTAATGAATGTGGGTAACCTCACATTTGGGGCATAGATATTCAGAACTAAGACTTCCTCTTGGTGGATTTTTCCTTTAATGAATATGAAGTGTCCCTCCCCATCTCATTACATAACTTTTCATTTAAAGTCTACTTTATTAGTTATTTGAATGGCAACTCCAGCTTGTTTTTTTTTGGGGGGGGGCATTTGCTTGGAAAGCTTTTTCACAGCCTTTTACTATGAGGTACTGTTAGTCTTTTGTCACTAAGGTTTGTTTCTCTTATGCAACAAAATGATGAATGCTGCTAAACTATCCAGTCTGTTACCCTGTGTCTTTTTATTAAGGAATTATGTCCATCGATGTTGGCAGATATTAAACATAGATGACTGTTAGTTCCTATTATTTTTGTTACTGGAGGTAGTATGTGTGTATGATTCTATTCTTTTGAGTTTATTGTGATCTGTTTAGTTTCTTATTTTCTTAGACCCTTTTTGTGTTGGATATTTTGTTCCAGTATTCTCTGTAGGGTTGGATTAGTAGCCAGATATTGTTCAAATTATGTTTTGTCATGGAATATCTTGGATTCTTCATCTATGGTGATTGAGAGTTTTGGTGTGTATATCAACCTGGGGTGGCATTTGTGTTCTCTTAGTGTCTGAAATATGTCTGTCCAGGATCTTTTGACTTTTAGAGTCTCTGTTGAGAAGTCTCATGTAATTCTGATAGGTCTGCCTTTATATGTTGCTTAAAGTTTTTAACATTCATTTGTTTTGACATTTAGTGTTTTGATTCTTATATGATGAGAGTATGTTTTTTCCTGGTGCAATCTATATGGTGTTCTGTAGGCTTCATGCACACTTAATGGACATATCTTTCTTTAGGTTATGGAAGTTTTCTTCTATGATTTTGAAGATGTTTTCTGGCCCTTTGAGATGGGATTCTTCCCCCTTCTATTTTTATTATTCTTAGGTTTGATATTTTTATTGTGTCCCAAATTTCCTGGATATTTGGGGTTAGGAGCTTTTTACAATTTATATTTCCTTTAAAAACATGTCGATATTTTCTATGGTATCATCTACACTTAAGATTCTCTCTTCTGTCTCTTGTATTCTGTTGGTGATGTTTGCATTTGTGAATCCTGATCTCATTCCTAAGTATTCCATCTCCAGGTTTGCCTTCCTTTGTGGTTTCTTTATTGTTTCTATTTTCATATTATTCTTGGATTTTTTTTTTAATTCTTTCACCTACTTAATGGTATTTCTTCTTTAACAGCTACTACCTGTTTGCTTGTGTTTTCCTGTATTTCTTCATATCCTCCTGAAAGGCTTTTATCATCTTCATGATATGAGATTTTAGGTCATAATCTTGCTTTTCATGCATGTTAAGGTATCCAGGGCTTGCTGTTGTGAGAGAACTGGGTTCTAATAGTGCCAAATTGCAAAGAGATCTGCTGTTTTTTTAATCTTGTGTTTACATCTGACCATCTAGTTATCTCTGGTATTAACTGGTTTGGGTGTCTCTGACTGAAACTTTTCTCTTTGAAGGTAGGTAGATCTGTGACCTAAGTTTAGGCTGGTTTAACTGAAGGAAGGCAGTGTTGTCTCTGATTACAGTGGGCCTCCAGTGTCTCTGGTTAGACTAGGCTTCCTGAGCCTGTGGTTACTGCAGAACTCTTTTGCCACTGGTTATTCTGGGAGGTTTGCATACTGTAGGTTTTTGGCAGGTATCTTTCAGAATGGGGAGCTGGTAGGATGGGGAAGTCCTGAATTTCTCTGAAGATCTAGTGCCTGGAAAACTCTCAGATGTATGTGAATGGATGAATGAATGTTTGAAAGAGTTAAGGAAGGAAGGAAGGAAAGAAGAAAGGAAGGAAGGAAGGAAGGAAGGAAGGAAGGAAGGAAGGAAGGAAGGCATATACCAATCTGATGCCTGTAAGGGAGGCTCATGTTGTAAGATAACAAAACAGTTAACATACTGACTGAGATTCTCCAGTATTCCTCACATCATAGGCTGGACCTGGAAAAAATCAGAAAGACAAAAAGGGAATACTTCTCAAGGCCACATCTAGAGGCTCAGAAGAAGACTGAAACTTGATTACACACTCACAGACTTGAAATCCTCTTTTGTGTCTCTCTGGAAAAGCAAAGGCTTCATCCCAAAGTTCAGTGTAGATTCTCCCAGTCCAGGATGTAATTTGTTTCATCTATAGTCCTATTGATCCTGGGGAGTGAGCTTTGGAGGAGGCAGGAATGAAGTTCCGTTATTAAAATTGATGTGTAAGAAAACATGTTTTCATAAGAATCATGAAGGTCCCTGTAAATAGTGCCTTCCAAAATATATACAGATGTGTAAGGGCATTCATGTCAGGAGAGGCAGAAGAGTTTTTTTGGTAGAAATAAAAGTCTAAGATTTTATTAATGGAGCATCAGGGTCACATGGTGAAAACAGAAAAAAAAACAAAACAAAAAAAAACAGTGGGGAGTGTTAGAGCCTCCCAGACCTGTAGTCACTGCTCTTCACCACCTGGGGTGATTTCTGCCAGGCTGGTTCTTTGTTTACACCAGCCAGGCCACTGCTCCCCATTGCCTCAGGGCAGAAGCCACCACCTGCTGATGAACTGCGACATTCTCCAGAGACAGCATGCCTGAGGATCCACCTACCTGTTCACATCTGGACTGCCCCAAGATTGGGGCTGGGAGGAAGGGCTTTTCCCATGCCATATAAACCCAGTGCTTCATTAAACATTTGGGCTTTGATCAGGAAATCTTGTCAAGGCCTGGTTATTTCTCTTTTTGCTGTCTTTTCCCTTTCAGCCCAGCCCTGCCTTTCAGGAAGAACCCAGTTCAAGTTTGACTGCAGACAAGAACTCTCAGGCAGAAACACACAGGGGAGTTCCTAGTCTATGGTAGACCACAGTGTCTCTCTGGACTATGATAAAACCACAATTAAATGGATACCAACCACTGATCAGTGTGTAGCTTAGTAGGTGTATGCTCAGCTATCATAATCAAGGCCCTGGCAGCACACACATAAAGAGGACTGACCAATACTCTCATGTGTTCACTAAGAACGAATCTGAGATCCCCTATTCCTCAATCATTTGGAATAATCTGGTCCTACTCCATAGAGGAATAGTCTCTCAACCCCATTCCTGATGTAACACTGGGTCAGAAATATTTGGCATGGGATAATAAACACTAGCAGTTTCAACTTAGATGTCCATGTGGGTGTTATAGTTTATGAACCCAGGAAGAACTAGTTGTTCATATTCTACTCCTGTGTGTAGGTATTTACAGTCCTGAAGGAGTCAATTTTACTGTCAGCCAAGGTTCAGGTTGTTTCTTTCATTTCTGTTGGTACTGACTGGGGTCAGGTTCAAAAGTTATAAAATCCTAAGTAATTCACTGTGACACTGTGTGAAGTGAGAGTCATGTTTCCTTCAGAAAGATACAGCCTACATAAGAGGCTGTGATGATTTGAACTTTATAGTGGGTTGTATATTGAGTTTGAGTCTTACAAGTCCATGTTCAACTATGCAGGTTGTAATTATATTTTGTGATGTGGCATCGGGTAGTAGTGTTGTGCAGGCAACAGCGAGAAGATGGCCCCCTGTGGGATCTCTGATCTTTAAAAAGGCATTGTTCCTCCACTATTGGTCTCCCTAAACTCAACTTCCAATCCATGTCCTTAAAACTGAGAGAAGATGACTCACAGGAGGATGCAGGAGAACCTGAGTTCCCTAATACCATCAAGCCTCTCTGTGGAGTGGGATAAACAGCCTTTGTCATATGTGAGCTATACTACAGAGCTTGATAATAAAGACCTTGATGCTGAGGTTAGAGCTCCTTAGAGCTTCCTTATTTTTACTGACCCACTGCTTGCCTGGAGAATTCTGTGTCCCTCCAGCTGCACTGATCACCGCTGATTAGTCTGGGCCAGTGCTCTCCAACGTTTTCTAGGATATCTTACATATAGAACTAAATAAGACTTCCCCTTAAGCTTCCTGAGCAACAACCACAGCATGTCCTTGGGATTTTATGTGTGTACAGAAATCTCACACATGAGACCAGAAGTATGACCAAAATTATGCTAACTACCTAGGATGAAACATGAACAATGACCTGTTTGAAATCAGTAACTCTGGGTAAAAAGAACCTTGTGTTAGATGCATTATGTACTGGGATGGACTAAGAGAAGACAAGTCCTTTATGTTCCTGGAGTGGCAGAATCACATCAGAAAACACAGAATGCATTATTTAGTATGTGGAATTCTGCAGAAAATAGCTAGGGTACTGTGTCTTAGTACTGGAGTCAAATGTAACTGTCCATTTGTTTTGGTACCTGCACAGGATATATCCTCAAGCTATGGATGACTAAGATAACGATTAGCTCCTCTTTGCTCCATAGACATCTGAGACAGTAGATATGTGACTGCAGACAGATCACTCATGTTCATATCTTCTCATTGTCAGTGTGAGCCTGAGCAGAGAGAGAGCAAGCCCTGCATCAGATTCAGGATTTATTGAAAGAAACACATGAAATCCTTCTCCTTTACATAACAGGAGGAGAGATAGTGGCACACCAGTTAACACATGATTTCCTCTGCAGTAAGTAGGATGGAGAGTCCTAGAATTCTGCAGAAATGTGCTCAGGTAGGAGTTTTTTTTGTATATCTGTTCCCCAGATATAGGACACATGGTTAGTGAATATTGAAATCTCTGTAATGGCACCTTAAATATGAACAAGACATAAGCTTGGGACAGGACAGCTGTCTAGATGAGCAACGTATGTTCCTGTTTTCCCGAAGGAGATGCTGCACTGGACTTAATCCCTGAAGACACTGAGGTGTCAGAAGGATCTATGTCCTCTGTTCCTCCCCCTTGGGAATCTTAACTATTCTGTGAAGTCTCATGAATCCACCAGAACAGGTGCCTGATGAACTGAGCACCTGTAGAGCTGTGCTCTCCATGTAGAGTCAGAAGGAGGTATCCAGGTGTCCTAGCATGACCATGGTTCTCATGAAAGTACAGTGGATGGTCCAGTGAGCTAGGAGACTCAGACAGGCAATAAATCAGTCTACTTTGTTATTTCTGAGAGGTCATATTCCAATGCTGACCCTACTCTCCCTAACTGAACTAAACTCAGGAGTCCAAAACACTGACCTTTAGCCAGGACTTTGTAGTGATCCCCCTCTTAATAATACTTGATATTTGTCACTCAGACAGATCTTACCTGAAGTCCAAAGTTTTTTTATAGGGCTATAATTATAGTGAGAGTCACACAATCTAGGCTTGTTCCAGTTCTTTGTCTGAGCTAAGACAGCACACAACCTATTCTCAGAAGAATGAATTCAGAAAAATATTTCTGATATTGCAGGTTCTCTACACCAGATGTGCCTTACACTAAATGCTCAAGCCAACTGTGGGCACACAAAAAAGTCTGGCAGGGAGTAGGCAAGTCCAGACATGATAGTCTTGGTTTACAAAGTAGAAACACTCAATAAACTTGACACACAAATGTAAAGATGAAGTATGTGAACTGTTTACAGGGTGAAACACATGGATCTCTTTAGGTTCAACCTCAGCATTTCAGATTTGTAGGGGAAAATCTGTTTTCACCTGGGTGGCATTCTGAAACTTCAGAGACTCCATTGTTGAACATTGTTTCTCTGACACTATGGGCAGGCCACAGGGCATTGGTGGTTATTACAAACAGTACATGTTCATCATGTCAGCAGCACTTACCCCTTTGTATTAGAAAAAAGTCTTGAACATTCTCTGGCACATTAAATACTAATTGAACATCTTCCCCTTCAGCTTCATTGAGAAACAGTGTTAAAATGGTGAGTTGAACAGTATTGGGAAAGGACCATTGAAAGTCAGACTAGGACCTCAAGAGATGGTTTAGTGGTTGAGAGCACAGGCTACTATTTCAAAGGGTGTGTTTTCCTAGCACATACATGGCATGTCACCCCAGCCTGTTTCTGTAGTCCTAAGAAACATGGACCCTCTTCTGCTCTCTGCTGACACTACATGTACTTAATATAAAAGAACACATGCAGGAATAACATCCATAAATGTTAATAAATCTTTAAACATTTCTTTTAAAAACAAGGTAAAAGTGAAGCTAGGAGAAACAGAATGGAATCTTGGTACTTGTGTATTTAATAAAAGTTGAGCCCTAGTTTCTAAGCAGGTGTGTTTATGCCTCTACTTCCATATATGCATCTGGGTATGTCTATAGAACTTGATGGAAAAAAACTACGTGACACGACTTCTTTTCAATCAGTTTTCCTCAATGCATTCTTTACTATATATTGAACTCTCTTCTCATGTTTCTGAATTCATTACACCTAACTGTAATTCATGTCTCTGCTCAAACTCAATAGCACTTGTGGGGTACAGAGGATGATTTGCCTCACCTCTTCCTCTAGAGTCACCTTGTCATTTCTTTATCATTTCATTATTATGAGATTTATATTATTGTGTGTGTGTGCATGCATGCGTGCATGTGTGCATGTGTGCACATGCACACACTGTGCACACACTTCAGAACTATGTGAGTTAAAGGCTCCTCTGAGGACAGTGGCCTGTACAGATTTCCTCTGGAGTTGGAGATAGTTTTTGTTTCTTGTTATAAAGTGATTTTATTAAATTGATGTAAATATACTGTAAGTCAAATAATATTTCTGAAGATAACACTTAAGGACTTTAAAGCTTGATATAAAATTAGTAGCTTCAAAAGTGTTAGTTGTATTCCCCAGCAACAGCATGATAAAATAATTCAACTATGTATAAATATAGAATTCTAGGACTAGCTGGAAATTGGGAAATCATTTAGTCTAGTGTCCTCATTCTGTGAGAAAACTAGACCTGAACATTAAGCTATTTGCCCAAGCTTACATACCTAATAGTCATAAAGCTAGAAATCATACCAATTTTCCCTAAACTAAAATTCTATTGATGATATTTCAACTGGCTCTCTATCAACTAAAAGTCTATCCAGGCTTTTCTCTAATGCTCCATGCTGTGGTGACATGGAAATGTAAGACACTACAGGAAATAGCTGTGGTAGTTGTGAGTCCAGGAAGGGGGTTTGTTAGCCAATAGCCCTCTGTGGAGAGGGTGAAGGCAGTGATCAGTGGGCCAAAGGCTGGCCTGCATGTGTCTCCATTGAAAAACATGGTGACATATTCATTCTTCAACCCCACCCACTGACTATGTGCTTCTACAAAGCCCTCTATGCACCAAGGCTTCAATTTTACAGAAACCTTTTCTGGCCAAACACCAAAAACAAAACAAAACAAAACAAAACAAAACAAAGCAAGTCTTGTATTTCTAATCATCTGGGAAGTTCTTTATCCAGTCTTAGATGACTAGCAGAAGCCATCAAGCCAGCCACCCATTTCAAATGTACAGATTGTTAGTTTCCCCAAAGCCTTCCTGAGCAAAGGACCGCACGTGGGAGATGGAGACTGGGAATGAGATGGAAATGGAACTGCAAACTTTGTGTTGGTGTCACTGGGGACTTTTGTTCTTCTCAACATCTCTTGAGTTCTTCCCTGAGTTTTACTATCAGTCAGTAAGAAACAAACCAAACACAACAGGTCTATAAATGCTAGCCACTAAGCTCATGGCTCAGTACCTCCCCTCCCCGCACACTACCTCCAGCACCTGCATCTCGTCCCCAGAGCCAGCAGCACCTGTGCTGTGTCCTGTCACTGCCCCCTTCACCTGACCCCAGCACCTTCAGTGCAGAGTTCTTGACCCTTGCTACCTGGCCCTCCAGCCCCCTCTACTTACCACCCTAGTTTCTCATAGCACTTAATCATTACCACAAACTACGTTATTTATGTGCTAACCACTTATGCCGTCTCCTCCAGAGGTGAATTTCAGGATCGAGTGGCAGGCATTCCCAGCACCCAGTACATGTCCCACACCCAGGAGGCGTTCAATAAATACTCAGTGAATGAATGAAGATGTTGGCTCAGTAATACACACTCATGCCTAAAAAGAACTGCATGTGACTCATGATGACACCTACACATTATTGCTTGAGATGACAGATTCATCCTCAGTGACTCCCCAGTCAGTCATCTCAAGGCCTTCCTAGCTAGTAGGGAGTCAATCACACCACATAAAAAAGGAGCCTGAGAGGGTCACTCTTGAAGAAGGCAAGCTCAGTTTGCTTGCTTCTTCCTCCCTGATACATACATTCAGCTACATAAAAAACAACAAAAAAAATCAAGTTGGAGCATGTGTTCAAGACACTAGAAAATAAGTCTAACGTAGAGACACAGTGATCATCAGAGTTCACAAAACTAAAGGAAAATTCCAGGGCATGTACACCTGCCAAAGATTCCTGATCAGCTGAGTGAGTGCATATTATGACTGTCCTAATATCTAGAACGAAGTTTAATGCCATCTAGGAAGGGGCAAGTGTTTATAGGTACTCTGAGGACATGAGGTAAGGTGGATTCAGAAATAACAGGATATATTGAAAGCTATGTCAGGGCAACCTCAGAAATACCAGGACTCGGCCTTCACGGGAGCTGTCCATCTTTAAATGCACTGACTGGTCGGTAGGCTTGAATAGAAGATGGAGCATGAGCTCTAAAAGGGAGTGTCTGGCACTTCTCAGAAGCACAGCAGCCAGGTGACTGAGTGGCTGAGCAAGGCTCCTGAGTTTTCGGCATCATTTCAACTCTGTGGCATGTTGCCAGAGTCTCAGGAATCACCATACCTGTGACAGGGACACAATGCTCCATCTTGTGCAAATGCAGAGAAAAACTCCGAGTTCAGAAACACAACTTCACCTAAACATCCTCAGACAGAATGGTTTTCTGGGGACTGTAAATGTTCCTGAATTCAGTGTAGGTGGGTTTGAGGTTTCCTTCCTAGTGGCACCTATGGGTTTAAGATTTTTAATTCTTAGCAAAACATTTTTATATAACTGATATTTTGAGATGTTTTCTTTCCTTGGCATGTACTCTCTGGTGGATGCAAAAGCTTGTACTCTGGCTGAAGGACTTGACACACTCATCACACTTAAAAGGTTTCTCCCCTGTGTGCACTCTCTGATGGATGCAGAAGCTGGAACTCTGACTGAAGGCCTTCCCAAAACCACAACACCTATAGGGCTTCTCCCCTGTGTGTACTCTCTGGTGGATGCAAAGCCTGGAGCTCTGACTAAAGGCCTTCCCATACTCATAACATTTATAGGGCTTCTGTCCAGTGTGGACTCTCTGGTGCATGCAGAGGCTGGAGGTATGCCTGAAGGCTTTCCCACACTCTTCACATTTGAAGGGCCTCTCCCCAGTGTGGACTCTGGTGCATGCAGAGGTTAGAACTATTCCTGAAGCCCCTGCCACACTCACTGCAGATGTACGGCTTCTCCCCAGTGTGGACTCTCATGTGGATTTGAAGGTGAGAGCACCAGTTGAAGGCTTTGCCACACTCAAAGCATTTCTAGGGCTTTTCCACAGTGTGGAAAAATAAGTTTGGTCGTCGTGATAAAATCCTTACTGCAATCATCACATTTATACACCTTCTTTCCTGTGTGGTCTTGCCAATGAATATGAAGCTCTGATATGTGAAAGAAATCCTTATCACATTTGTCACATTTATGGGGCTTTCTCTGCTGTGTGGATTTTCTGATGCATAAAAAGATCCACTCTCTCAGAGAAAAATTCCCTGCACATGGGACACTTGTAGATCATTTTTTCCTATTTGATACTGTGTCTTAAAGAAGAAAGTGTCCTTACAACTATGAGTTCCAGGACCGTTACTTCATAAAGCCTCTTATTTCGCCATCTGGACAGTCTATCTCAGGCTTGCTCTATTGGGCAAGCTAACTGTCAGCCTCAGCTTCTCCCTGCCTGTCTTTTGTGGAAGGCTTCTTCCCGCATAGTGCTCCTCACTCAGAGCTCCCACTGATTACGAAGTTACACTGACTCTCATATGAACCCCACAGCTCATTAGCATAGAGCTTCTGTTCCTTTAGATCCTGTATGATCAACATTCCAGGGACAGGAAAGAGCAAGCCTTTGCTTTGAGCCCCTGGAGTCGATTGTTCTCTGATGTACAGTACTCTTCTACTTCTCATTCATAAAGGCCTGAGCAGTATGATCTGTCTGCCCAGGGCAGAAGGTGCCAGCTGGTGAGGAGCAGCCACAGCACCCTCAGGAGAGTCAGAACTTCACTTTGCCTCCTGCCCATCAGATGGCAGGCCTTGCCAGCATGAAGGCTCCTTGGCTTCAGGGACAGTCAGTCTTGCTACTGGGGACTCTATACAGTAGCACGCTGGTTTTATTTTCTTGGTTCTGAGGAGGTATCTCTCTTATCTTCCAGAGAGAAGTAACTTGGATTTGTAGGTCTGCCAAGAACTGAGCCCTGGCAATGGTCAGACAATGGAGGTGTCTGGCGGCGGCGGCATCAACAGCAGCAGCCTGCAGCGCTGGGGACGCAGGGAGGTCCTCATCACCTGGGTGGGATGCTGGAAGGCCATGGCCAGGATGGTGCTGTGCAACTCTGGTAGGCTGGTCCAAGTCACTCCCGAGAGTGGCCGAGGAGCACGTCACGTGCCCACCTGACTGCCCTCTCTCCTCCAGAGGGAGACAGCTCACAGGTGCACCTCCGAGCCCCCCATGCTCGCTCCGCACACCCAGACTCCTCCGTGGGATGGGGGAGGCGACGGTGCCCCAGCGCACTAGCCAGACCGGCCAGCCCCATTCCTCCTCAGGGAGGGGCAGGGAGAAGGAGATAGTTAAAGTTATAATTTCTCCTAAGATGAATACAGGGAACTAAACTCAAGTCCTCTGAGAGAACTTACACACTGAGCCATCTCTCCAGCACTTCTTTCTCATTTTTGAGCTCTGTGACTTTGTGGTTTCAGTCATAACCTAACTTTACCTTCTAGGATCCAGTCTGATTTATAGTCCATTGCAACTATATCTTTGTGAATACAGGAATCTGCTTGCATTTGAGGGAAGATATACTACCTGGAAATTTGTAAGATATATGTGAATGGATGAATAAATAAGTGAATGAAGGATGGATGGAAGGAAAGAAGGAAGGAAGGAAGGAAGGAAGGAAGGAAAGAAGGAAGGAAGGAAGAAAGGAGGGAAGGAAGGAGCATACCAATGCATTGCCTTTAAAGGCAGATCAGGGTGTAACTTAACGGAACTTTGCTTGGCTAACATATACAAAGTCATGGGAGCACACATACAAAGACTGAAGTACTCTCTTGCATTCACTGAGACTGAATCTGAGCTACCCCTATTCCACCATCACAGGGAGGAACCTTGTTCTACTCCAAACAGTAATGGCCCCTTAACCACATTCTTACCAAAGAAAGGGTCAGAAAGTTTTGACTTGGGAAAACAATGCCAGATAATTTCAACCTACATGTCCGTGTGGATTCTTTTGGCCATTAGTCCTAGAGATGTTCCTGGTTAATAAACTTGGAATTCATGGTCTACATGGTATATAGGTAGTTGCAGTCATGAAGGTATCAAATTACTTCTGAGCTAGCATTCAGGTTGGTTCTGTCATTTCTGTTGGCACTCGGTAGGTTTCAAGTTCAATACTCATTAAATCTTAAACCATTCATTGTGACAATAGGTAAACTGAGAGTCACACTTCTTTCAGACACACACATCATAAGATCACATGGGAGCTTCTGAAGGTTGGACCACAATAGAGAGACTGTATGTTGATTTTTGGGATTACAAGTTAATGTTCCACTTGGTGGGGTTAAAATTGTCACTTGTAATATGAACCTGGGTAACAGTGCTTTATCGGCAACAGGGAGAAAATGGATTCTTGAGGGAACTCTGGTCTATGCAAAGGCCTCTTTCATGCAGTGGTAGTCTTTCTTACCTTCACTACCAATACATGCCCTTAAAAAAACTAGACATAAGGTGACTAAGGCAGATGAAGGAGTAGCTCAGTGCCCTGAGATATTGGGCCCCTTTGGTAGGGTAATCAGTCTTTGTCACACGTGAGCTAAGATGCAGAACTTGATGGTACAGACATAGGGCTTAAAGTTGGTGCTCCCATTGTCTCTCCTTTCCTTTGGCACCACAGAATTCTGTATCCCTCTATTTGCACTGATCTTCACTGTTCAACCTGGGCCAGTACTTTCCAAGAGTTTATTGTTCAAAGCTGTCTTACATTAGGACAGAATAAAACTTTGCAGTAATCTTTCTGAGAAGCACCCATAGTCTGCCTATGGGATTTGGTGTGTGCATAGAAATCTCACACACCAGATCTGGTGCATGATTAGAATTTAGTCAACTATCCAGGCTGGACCATAACATGGGCAAATCTTTCAAGGTGTTTGATGATGGCTCACATGAACCAGAGAGCCTGAAAGGCAAAGAATGACACTCAAGGGTTAACTCTCAGAATGATCTAGGAGGATGAAGGGTAAAGGCTACATGCAAGATTAAAACAGAACCACTAGTCTTTACCATTGTCCTATAATGATTTTCTCAAACAGGTAAACACCATGAGAGATAATTTCTGAAGTGAAGATGACTGAAGATGACCCTGATTTCTTTAAATTTTTTTGTGTTCAGTTATTTGGATTATATGATTATCTCTACACAGCATGCATACCTGGTGCACAAAATTCAGTCCACACTGGGTCCCGTAGAACTGGATTTACAGATGTTTATGAGCTTCCATGGGAGTGCTAGAAAGTAAACTTGGATCTTCTACATGAATGGCCTGTGATCTCAAACATGGACACAGATCTCCAGCACTCTTAGCTGGATACTTTCAGAGGCAGATCTGATTGGGAGAAGGTAGATGACTGGAAGAGATCGGTGTGGTCAGTAGTTCTAGGATAGGGGTTTCAGATGATCTCCATATGACAACATTGTTTCTAATATCCAATCTCTAAAGCCAAACCTGTGAGAGTTATTTCTCTGAAGAACACAATTTGATATGAGAGAAAGACCCTGAAGCTGTACAGAATCAAGGACTCTGAGCAGAGAGAGCCCTATGGTAGATGCACGGTCTATTAAAGTGGAGGGTGAAGCTAAACTGTGCCATATGTCTTAGATAGATTTGGAATCAAATCTAAATTTCCATTTGTTTTTGCTTCCTGAACAAAATGTCTATTCAAGCTATGAATGATCAAGATTAACTGTTGGAGACCAGGTTGAGAAAACCCAGGCATCTTACATCCCAGGTATCTCACAGCCCAGGCATTTTACAGCATGCAGCTAAAAGCCATATAGTTCTTTGTTTGGAGCCAGTTGCCCCCTCTCTCTGCAAGGCCATCCAGCAAGATTCCTGCCCTAAGACTGAGGAAGTCTTCCTACATTCCGGAGCTGTCACCTTGGGCTGTTAACAGAAACCAGACTTTGAAACTAGCTGCCCGATATTCCGGGGCAGTGACGCCAAGGAACTGAGA
This sequence comes from Mus pahari, assembly GCF_900095145.1. Taxonomy (NCBI): domain Eukaryota; kingdom Metazoa; phylum Chordata; class Mammalia; order Rodentia; family Muridae; genus Mus; species Mus pahari. The sequence goes on along the minus strand of NC_034608.1, from coordinate 13,144,954 downwards.
TAAATCACAAAAGTCTCACACTCCCAATTAGCTTCCCCACTAATCTTCCTTTTGGATCACTCCTTCGCTGTATTGTATATAAACTGGGCATTTCCCCTTAGTAAAAGAGACTATGACAAACATGCATGGTCTCCATCTCTTTATTTATTCCCATTTCTCTCTAGGTTTGTTATCTCCCTCAAGGACCATGGAATAACGTGTCCCACGGGCAGGGACAATTGACATCATTTCCTTCCTGCTCCACAGACAGGTGAGAAGGCCTCCAGGGCAAAGACAGTAGATATGTGGCTGCAGACAAATAGCTCATACTCACATATGGTCTGTGTGAACCTGAGCAGAGTGAGCCCTGTGTTAGATTGAAGATTTATTGGAAGGACACAGCAAAGCTTTTTCATTTATTTTCCAGGAGTGACAGTGACACACCAGATAACACACGGTTTCATCTGTAGTGCTAAAATGCATAGTCCTGGAATTCTGCAGATATTTGCAGAGGCAGGTATTCTTTTTGTACATCAGTTTCATAGATATAGGACACATGGTTAGTAAATGCTGATATGCCTATAATGTAGGTTTATATGTGAACAACACCTAACTTTGGGACAGGACAGCTGTGTACATAAGCAACATCTGTTCCTATATGCCTGAGTTAAAGACTGCACTGGATTTAATACCTGAAGACACAGAGGTGTCAGGAGGATCTATGTCCTCTGTTCATCTCTTGGGAATATTTACTATTCTGTGAAGTGTAATAATTCCATCAGAACACTTGCCTTATGACTTGGGCACCTGTGCATCTCTGCTTTCCATGCAGATTCAAAAGGAGATGCCCAGTTAGTGCTGTTGAGTAACTGTGGCTCTCAGCAGTGCACAGGCTGGTCTCAAGAGCTAGGAGACTCAGACAGTCATAAGTCAGTCTGCTCTGCTAGCTTTAACAGGTCATGTTACAATTTGGCCCCTACTCTCCCAGAGTAACTTGATGTCAGAAGTCTGGAACACTGACCTCGATCCAGAACTTCTTGGTGGCCACCATCTAATAAGACTTATTAGTACCCTGAAATATACCATACCTGAAGTATAAATAACTTTCATAGGGCAACATTAATGGTGAGAACCACACATTATTGGTATGTTCAGATTCTTTAACTTAGTTACCCCACTATACATCCTATTCTCAGCAGGATGAATTCAGAAAAAAATTCTAAAATTTCAGTTTCCCTACAAAGCTTGTGCCTTGATAAAAGCTTATGCCAAATGTGGGTATAGAATATCCAACAGAGAGTATTCAAGTCCAGACATGATGCTTTTGTTTACAAGATGCAAACACTGTACTAGGCACCCAAAAGTTAAAAAGAGAAAAAATGGCCCTTTTTCATGGCGAAACACATGGATTTCTTTAGTTTCATACTCAGCATATCACATTTGTAGGGTACAAATTTCTGTTTTCACTTGTGTGGAATTCTGAAATGGAGAAAATTCATTGGTGTACAATGTCTCACTGACACTGTATGAAGGCCTCAGCACATTAATTGGAGGCTATTACAAACTGTACAAGTTTAATTGTCTTTACCACAGTTAACCCATTGTATCAGTAAACATCTTCAATATTATCTGGAACATTAAGAACAAATTGAACATCTTCCTTTCAGCTGCACTGCACAACAGTGATCCAACACTAAGTTGAGCACTAAGGAGAGATGATCATTGGAAGTCGGGCTATGACCTGGGGAGATAACTTATTGGTTGATAGCACTGGCTACTCTATCCTGAACCCTCTTCTCATGTTTGTCAATAAAACACATCTGAATGCAATTCAGATCTCTGCTCACACTGAAGATCATTTGTGGGGAATGGGTATACCTACTCAAACTCTTCCACTAGAATCCCTGCATTATCTTTTAATCATTTCATTTTATAAGATTTATAGTGAGTGTGTGTGTTTGTGTGTGTGTGTGAGAGAGAGAGGGAGAGGGAGAGGGAGAGGGAGANGAGAGGGAGAGGGAGAGGGAGAGGGAGAAGGAGAGGGAAAGGGAAAATACTTCATTACAATATGAGTTCAAGAGCCCTGTGAGGACAGAGGACTTTATGGAATCTCCTGGAACTAGAGATATTTACGATTGTGCAGTCTCATAAGATTGTTGCTGGGAACTGATTTCATATTATCTAGGAGAATCACAAATACTCTTAACCACTGAGTCATCTCTCCAGTCTTTCTTTCATGTTTCAACACTCTGTGGGTTTGTCCTTACTGTCATCCCTTGACTCTTCCTTCTAGATGTCATTCTGCTTTACAGTGTATTGAAATTAGAACTTAGTTAAGACAGCAATCTGTCTGCATTTCTGGTATGATCTAGCTTGGAAAACTTTCAGATATATGATCATGAATAAGTGAATGTGTGAGGGAGTAAGTGAATGAATGAATGAAGGAGTGAGTGAGAGAATGAATGAGTATATCAATGCACTGTCTTTAAATGGAGTTTCATGTTGATATATGAGAAAACAATCAATACATTGATTGAGGGTTTTTATAACTCCCCACAAAACATTCCAGGCCTACCTGGTCAAAAATCAGAATATTAAAGAGAGAGGTCAACTGAAGGCCAAATAAGGAGGCATTGAAGAAGACTGAGACATGATTATAGCTACATAGACTTGAAATCATCTTCTGTATCTCTCCAGAAAACCAAGACTCCACCCAAAGCTCAGTGTAGGTCCAATCAGAACAGGATATAGTTTTCTCATCTATAGTCCTATTGAGCCTGGTGAGAGAGAGCTATGGATAAGGCAGGAATGAGGTCCCTGTTTTTAATAATGATGTGCAGGAAAATATGATTTCATAAAGATCCTGAAGGTCCATATCTATAAGACCATCAGAAATATACAAATGTGCAAGGGACTTCCTGGCAAGAAAGGCAGAGTTTTCTTTCTGGATGGAAATAAAACTCTAAAGTGTTATTAATGGAACATCCCTGACACAACATGAAAACAGGAAAAAATTTACTTCTAAAGCCATTTCTGATGTCAACAGAGAACACCAGGAAGTTCCTGGTCTATAGGAGGTCACAGGGTTTCTCTGGGTTATGATGCAAGCACAAATTAATACATCCTGACCATAGATCAGGATTTAGCTAAGTGGGAATGTGCTTGACCACCACACACAAGGATCTGGCAGCATATACATAAAGAGGGTTGTTTGATATTCTCAAGTGTTCACTAAGATTGAGTCTGCTATGACCCTATTCCTCCATCACTGGAAGAAACCTGGTTCTATTCCAAATAGGAATGACCTCTAAACTGCACTCCTAACCCAAGAGTGGACTAGAAAGGTTTTGCATGGGATAACAAAGGCTCCCAGCTTCAAACTTGCTGTCCATGTGCATGCTTTGGTAGGTGAACCCAAGAGCAACTGAGTGTTCATGGTCTACTGCTGTACATAGGTATTAAGGAACCAAATTTTACTCTGAGATCATATTGATGTTGGTAATGTTAATCATATTGGCACTCACTGGGTTCCAGTTGCCACACTCCTACCCACTCTAGACTAGGAACATCTATTAATAACCATCCAGTGGTTAGAAGACAGCATCTTCAACAAATGGTGCTGGCTCAACTGACTGTTAGCATGTAGAAGAATGCGAATTGATCCACTCTTATCTCCTGTACAAAGCTCAAGTCTAAGTGGATCAAGGAACTCCACATAAAACCAGAGACACTGAAACTTATAGAGAGAAAGTGGGGAAGAGCCTCGAAGATATGGGCACAGGGGAAAAATTCCTGAACAGAACAGCAATGGCTTGTGCTGTAAGATCGAGAATCAACAAATGGAGCCTCTTAAAATTGCAAAGCTTCTGTAAGGCAAAGGACACTGTCAATAAGACCAAAAGGCAATCAACAGATTGTGAATCTTCAGGTATAGTTCAGAAAAAATATGGGATTATACTCAAAAGGTAATAGATGAGTGTGGGTTTCCAGGAATCAACTAAAGAGTGGGATGTGAGTGTATGAGTGGAGTGAAGAAGGACCGTAAGAGATAGTTGGGAGAATAAGTAGCAGTAATGCCCAGCAGGCATCCGAAGGCAACTTGGGCTTAGTGTAAATGATGTTCTGAGCAATAGAAATGAAGGCACTATTAATTCCCTACACCATGTGGCAGGGATCCTGAAGCCAAATACTCGATGGTGAGGCTAGAGCAGTAAGATTAATAATCAATCATTTCTAACTCCTTTTCACAACAGATCTCTTTCTTCAAATTCAAACTTCCAGTGCATGTGCCATTAAAATACAGATGGACCAATGAAACAACGGAGTAGGAATTTAATGTTCTCATGAGAGTGCTGTGCCACACCCTATATTTTATTAATTGATTATTTTATTTATTTACACCTAAAATGCTTCCCTCTTCCAGTCCTACATCACAGAGTTCTTTTCTCTATATTTCCTCCTGTTAGCCTCTGAGAGGGTGCTTCCTCTTCCCCAGTATTCCACTAACCTGGATTATCACATCTCTATAGCATTATGTGCATCCTCTTTCTCTGAAGCCGAAGAAGGCAGCCCTCTGCTATCTGAATGTCGGGAGCCTTGAACAGTCTGTGTATATTCTTTTGTTGGTGACACAGCCTCTGAGAGTCCCATTTAAAGTACTGAATTTTAATCTACGATTGCAGCTTTTGCTTGAATATTTAACTGGACCTGTAAATGTCCAGGAATTGTGAAGCACAACCAGGAACATATCTATCTAAGTGTTTCTGGAAATGATTGGCATGTGGGGAAGTAACTTGCAGGAGAAGTTCTAGCCTGAATGTAGGTGACATCATCTATGGATTTGGAGCCCAGATGGGGCAGAATTGGAGGAAGAATACATCCATGTACCTGTGCACTCTATTCCATCTAAGCAATGTGTCTGTCACTCACAGCTATCAGACTTTAGCTTCTTCAACCTATCAGCGAAGATTCAACACCAGCAGCTCTCCAAGGGCTTTCCATGTCTTCATCTAGAAATTGTGACCCCTGGAGTTTCTGCCACTTGGGCTAAGTAGCTATCATTTACTTAGGCTCTCCAAATAGGAAGACAGTATTTTGGACTACCCAATGTCCTGTTAGGTAAGTCAATACAACAAATCCTCTTTTGTGGTGTATATCATTCAATTACTCTTGAGGAACACAATGCTAAACCCCAAACTGTCAACTTTGACTTAGTTCCTGAAAGGAGACACTATAGTGATCTTTTCCATACCCCTCCATTCCTCCACTAAGGAAAAGTCTTGGTTAGGAAAAGAAAGTTAGGAAAATGCAAGATTAATGTGATGCTGGAGTCAGAAGTTCACATACAAAGGAATCAGAGCTACTATGACAAGTTGCTAGTTGGGGCAGCTTTGAGGCTATACCAACTACCTAGAGACCTAGCATCTGAAGAACAGGGAGGATGGACAGTCCTAGGTGTTAAGAGTACATTTCCTTGTCTCCTGTCTTTGTGAATTCAAAGTGAAGGTGATGATTCTAGAATCCAGGCAAATAGCTAAAATCAATTCAGATTTGAAGAGTTCCATAGGACTTTCTGTAAATAGCTAAGCAGAAAGAATCACAGTGATTTAGTCCACTTCGTCCCACCAGGAAAAAAAAATCTGTTTAGTAAAGGGAAGGGTTTCCCAGATCAAGATGTGTTAACACAAGTGTTACTATTCTCAACACAAAAGCCACAGCTCTTGTCTTAAAAGAAAAAAAGGGTAGTTTATTCTGGAGACATTTTGAGTGACCACATCAAGAAACACAGATTTCAGTTACCCCAAATTCCATGTTCCAAAGTAGAAGCAGTTTCATGAAATTTTAGTTTTACAAAACAAAGTCATAAATCACTGTCTGAATCTGACCTTGATCCTATGTGAATCAGGAAGTCTCTAAAATTTTGGAAATAAAAGACTATCCTTTTCCATTTAAAATAAAAGATTGAGGAATACATTAGAAGATGAGAAGATATTTCACTCATATTCATAGGTTTCTATAATTAATATTGTGAAAATAACCATACTAAAAAGGTAATTTGCAGACTAAAAGCAATCCCAATCAAAGCCCTATGATATTTCTCACAGAAATAGAAAAAAATCCTACAATCTATGTGTGTGAGGCACATGGGACATTCCACCAGAGGAAATGGCATAATACTAGTGAGGTGGAGTGCCAGAGTCCAGCCCTGGGGTTAAGAACTCAAAGAAGGATGTGTGGAATACGCAAAAGAAGACTGACCAAGAAGTGCACTTCACACACTCTGGCACTGAAAAAACTCAGGCCACCTTCATTTACACATCTATTGCTTTTTCACAGCTGAAAAGTTTTTGCATTCTCGTTCTTGTTTTCTTATGAATAATCTCTTCTAAGAAATTCCTACATTTAACAATAGTGTACATAGTGTGCTTTCCCCTTTCTTCTCTCCCTCAGTCTCTGTGGTTTCCTGCTAATCATTAACTGTATCAAGAAAGAGTAAACATAGCTTCACCAAGTAGTTAGTGTCTAACCGAACACATTTGTACACATCTAAATGGCCATGGTAGCAATTGTAGTTACAGTACAAAGAGATGATTGATTGTATACACGGGAAACTCTCATTTAATTATTGGCACCTAGCATCCCCTCATATCCTACCTAGGAGATCTCACTCTTCTGAGGCTCAGAGCACTAACAAAATGACTAACCCGAGGCAGTTCATCATCCTTCCTTCGCTTACTTCACTTACTTGTTGTTTGGAACAGGTTATTGGGAAAATTGTTTTCAGAACTAAGTTCCCATCAGAGGAAAACATTTTGAGGTTAGCTAATGTACCCAGAACAAGGCCTTAAGTTGACTCAACTGCATCATTAACAAACAGATTAGTAGTGTCCTATTTCATTCCCACAACCCTCAGAGACAAAAAAGAATAAATCATAGTCCAAGCTTTCTTTTTCTCATTATGAGGAAATGTCTGTCATAGACAAAGTAAAAGAAAAGACTTCCAATAGCAATGCTAAAAATTAAATTCAAGGGAAAAGCAAACAAATTAATCCCCCAGAAGAGACCAGGAGTTTCTGCATAAGTATTCCCACAAGTCCTTGCCATGTGGGGACACAGCTCCTCAGTCCTTGCCATAAGGGCATCCATCTGCACTAAACTCAAGCACTATTCCCAGAGAAGGTGGTAGCCACTACCATCAGAGCATGCTAAAATCCCAGTTATTTCAAAACTTGGTGCCAGTACGTCCCTCCCTGTTTCTATGCCTGCTACAGAGCATTGGACTGTCATATTACCTGAATAAGAATGGCTAACCAACTACATCAAATGCTGAAGAGGTTGTGGAGAAAAGTGAACCTTCATTCACTGTTGGTAGAGTTAGAAACTAGCGAAGAAATCTTGTGTGGACAACTATAGAAACCTGTGGTGAACTCCCCTCTACAAAATTAAAATTAAGTCTACCATTCTTGATATTTCATCAAAGGATTTTGACATCCTACACAGATACCTATTCAACCCTGCATGTTTATAACCACTCTATTCATAATAGCCATAAATAAAAAATTATGACCATTAACGAATGAGTTGATAACAAAAATGTATTGTGTACACACAATGAAATAACTTTCTGAGCACTGATTTTGTGTCCTTGTTTTGCTCCCTAGAAAATGCAAGAGACAAGTTGATTTATTTTTTTCTAGAGCTATAACATAAATGGTCACCAGACTCATATACTATGAGGTGGGCTGACACTTGGGCACAAGTGCATTGCAGAGTTAGTCATACTACTCATTGACTGTAGGCAGTGTAGTATTTGGAGAACTTGTGATTTATCTTTGGAACACTTGGTCCAAAAATGGAAAACTTATGCATACAGAGATTAGGCAGATGCAGGAGGAGCAGAGTACCTCTAAATTTTCAGAGGAAACTCCTGTCATTATCACTTGAGGCTCAAGGCAGAGCATGGCTTAATATCTTTATCTTTTTTGACTAAATATATTGCAGATCTATTTTTTATCCTAGGTAATTAATAGAAACTCATCTTTGAATTTTTTTCAGGAGCAATCTGAAATCCCCAACAAGGCAAAATTTTCTTTACTTTATCAAATATTTTTCTAAGGTTATTGTATCTGAATCATCCATCACACATATAATGATAAATTTTAGAGGAAACTGTGAATTGTTTTTAATGGTTTTTGCATATAATACAGACACAAGGTAGGACTATTTAATGTTCCTTCACACAGACATTTCAATGATAACTCTTAGTTGGTTTGGAATGGTCAAACATAAGCACAGTGAAAGCAAGGGATATTGAGAAAAAGCAATTTTTAAGTCTATCACTAAAATAGGCCATGCCTTAAGGAACAAAGAAGTTAAAGTGACTCCAGGTTGTAAAGAACTCATAGGTTGAATGACTTTATTGACTGCATTCAGATCTCTCAACAACATCCATTTTTTAGATTTCTTTTTAATAACGAATATAAAATTCTAGGGGCTAGTGGCTTAACTTTAATATGTTAAGTCTCTAGCTGATATTGGACTAACTCTTGTAGTGGCTGTACATTTTTTTAAATTTAAGAGCCATTGCTCTGCATAAATGACCAATGCTACATGGTAATATCATAACCCAGTGCTCTCACTACAGCAAGGCCTGGGAACACCAACACACCTGAAAAGAAAGATCCTGAATTAAAGTCATAACTCATGAAGATGATAGAGGACTTTAAGAAGGATATAAAGAACCCCCTTAAAGAAATACAGGAGAACACAGGTACATAGGTAGAAGACATTAAAGAGGAAACACATAAACCCCTAAAAGAATTATAGGAAAACAGAATAAAACAGGTGAAGGAATTGAACAAAAAAGTTCCAAGACCTAAAAATGGAAATAGAAACAATAAAGAAATCACAAAGGGAGACAACACTGAAGATAGAAAACCTAGAAAACCGATCAGGAGTTACAGATGCAAGCATCACCAAAAAAATACAAGAGAAGCTCAGGTATGGAAGAAACCTTACAAGATACTGATATAATGGTATACAGAAAATACAAATGGTATAAAGAAAATGCAAAGCATACAGAGCTTCTAAACCAAAACCTCTAAGAAATTTGAGACACAATGAAAAAAACCAAACCTTAGAATAAGAGCTATAGAAGAGATAGAAGATTCCCAACTCAAAGGGCCAGTAAACATCTTCTAGAAAACTTTTGAAGAAAACATCTGCAACTTGAAAACAGAGATGGACATAAATGTACAAGAAGCCTACAAAAATCCAAATAGATTGCACCAGAAAAGAAAAAAACTCCAGTCACATAATAATCAAAACACCAAATGCACAGAACAAAGAAAGAATCTTAAAAGCAGTAAGGGGAAAAGGTCAAGTAACCTAAAAAGTCAGACCTATTAGAATTACAGCAGATTTCTCAACAGAGACTCTAAAAAAGACTAGATCTGGGGCAGTTGTTACATAGATTTTAAGAGAACAAAAAATGCCAGCCCAGGCTACTATACCCAGCAAAATATTCAATTAACATACATGGAGAAACCAAGATATTCTACGACAAAAGCAGATTTAAGCAATATCTTTCCACTAAACCAGCCCTCCAGAGGATAACAGAAGGAAAACTCCAACACAAGAATGGAAACTACAGCCAACAAAAAGCAAGAAATTAATCTCACAACAAGGAGACCAAAAGGAACCACAAAAGGATAATTACACCTCCAACCACAAAAATAACAGCAAGTAACAATCACTGGTCATTAACATCTGGGAATATCATTGGAATCAATTCCCCAATAAAAAGACATAGGAAGCAAGCTGTAGAAGTAAACAGAACCCACCATTTTGCTGCATACAAGAAACACACCTCAGTGACAAAGACAGACACTAACTCAGAGTAAATGGCTGGAAAAATTTTTCCAAACAAATAGTCCCAAGAATCAAGCTGGTGTAGTAACTCTAATATCCAATAAAACAGACTTTCCACCAAAAGTTATCAAAAAACATGATGAAGGGCACATACTCAGCAAAGGAAAAATTCACCAAGATGAACTTTTAATACTGAACATGCCCCAAATGCAAGGGCACCACATTTATAAAAGGAACTTTACTAAAGATCAAAGCACATATTGAATCTCACAAAGTAATAGTGGGAGACTTCAACATGCCACTCTCAACAATGGACATATGGTGGAAACATAACCTAAACAGAGACACACTGAAACAAGCAGAAGTTATGAACCAAATATATTTAGAAGATATCTACAGAACATCTCACCCCAAAAGAATATCACCACCTCATGATACCTTCTAAAATACTGACCATATAATCAGTCAGAAAACAAGCCTCACAGATACAATAAGATTGAATTAATCCCACGCATTCTATCAGACCACAACAGACTAAGGCAGGTCTTCTATAACAAAAAAACAAAACAAAATACATGTACATGGAAGCTGAACAACTCTCTACTTAATGATATCCTGGTAATGGATGAAATAAAGAAAAAAATTAAAGACTTTTTGAAATTTACTGAAAATGAAGGCACAGAATACTCAAACTTATGAGACACAATGAAACCAGTGCTAAGAAGAAAACTCATATCTCTGAGTGCCTTCATTAAGAAACTGTAGAGATAATACACTAGCAGCCTAATAACATATCTGAAAGGTGTAGAACACAAACAAGCAAAAACACAAAGGAGGAAAATATGGCAGGAAATAATCAAAGTCAGGGATGAAATAAAATAAGGAGAATCAAAGAGAACTATACAATGAATCAACAAATCCAGGAGCTTGTTTTTGAAAAAAATCAACAAGATAGATAAACCCTTAGCCAAACTAACTAGAGAGCACAATGACAGTCCCAAATTCAGAGAATCAGAAAGGTAAAGAAAGACATAAAAACAAGAAAATGAGAAAATATTTAAAAATCATAAGATCCTACTACAAAGAAATATATACAACACAACTGGAAAATCTAGAAGAAATAGATGGATTTATATACAGGTACCAGATAATAAAGTTAAATCAGGATCAGATAACCCATCTAAACAGTCACATAACCCCTAAGGAAATAGAAGCAGTCATTAAAAGTTTCTCAACAGCAACAACAACAACAACAAAAACCTGGGGCAATATAGAGGTACTGCAGAATACTAGCAGACTTTCAGAAAACACCTACTACAAATACTTCTCAAACTATTCAACAATATAAACACAGAGGGAAAATACCTAATTTATTCTATTAAGCCACAGTTGTGCTGACACTTAAACCACATAATGACCCAACAAAAAAACAGAACTTAAGAACAAATTGCCTTATGATTATTGATGTAAAAATACTCAATAAAATTCTCACAAACCTAATCCAAGAACACATCAAAACATTCATTCACCATGATCAAGTAGGTGTCATCCCAGAGATATAGAGATCGTTCAATATAAGGAAATCCATCAATGTAAACCACTATATAAACAAACTCCAAGAAAAAAATACATGATCATCTCATTAGATACTGAAAAGCCTTAGAAAAATACAACACTCCTTCATGTTAAAAGTCTTAGTAAGATTGGGAATTCAAGCTCCATACATAGATGCAATAAGAGCAACATACAGCAAATCAATAGCCAACATCTAAAATCAGGGACAAGACTAGGCTGACCACTATTTATTCTATATTTATTCAATATAGTACTCAAAGTTCTAGCCACAGAATTTGAAAAAAGAAGCAGCTAAAAGGATAAAAATAGGAAAGGAAGAATTCAAGATACCGCTATTTACAGATGATATGATAGTATATATTAGCAGTACAAAATTCTACCAGAGAACTCCTAAAACTGATAAACAACTTGAGCAAAGTGGTTGGTATAAAATTAACTCAAGTAAATCAGTAGCCTTCCTCTACTCAAAGGATAAATGGGCTGAGAAAGAAATTATGGAAATGACACCCTTCAAAATAGGTAAAAATAATACAAAATATCCTGGTGTGACTCTAACCAAGAAAGTGAAGAGATCTGTATGACAGGAACGTCAAGTCTCTCAAGAAATAAATCTAAGAAATCTACAGAAGATGGAAAGATCTTTCATGCTCATGGATCAGTAGAATTAACAGAAATATAAATGGCCATCTTACCAAAAGCAATCTACAGATTCAATGCAATATCCATCAAAATTACAAATCAGTTCTTCACAGAGATAGAACAAAATATTCTCAGATTCATCTGGAATTAAAAAAACAGGATAGTGAAAACTATTCTCAAAAATAAAAGAACTTCTGGAGGAAATCTCCATCCCTGTCCTTAAGCTATACTACAGAGCAATTGTATTAAAAACCTTGTGATATTAGTACAGAGACAGAGAGGTAGATCAATGAATAGAATCCATTGAGTAGAAATGAAGACCCAAGGAATGAACCCAAACGCATTTGGTCACTTGATCTTTGACAAAGAAGCCAAAACCATCCAGTGGAAAACATGATAGCATTTTCAACAAATGGTGCTGATTCAAATGGCATTTGGAATGTAGAAGAATGCAAATTAATCCATTCTTATCTACTTATACAAAACTCAAGTACACATGGACTAAGGACCTCCACATAAAAACAAATACACTGAATCTAAGAGAAAGTAGGAAAGAGCATCGAACACATTGGCACAGGGGAAAATTTCCTGAGCAGAACACCAGTGGCTCAGGCTCTAAGATCAACAATTGACAAGTGGAACCTCATAAAATTGAAAAGCATCTATAAGGCAAAGGATACTGTTAACAGAACAAAATAACAACAAACAGATTGGGAAACAGTCTTTACCAAGTCTACATCTACTAGAGGGATAATATCCAAAATGTACAAAGAACACAAGAAGTTAGAATACAGAGAAGCAAATAACCCTATTAAAATGGGGTACTGAGGGCCAGAGCTAATCCTGTACCAAAGGGATCCATACCCAAATATCACAGGGAGAGCTAGCATTACAGGAGTGCAGACAAGCCTGTAAGCGAAGGTAAGACCACCACTGATGCTCAAAGGAACCCACTCAGAAACCTCAGAACACAGGAACCAAGAAGTATTCCAGTTTCCCTATGCACCTGGAGTTGATCCTGTGCCATTTGGCTTCATATTCAAACAGTGCCCAGAGATAGGTTGTCTCCCAGGAGTACAGACACAAAGGCTTGCAGGAGGGACAAGCCGGAGTCAGTAAGACAAGTTAACACCAGATATAACCAGATAGTAAAAGGCAAGGGCAAGAAGATAAGCAACAGAAACCAAGGCTACTTGGCATCACCAAAACCCAGTTCTCCCACCACAGTGAGCCCTGGGTACCCTAACTCAACAGAAAAGCAAGACTGTGATTTAAAATCACATTTCATGATCATAATAGAAGACTTTAAGAAGGGCATAAGTAACTCGCTTAAAGAAATACAAGAAAATACAGGTAAACAGGTAGAGGCTCTCAAAGAGAAAACAGAAAAAGCCCTTAAAAAATTACAGGAAAACACAAACAGGTGAAGGAACTGAACAAAACCATCAAGGATCTAAAAATGGAAATAGAAACAATAAAGGAATCACAAAAGTAAACAACCCTGGAGTTAGAAAACCTAGGAAAGAGATCAGGTGTCATAGATGTAAGCATCACCAACAGAACACAAGACATAGAAGAGAGAATGTCAGGTGCAGAAGATATATTGAAAACATTAAAACAACATTCAAAGAAAATGCAAAATGCAAAAATCTTTTAACCAAAACATCCAGAAAATCTAGGACACAATGAGAAGACCAAACCTAAGAATAATAGTTATAAATACTTGGTAAAATGTCATGCTATTTGACTTCTGTTTGTTAAATATTACTTGCCCTTGATATTTTTTTATTTCTGTAATAAATTATTTTATGCCAATTTAAAAAAAAAAAAAGAGTAAATTACTTTATGTTAGGAATAGTGCATTTAGTGCCAAAAAGTATTCATTCATGATAGTTGGTTGAATATATGTCTTTACGGTTTTTTTTTCTGTTCAATATAAAATTAAAATTTTTTTGAGACATGGTTTCGTGTAGCTCAGGCTGGCCTCAAACTTGCTAAGTAGCAGAGAATACCCTTGTACTCCTAATGCTCCTGCCTCTAAGTCCCATGTGCTGGAATATATGCTCACACTACCACACTTGACTGAAACATTCTGATGATAAGAAAACCTCCAACTCTTGATATGGGTCAAAAAGAGGGCATGATTAAGAATAAAAATTACAAAAAAATCAAGAATAAAAATTACGAAAGTCCATTCAGGGTTAAAAACAAAAAAACAAACAAAAAAAAAAAAACAAAAAAAAAAACAAAAAAAAAAAGAATAATAGTTATAGAAGAAAGTGAAGATTACCAACTTAAAGGAGCAGTAAATATCATCAATGAAATTATACAAAAAACTTCCCTAACATAAAGAAAGAGATGCCCATAAACATACAAGAAACCTACATAACTCCTATAGAATGGACCAGAAAAGAAATTTCTCCAGTCACATAATAATCAAAACACCAAGTGCACAAAACAAAGAAAATATTAAAGCAGTAAGGGGAAAAGGTCAAGTAGCATATAAAGGCAGGCCTATCAGAATTACACCAGACTTCTCACCAAAGACTATGAAAACCAGAAGATCCTGGACAGATGTGATACAGACCCTAAGAGAACACAAATGCCAGTCCAGGCTACTATATCCAACAAAACTCTCAGTTACCATAGATGGAGAAAACAAGATATTCCATGACAAAACCAAATTTACAAAATATCTTTCTACAAATCCAGTCCCACAAAAGATAATAGATGGAAAACACCAACATAAGGAGCAAAATTACATCCCAGAAGAAGCAAGAAAGTAGTCGTTCAACAAACCCACACAAACATAATTCCACCTCTAGCAACAAAAATAACAAGAAGTAACAATCACTTTTTAATATCTCATCATATGAAAATGGTTTTCAGAAGAGCTTACATATTTCAAAATTATGTATACAGTCAAAACAAATGTAGACAATTAATTTGGGAAATGGCTTGTAAGGAAACAACAAAGAGTGAGACTGAATGGTTTGCTTAATATTTATAATTATTGTATCAATTTCAAAGAAGAGGACTTCATAAGTTACACCTTTTTCTGAGATGAATGCTTTTCACAATCACCACAGCCAATGAACCAGATTCTTACCCTCACCTAATATCTGTGGCACCCTCCAAGCAGAACCATTTTCATTGAAACAGTTGATGAATGATTTCATGAATAGATCATCTTAATATACACACCATTTCTTAAATGAATGTAACCTGTTTCCTATGGGTTGAGAATGAAGACAATCACTCAAGTCAAATAGCTTTGACCATAGCAGGAAATATGTACCTACAATTGTGTCCACAATTTATTCATCAGTGCAGTAGAACTGTCAACTCTTAGGTTAGCTACTGTGGAGGTAAAATCCCTTGGTGTTGTGAGGGACATTAAAGTACAGACTTATAACAATGAACTCCAATGTCTAAAAATTGTTCTTATGATCTTTATTCCGGTGCACTGCTGGGGAGAAGGTGGCCTGCAGAAGTGACACAGCTGCTGGGACAGACTCCATTTCTGGCTCCAGACATCCTGCATGAGTCCCACCAGAGGAGAGCTGGTAAGAGAGCCATCTTTGCTCCAGTGCCTGGCGGGGAGGGGGCAGCCTGCAGAAGCTACACAGCTTCTGGGAAAGATCCCAGTTCTGGCTCCAGTCATCCAGCACCTTTCCTGCCTGAGGAGGTGTGTTCACCCTGGAGGAGTCTCAAGGCCTGAGCTGGCAGGAGAGCCATCTTTACTCTGGTTCACCTAGGCTCCAGTCTGCGCTGGCGAGAGTGTGGACCACAGAAGCTACACAAGTTTGGGACAGACAGAAGCAACCTAACTTCTGGGACAGACCCTGTTTTGGGCTCCAGAAATTTGGGCACCTTCCTCACCAGAGGAAAGGTGGCCACCTGTGAGGGCTCTCTGTCTGCCAGAGCAGGTGAGAGAGTCATATTGTGTCCAGGGTCTCTCGGTGGCTAGTCTGTGTAGGTGAGTGAATAAACTGCAGAGGCAACACATCTTCTGGGACAGGCCCTGGTTTGGGCCTACATCTTTAGCCAGGAGGCAGATATGAACGCCAGGGCATCTGTGCACCTTCCCTGCTAGAGGAGAGCTTCCCTGCAGAGAGTAATCTGACCACTGAGACTCAGGAGAGAGCTGGACTCCCAGGACTGCTGACAGAGGCTAACAGAATCACAGTAGGAACAAGCTCCAACCAGAGA
>NC_034608.1:13110561-13128668 GCF_900095145.1 Mus pahari | reverse complement strand
AAGACTTTCTGACATGTGAGTGGAGCTGCAGAGCTTCATGGTAGACATACCAAGAATAGCCAGGCAGCCCAAAGTTCTGTGTTCCTCTAGATGTACTGACCTCCTCTGCTCAGCATGGGCCACTTCCAACCAAGGCTTTGCTGTCTAAAGCCTACAAAGAGGCGGTGATAAGAATTCCAATTGTGCTTCTCCAGAAAGACTCAGAGATGGTCCTCAGTATTCAATGTATGAACAGAAATAGAAACCCAGGGAACTATGGCTTTCAACTCAGTGGTCTAATTAAATCACAAATTGAGCTATTGTGCTTAGATTGTTCATGATAATTCACTGGAGGATACCTAAGGAAGAAGTATGACTCTAAGAATGAAGTAGCAATGTGAATGATAGAGATGGGCTTTGCAACATATATATGATATATGATATGTGGGATATGAAATGGCATATGATTAATATATGTGATATGGAATGTGTGACATATGATATGGTATATAATACATAATATGTAACATAATTGCATACATCTCAAAACAAATATAAACAAGAAAAGTATCATTATGAGATCCAACAGTAAAAGTCAGTCTCAAGATGAAACTAGAGAGTGGACCATTGCACCGAGGATTTTACATCTGGACATCAAAAACATTGTGGGTCAAAACTGTTTAGAAACCACCGATGTGCACAGTGAGCCATAGACAGTCCCTTCAGGTAGAATGGGTGTTAGATGAAACTATTTGAGCATATGAAGGGATCTTTGTCTCCAAGCAATCACTGCACTATTTAAAAGGGGACTCAGAACACTTGGAAACTTGAGGCTGCTAAAATTAGTCTTCAAGGATTCTAAAGGAAAAAAAACTATATATTTGATCCACAACCTAAGCTCTTAACCTCAGTTGTGTTTATTATATTGATGTCTTTATTTTGCTTAGGAACACAGGTTTCACATTACATCATGGCCTGCCCTTCTGCACATGATTATGTCAGGACTACAGGTATGAGTAACAATGAAGGCAGTACATGAGTGGTAACTGACTGTTTTTTCCACTTAACTCATCTCAGTTTTGCTCCCCATCAATAAGGAAATGACCCCACTCTGCTGTAGGACAAGAGGAGAGAGGTCACTCTTCCATCACAGTCAGACGGATTGGGAGACTGGACTTTGAACTGACTGGGTTGGAGACCTCACATTGATACTTTCCAGCATCCTCCCTCCAGACAGGATCTATGCTGAGTTGGCACTTTGATGGGGAAAGTGTCATTCTCTCTGTGAGCTGCAGACTCTGCTTATTGAAAAGCCAACGGATGGAGATTCCAGGGTCAGCTGAGAAGCAAGTGAATACCACTGAGCTCTGTACTCTGACTGTAGTGTCAGTCACTCGCACAAAAGGCCAGGAAACAGGGTCTGTAAAGAAACAGAGGAGGGGACAAAATGACAGTAGTCCTTCAGAGAGCTCAATGATTCCCTCTATAGTTCACTCTTAATAAAGCTTCCAGGGAGGAGAAATTGGAGCTGTTACCATAGACATCTAGTGTTTTTGATTTATTATACATGGGATGTGTAACCCTAATTCACCCACTAAGGTATTGTGAGGGTATTGTGTCTTGCTTTTTCTATAAAGTAGCAGATTGTGCACTGATCGTTGTTCTGTCTGAGTTAAGCTTAGTTATGGTCAATCTCAAGATCTTGGAATGAGGTAGCTGCTTAAACTCTAAGTATATACCTGGAGAAGAGTATTCCCTATGCTGTACCCCTGAGGACAAGTAGGAGGGTGGAATAACTGTCTCCATTGCTTCTCCCACTGGGGACACTGACCTTCCTGTGAAGTCTCAAAAACCCAAAGCAATAATTGGTTAATGATCCAGGAACATGTGCAGTGTGATTCAGAAGGTGATGGCCCAGCTTTCATGGCAGTGTATAACTGGTTCGATAGTCTATGGAACTTGTGAATTCACTATAAGTGTGTTCTCTGCAAGCTCTAACAGAAAATCATAATAAAGCATTGACAAAAATGATCCCAGTGGCACATGAAGATGAAGCATGAACAGAGTTTGGAGCAAGAGGATCCTGGTGGGCTTTGTGAACACTTCAT
This sequence comes from Mus pahari, assembly GCF_900095145.1. Classification (NCBI taxonomy): domain Eukaryota; kingdom Metazoa; phylum Chordata; class Mammalia; order Rodentia; family Muridae; genus Mus; species Mus pahari. Next base: position 13,126,581 of record NC_034608.1, on the reverse strand, counting down.
GTCTTCCTCAACTAAGTCTCTCTTGAAGCCAGGTGTACAGTGAGAATTCCAAGAGTTTGTGCTGATTCTGATGTACTAGTACGGAGTTATTCAGCATATGTTCTCCTCTCTGCAAGAAGATACTGGTGGGGGATTCTGGTCTACTGCAGTTTGTCTAAGGAATGCATTTCCTGCAGTAGATGCCCAAACCCTAGTGTGGGGTAAAAATGGAATGGGAGAGTAAATATGTCTGGCTCTTTCCAGATAGTACAGCATATAAAACAGGATAAGCCATACAAAACAGCTAGAGGCCAGTGAGAGTCACTTACTATTTACATGGACTTGCACGTGTGCTCTCTCAAGTTTGAAGTCCTTATACAAAATTTCTAACATATACAGTCCTGCATCATTCTCAGTGACATTCTGAATCACCAGGGATCCGTTACTGTACACCATCTCTCTTCCGCTGTGTGCAAGCCCCCAGATAGTGGATTCCATGGCTCTGCTATATTCTGCAATTTTAAAAATATCTGTCCTATACACCGATTTATACCAGAAAAATGTCTGAATGTCTTCTGGCACATTACAAACAGTGAGAAGAACACTTTTCCCTACAGCAATATTCCGAGGCACTGATTCAATTTGGAGTTGGTCAGAGTTGAGAAGGTTACAGCAAGTAGAGGCTACAAGAAAAGAGAAAAGTTATCAATTCAGGAACTTATGGTTGGACATAAAGCTTTATCTGGAGCAGATGAATTGATCCCTCAGTCTAAATATGGAGGCATAGGTGTGTCCCTACTATCTAATGGAGATGAGCAATATAACATCAATTCTCTCGTGGGTGCTGAATGTATCATTTCCTCTACAAGGAGCTCTCTCTCTCTCTCTCTCTCTCTCTCTCTCTCTCTCTCTCTCTCCCTCTCCCTCTCCCTCTCCCTCTCCCTCTCCCTCTCTCCCTTCTCTCTCTCTATCTTGTTTTTTCTGTCTGCCTCTTCACTCCCCCCCCCTCAGTCAGACACTGGGCACACTCATGACCACTGAAATTTGTGATGATGTCTTCCCTGAACACTTTTTAACTTTTGTTCCAATCTTCTTTATAGCTACAGCCAGCCACTAAATTTACCTAATACACATGATTGCAACTCGGCCCTGCAGCCCACGGACCTGGGGCTGAATGAGAGTAAGAAGTCTGATTTCTTGGCAGGTTCACGTATTAGAAATTTTTCAAAGACTAGAATGGCTGACTGTATGTCGAGGTGAAACAAACTAGAGTATTTTGGAAAATGGAAACCTCAATTTAATATGCCACAACAGGATTGGCCTCTGGGAAAGCCAGCAATATATAATGTATAATAGGATATTGATAGTGCAGGGTCCAGACCACTGCAAGACAATCCACCCCTCTGCTATCAGTTCTGGGGGATAGAAGGAAACATAGCACCCTGAACAAGCCATAAGGAATAAGCCAGTAAGCATCACAATTCCTTTCATCTGCATGAGATTGTAGGTTATATTTACAGACCTCTGACACTTGGAGCTAATAAATACCCAATTTTGACATGATTGGCCTAAAATCCTGGTTCCCTGTAAGCACTGAGAAAAGTAATGGCAATGTCCTGGCAAAGGATCCTCAGGGTCACCGGTGGTTAAGCCTGGGTCAGATGACTGTAGTCAGGGCTTCCTGATACTTCACTGTCAGAATGCAATGGTCTCCTCATATGCTTGGTTTCAACTCTGATTCTTGGCAGACTCTGACATCTTAAGCTGAGTTGCTTTCCACCAGTGAGAGTCAAACAAAAGTCTGATTGGCTCCACCCTGTGTGACCTACACTAAGTGCTCAAACCCCAACATGCAGTGGGGAAAGGAGGCACAGTACAGGCATGACAACCCCGTGAGTTTAAGCCCCACCCAGCAATGAGCAATCACAGAGAACCACTTACTGTCCACCTGGAGTTGCACATGTGCTACTTCATCTTTCAGATCTGTACTCATAGTTCGTAGAGTATAGAATCCAGTATCATTCTGTATGACCTTCTGGAGCAGCAGGGATCCATTGCTATATAGTGTTTCTCGACCACTGTGTGCAGGCCCTGGCAAGCTTGAACTTGTGGCTATAATGTGTTGGATGAGCTCAGATTTCTCCTCTGCAATCACCCCTCTGTACCAGAAAAGGGACTGAAGATTTTTTGGGAGATTGTGAACCAGTAGAAGAACACTTTCCCCTTCAGCAATGCTGGGTGGCACTGATTCTATACTGAGCCTTGCAGGGGAGACAGAGTTCTTGGAGTTTGGAACAAAGCCTAAAAGCAAAGAAAGAGAATCATGTTTATTGTGACCATTGCATATTTTTTCTTAATTTCTTATTATTTAAATGCATTTTATACATCAACCTTAGTAATAATATTGAGTATTTTGAGAATCAAATAATACACAGAAAATTTGTTCAACTTTTATATTCATATCCTTTCATACCCAAAAAATCATTAATGAACACTTAATACTATCCATAAATGAGGATCCTATATCTAATATTGAATACTAAGTTATTTCAAAACATACAAAATATTTTTGGGAATTAAGCTTAGTTAAAGACCATAAAATATTAAAAATGAATCATTCTATACCACTACCTGACATAGTGAGAGACTATTTAAAGTGCAGTATATATCTGTGTACATTGTCTAACTATATGTTTACTTTAAAAAGTTTATCAGTGTATCTAGAACATTTCATCCTAAACCAAAAGAAACGTTCATGGCATCTTCTCCAAAACTGCACTAAACGGGCCTCAACAAATACAAGATTAAAATAATCCCATGCACCCTATCAGATCACCACAGATTAAGGCTGGGCTCAAACACCAAAAAAAAACCCAAAACAAACAAAAAACAAAAACAAAAAAACAATGGAAAGCATACTCGATGATAACTTGGTCAAGGAAGAAATAAATAAAAAATAAGACTTAATTTAATGAAAATGAGGACACATCATACAAAAACTTATAGGACATAATGGAAGCAGTGGTAAGAGGAAAACACATAACTCTGAGTACCTCCAAAAGGAAACTGAAAAGAGCTTACACTGGCAGCTTCACAGCACACCTGAAAGCTCTAGAACAAAAGGAAGCAAATATACCCAAGAGGAGTAGATGGCAAGAAATAATCAAACTCAGGGCTGAAAACAACCAATTAGAAACAAAAAGAACTATACAAGAATCAACAAAACCAGGTGCTTGTTCTTTGAGAAAATCAACCAGGTAGATAAACCCTTAGCTAGACAAACCAGAGGGCACAGAGACAGTATCAAAACTCATAAAATCAAAAATGAAAAGTGAGACATTGTGGCAAGCCGCCGCATTCTGCCGTAGCAAAATGGCGCCCGACCCAAAAGGGGGAAGGGAGAGAAAAAACAGCTTGCTAGGCGCATGCGCCAGGCTCCGCCCGTCCAGCCAGCACAGAGATGCTAATGAGGTTCAGAAGTAAGCACCAATCACAGGCAGACACGTTCCCCTTAGGGCTATATAAACCAGAGGGTTTCGGGCTCGGGGTCCTTTCGCCTCGGCAAGCAAGAGAATAAAGAAGTTGTAGAAGAATCTATGCATGTCGAAGTCCTTCTATCCTGCAGGCAGGAGCGACGGGAGCGACAAGACATAACAATGAAATATATCTAAAAATAGTCTGTTTGTTGAATATTAACAGTTAAAAATATTAAAATCATGTTTGACAAAAATCATGGAAATAGTATTGATAATTTTTCTCACTGTGCTTGAAATTAGCACTTTCTTAATGCTTAACATCAAAGAATTTTTGCAATGTTGAAATTTTTATTAGGTATTTACATTATTCACATTTCAAATGTTGTCCCCTTTCCTGGTTTTCCCTCCAAAAACTCCCTATCCCCACCTCCTTCCCCTACTCACCAACCCACCCACACCTGCTTCCTGGCCCTGGCATTCCCCTACACTGGGGCATCAAGCCTTCACAGGAGCAAGGGCCTCTTGTCCCATTGATGACCAACTAGGCCACCCTCTGCTGAACAGGCAGCTGGAGCCATGAGTCCCAACATGTGTACTCTTTGATTGGTGATTTAGTCCCTTGGAGCTCTGGGTTTACTGGTCAGTTCATCTTGTTGTCCTTCCTATGGGGCTGCAAACGCCTTCAACTCCTTGGGTCCTTTCTCTTGCTCCTTCATTGGGTAACCTGTGCTCAGTCCAGTGGTCGGCTGCAAGGATCCACCTGTGTGTTTGTCAGGCACTGGTGGAGGCCATCCAGAGACAGCTATAACAGGCTTTTGTAAGTAAGCACTTGTTGGCATCCAAAAAAGTGTCTGGGTTTGGTGATTGTATGTGGGATGGATACCCAGGTGGGGCAGTCTCTGGGTGGTAATTCCTTCAGTCTCTGCTCCACACTTTGTCTCTGTAACTCCTTCCATGGGTATTTTGTTTTCTCTTCTTAGAAGGACCAAAGTATCCACATTTTGGACTTCCTTCTTCTTGAGTTTCATGTGGTCTGTGAATTGAATCCTGGGTATTCCGAGCTTCTGGGCTAATCCACTTATCAGTGAGTGCATAGTATGTGTGGTTTTATTTGTGATTGGGTTACCTCACTCAGGATGATACTTTCTAGTTCCATCCATTTGCCTAAGAATTTCATAAATTTATTGTTTTGATAATTGAGTAGTACTCCATTGTGTAAATGCATCCATTCCTTTGTTGAGAGTCAAATGGGTTCTTTCCAGGTCCTTGATATTATAAATAAGGCTGTGATGAACATAGGAGAAAATGTGTCCTATACTTAATGATAAAATAATTTCTCTATATTGTGAATTTTTAAAATGAGTCCTTGTGTCCTGAGGAGTGTTCACTGTGAAGCCTATCTGTGGAGGGAATGTCTCTCTGTCCTACTTTGTGTCCCTCTACTTGTGATATTCTCTGAATGGTGTTCTATACTCGGATATCAATATGGTTCTGGCTCATTGTCCTCAGATCCCTGATATCATTCAGCATAGATTTCTGTTGGGGTGATGCACCCCTAATCTTTGCCCCTACACACCCTGCATCTTTACTGCCTGACTCTTTGTTATTGTCTTTATTGTTGTTCTTGTTGTTCTCTTATGTGCTTCTTGTGGTTCAAATAACCTAGCTTCGGTTTCTACCTTTCCTTACTGGCCATTCTTCCAGTCAATGTGGACTGTGACATTGTAAGAATTGGAATTTGTCTTATAATTTTTAAAGAAATATAGTCTAAAAAAAATAATCAGATAAATCTGGATAATGAATGACTGAAAGAATGATTGAATGAAGTCATGACATGCTTTATGTTTCTCTCTGTATGTGTACATATTTAAATCATTGATAGGTTCATATATATATATATATATATATATATATATATATATACACATATACATGTATGATTCATATGTTTGGGCATACAGAGCAAATTTTTTCAAAAGGCTTTGATTTTTACACTTATTTGCAAATTATATTTGTGTATGAGTCCTGTGTAAGACTGAGTCTCAGTGTGCGTAGATGGATGCAGGACATAGCACCGTAGAAATCAAAGGACACACTAGGCTCATCAATTCTCAGGTCATGAGACAATGTAGCAAATAGCTGCATGCTTTAATAGATATTATTGATCAAAGTGAGAGTAATTTTTTGTTAGAGAAGGCTTAGATGGGAATATTAGTCTCATAATATTCTTCTCATTGTAAATAACTAAACATAAGAAAAATCTCATGCCCATGCTTAAAATTTATGTTCACTAAGAGCTTCTTGATGATAAGCTTCTGTCTGACACCTTGTATTCTCTTCTACAATCTGAAGAGTTCTCTCAGGACCTTTTGCCTATTAGGAGAATCTACACAGCAGACTGAACTACTATCATTCTCCTGATCAACTGTAAGCAGAGCTCCTTACAGATGGTGTGTCCTTTTCAGAGGGCCACAAGGTTGTCCTTTTTGTGAAACTTCAGCTCCAATACAGCTACTGAGCTCCACTGTACTTTAGATCACTAAGTGGACCCCCCTCCCAGGCAGATGCATCTCCCAGAGTTCCATGAGCAGAGGATTGTTCGGTATTCAAAACAGAGCTCCCACACATACACTTTCAATATTGCCCAGTGTTGCTTTCTCCCTTCTCTCTTTATATTTTAGTTCTCAATCACACTGTGAAAAAACAAAAAACCTTATAAGTCTCCCTGTGTCCTGAGAGCACAGCAACTTATCTCAGGACTGACATCTACTGTGCATTGGATTTTGTCTGGCACCAACAAAGAGAGAGATTCTGTGCATATTATGTGAAACACAAACTCAGCAGCAGACACCATCTAACCACTGATCTCAAAGTTCTATAAAGATGGAATATTTCTCTAAGCTAGAAATGGACAGGGTCACCTGTGAGTACTCAAAATAGGAACAGCAGAGTGATGCATGAGGAAAGGGGTAGAACTCTTCTGAGTGGAGCTACCAGGCAGCATTCTGACCCAAGACATAGGACCAGGAATGGATTTATGCAATTTCACACGTTGGGTTTGTGAGAGTGAAAAAGCTGAGTCCTGGAAAGATGGGGTGGACTCCATTGTCCCTTGAAGAGTTTCAAGATGATGCTACCAGTTCTGCTTGATGAGCTATGAGATGGGTCTTCCTATGTGCTCCCTGGGCTTTCTAGGGAGCATCTGTCTAGGTGATGTCCCTCAGCTACCCTATCTTTCCCAAAGGAAATGTATAAAATGGATAAATGAACATGATGCACTCACAGAGTAGCATACATGGGAACCAGCCACTAGGTCTAAAAAGTGAGTGTCCTTGACTTTCTGATCTATAGGGGAAGAAGTAGAAGCCAGGCTAAAAGGTAAGGTCCTGGTTCTGATAAATACTAGTCTGAATATGGATTGTGTGTCACAATAGTGCACATATTGATAACTAGGGGAACTGCAGCTCATGCCTGGAGAACTATCCAGATAAATATAGCCTGTTGTCATGTGCCTGCAGAAAAGAATTCCCTGAGCTAGACCTGAGAGGACAAACATTTCTTAGGAAGACTAATATCCATTCCCCTCTCCCTGGCAATCATGACTTTCCTATAAGCCGCATAATCCCATCAGGACAGTTAGTTCATAGGCTGGGCACATATACAGCTATGCTATCCTTGCTTAGTAACCAGGGAGTATCCCATTATTTTATCAACCAGGTGTGCTCATAGCCTCTGAGGATCTTTCTCAAGGACAAGTTCCTGGACAGAATTCCAAGAATGTAGGCAGGGCTGATATCCTTGGGATGAGTTACCCACCATGACTTCACATGCATGGTGAAGTCAAATGAAGCATTCTGATCAATTGCAGTTATTCTGTACCATGTGAGTCCTGCACTAAACGCCCAAGCCCCAACATGGAAATACAACAGAGAGGGAGTTTGTCTACTCAATGTGTATACTGAAGTAAGTGCAAAAACCCCAGTTTCAAGAAAAAAATGCAATAAGTCCAGCTCCTACTAAACAGTTCTATGTATAAAGTAGGATAAGCATATACAGCACCTGGAAGCCATCTAGCATCACTTACTATTTACATGGAGTTGAACATAGGCTTTTTCAACTTTGAAGTCTTCTCTTAAAATTTCTAGCATGTAAAATCCTGCATCGTCCTCAGTGACATCAATCATCACCATGGATGCGTTGGTGAATATCACCTCTCTTCCTCTGTATGCAGTCCCCACGGTGGCAGAATCCGTGAATCTGTAGTATTCTACAATTTTAGATGTATCTGACTTATATGCTGATTTATACCAGAAAAATGCTCGAAAGTCTTCTGGAAAATTATGAACTAGGAGAAGAACACTTTTCCCTACAGCAACATTCTGAGGAAGTGATTCGATCATGACTTGCAAAGGGTGATACCAAGTAGAAAGGGAAGCTAGACAAAAAAAGAAAAAGAGAAATTAGCATTGTGAATATTAGGTTGGTAGAAAGGTGATTATTTTTGTCATGAGCAAATAGATTTATCACTCAGCCTAAAGACGCATGTGTGGGCATGTCTATCTGACCTGGAGAATGTCAGCAACTAGACTTCCATTCTCTCAGGGATGCTAAGTGTATAATTTCTCTGCCATGATCTCTCTCTCTCTCTCTCTCTCTCTCTCTCTCTCTCTCTCTCTCTCTCTCTCTCTCTTGTTTTTTTCCATGCCTGGCTCCTCACTGCCCTCAGTTAGATACTGGGTACTATCATACCTACTGAAGTTTTATATAATGCCTCCTCTGAATTCTGTGACTTTTGTTCCAATTACCTTTATAGCTACAGCCAACCACTAACTCCACCTGATGAATATGCTTGCTGTTCTGCCCTACAGCTCTCTGGACTGGGGCTTATTGATAGCAAGAAGTCTGATCTTCTTCTAAGGCAAAGGTATTAGAAAAGATTTAGATAATAAAATGACTGGCTTCAAGTGATCTTGACACATGCTAGAGTCCTTTGGAAAATAGAAGCCTCAGTTTAAAATGCCACTACCAGAGTCGCCTGTAGTATATAATGTTCAATAGGACATTGATATTGCAGGTCCAGACCACTGCAGGAAAATCCACCCCTGGGCAGATGATAAAAGAGAACAGAGCACACTGAGCAGGCTGTAAGGGGCAAGCCAGGATACAGCACTCCTCATTTTATCTGCATGAGATTTTAGATTATATTTACAGACCTCTGACACTTGGAGCTAATAAATACCCATTTTGACATTATTGGCCTTTGTCCATGGTTCTCAATATGCACTGAGAAAAGTTGTGTAATGTCACAGCAAATGATCCCCAGGGTTACCTGTAGCCAAACCTGGGTCTGATGACTGTTATCAGGGCTTCATGGTACTTACTTCCCTGTGAGAATGCAATGGTTTCCTCATATACATCACTACAACTTTCATATTTGGCAGACCATGACATCTATTTTTTTTAATTTTTTATTATATATTATCTTTATTTACATTTCAAATGTATCCCAAAAGTTCCCTATACCCTCACCCTGCCATGCTCCTCTACCCACCTACTCCTACTTCTTGGCCCTGGCATTCCCCCGTATGGGGTCATATAAAGTTTGCAAGACCAAGGGGCATCTCTTCCAAGTGACTGGCCATCTCCTGCTACATATGCAGCTAGAGACATGAGTTCTGGGGGTACTGGTTAGTTCATATTGTTCCACCTATAGGGTTGCAGTTCCCCTCAACTCCTTGGGTACTTTCTCTAGATCCTCCATTGGGGGCCCTGTGTTCCATCCATTAGCTGACTGTGAGCATCCACTTCTTTGTTTTTCAGGCACTGGTATAGCTTCACAAGAGACCGCTATATCAGGGTCCCTTCAACAAAATCTTTCTGGCATGTGCAATAGTGTCTAGACCATGACATATTAATCTGAGTTGCTTTCCATCAGTGATTTCTTTAGTACTTGAGAGAGTCAGACAATAAAGTCTGATCTATGGCTGTTTTTCTCTACCATAAGTGTCCTACACTAAGTGGTCAAACCCTAACATTGAGACACAATGCAGTTTGGGAAGGAGACACAGTACAGGGATGACAATCCTATGAGTCTAAGCCTCACCAATCAATGAGCAATCACAGAGAACCACTTACTGTCCAGCTGGAGTTGCACATGTGCTACTTCAAACTTCAGATCTGTACTCATAGTTCGTAGAGTATAGAATTGGGTATCATTCTGCATGACCCTCTGGAGCAGTAGGGATCCATTACTATACACAGTTTCTTGACCACTGTGTGCAGGACCTGGCAAGCTTGAATTTGTGGCTATTATGTGTTGGATGAGCTCAGATTTCTTCTCTGCAATCATCCCTTTGTACCAGAAAAAGAATAGAAGATTTTTTGGGAGATTGTGAACCAGTAGAAGAACATTTTCCCCTTCAACAATGCTGGGTGGCACTGATTCTATACTGAGCCTTGCAGTGGAGACAGAGTCCTTGGTGTTTGAAACAAAGCCTAAAGGCAGAGAGAGAGAATCATATTAATTGTGATCATTGTGTACTTTTAAGATGAGGCCCTGTGCCATGAGGAGTGATCATTTTAAAGCCTAATGGTTGAGGACGTCTCTCCCTGTCCTACTTTGTGTCCCTCTACTTGAAATACTCTCTGCATGGTGCTCTCTACTCAGGTGTCAACATGGTTCTGGCTCACTGTCCTCAAATCCCTGATATCATTCAGCACAGATTCGTGTTGGGGTGATGCACCCCTAATCTTTGTCCCTACACATCATGCACCTTAACTCCCTCACCCTTTGTTATTGTTTACTGTTGTTGTTATTGTGGTTGCACTCCTCTCTACTTCCTGCGCTTCCAGTCACCTAACTTCACTTTCTTCCTTTGGTTTCCTGGCCATTCTTCCAATTAACTGCATCTGGGACTTTATAAGAATCTGTATTAAAAACACTGCTCTTCCCAGCTCCACATTTAGTACTGCCCAGTGTCCCTCTTCCCCTTCTCTGTTTATATTTTAGTTAGTTCTCAAAACCACGTAGTGATCAAAAGCTTAGAAACATTCCTGTGCCCAGAGAGGATAGCTACTTAACTCAAAGTTGATATCTACTTTGTCCTGAGTTGGGTCTGTCACCACCAAAGACAGAGATTCTGTGCTTCATATGGGAAGCACAAACACAACTGCTGACACAGTCTACCCACTGATCTCAAAGTTCTATAAAGATGGAATATTTCTCTAAGCTAGAAATGGACAGGGACGCCTGTGAGTACTCAAAATAGGAACAGCAGAGTAATGCATGAGGAAAGGGGTAGACCTCTTCTGAGTGGAGCTACCAGGCAGCATTCTGACCCAAGACATAGGACCAGGAATGGATTTATGCAATTTCACACGTTGGGTTTGTGAGAGTGAAAAAGCTGAGTCCTGGAAAGATGGGGTGGACTCCATTGTCCCTTGAAGAGTTTCAAGATGATGCTACCAGTTCTGCTTGATGAGCTATGAGATGGGTCTTCCTATGTGCTCCCTGGGCTTTCTAGGGAGCATCTGTCTAGGTGATGTCCCTCAGCTACCCTATCTTTCCCAAAGGAAATGTATAAAAATGGATAAATGAACATGATGCACTACAGAGTAGCATACATGGGAGCCAGCCACTAGGTCTAAAAAGTGAGTGTCCTTGACTTTCTGATCTATAGGGGAAGAAGTAGAAGCCAGGCTAAAAGGTAAGGTCCTGGTTCTGATAAATACTAGTCTGAATATGGATTGTGTGTCACAATAGTGCACATATTGATAATTAGGGGAACTGCAGCTCATGCCTGGAGAACTATCCAGATAAATATAGCCTGTTGTCATGTGCCTGCAGAAAAGAATTCCCTGAGCTAGACCTGAGAGGACAAACATTTCTTAGGAAGACTAATGTCCATTCCCCTCTCCCTGGCAATCATGACTTTCCTATAAGCCCCATGATCCCATCAGGACAGTTAGTTCATAGGCTGGGAACATATACAGCTATGCTATCCTTGCTTAGTAACCAGGGAGTATTCCATTATTTTATCAACCAGGTGTGCTCATTGTCTCTGAGGAACTTTCTCAAGGACAAGTTCCTGGACAGAATCCCAAGAATGTAGGCAGGGGCTGATATCCTTGGGATGAGTTACCCACCATGACTTCACCATGCAGGAATACTACATAGAGGGAGTTTGTCTATGTGTCTACTGAAGTAAGTGCAAAAACCCCAGTTTTGAGAAAAATACAATGGGAAAGTCAATAAGTGCAGCTCCTTCTAGACAGTTCAGTGTATAAAGTAGGAGAGTCACTTACTATTTACAAAGAGTTGAATGTAGGCTTCTTCAATCTTTAAATCTTCTCTTAAAATTTCTAGCATGAAATATCCTGCATCATCTTCAGTGACAGCCATTATCAGCATGGAGCCATTGGTGTATATAAACTCTCTTGAACTGTAAGCACTCCCCATAATGGTGGTATCCATGGCTCTGCTGTATTCTGCAATTTTGTATGTCTCTCTTCTATATGCTGATTTGTACCAGAAAAATGCTTGGAAGTCTTCTGGAAAATTATGAACTAGAAGAAGAACATTTTCCCCTACAACAACATTCTGAGGAACTGGTTCAATCTTGACTTGCAAAGGGTGATAGCAAGTCGAAAGGTAGGCTAGACAAAAAAGAGAAAGAAAAATTATCATTGTGAATATTGGGTTGGAGGGAAAGTGATGATCTTTGTCATGAGCAAGTAGATTTATCAATCAGCCTAAAGCTGCAGGTATGGGTATGCCTATTCTACTTGGTGAATGTCAGCAACATGATTTCTATTCTCTCAGGGACACCGAGTGTATCATTTCTCTGCTAGGATCTCTCTCTCTCTCTCTCTCTCTCTCTCTCTCTCTCTCTCATTTCTCCAAGCTCTTCCCTGCCCACAGTCAGATACTGAGCACTCTCATGCCCACTGAAGTTTGATATGATGTTTCCCCTTAACAATTTTTTCCTTTATTGCTATAGCCAAAAGCCACTCCAGCTGATAGGTCTGCACTTCAGCCAACAGGATTGGGGCAAATGAGGGCAAGGAGAAGTCTGAACTTTGCAGACTCAGGTATTAGAAAAGTTTCAGGTAGTAGAATTGCTGGCTTCAAGTGATCTTGACACATGCTAGAGTCCTTTGGAAAATGGAAGCCTCAGTTTAATATGCCGCTACAAGGGTCTCCTGTAGTATATACTGTTCAATTGGACATTTATATTGCAGGGTCCAGACCACTGCATGAAAATATACCTCTGGGTGGATGATAAAGGAGAACAGAGCACACTGAACAAACCATAAGGGGCAAACCAGTATGCAGCACTCCTCATTTTAACTACATGAGGTTGTAGATTATATTTACAGACTCCTGACACTTGGAGCTAATAAATACCCCATTTTGACATGATTGCCTTAAACTCTGGTTCCCTCTAAGCACTGAAAAAAGTAAGGTGAATGTCATATCAAATAATCCTGCAGGTCACCTGGGGTTAAGCCTCAGTTAGATTACTGTGGTCAGGGCTTCCTAGTACTCACTTCCCCGTGAGAATTCAATGATTTCCTCATATACATGGTTACAACTCTGATTCGTGAAAGACTATGACTTCTTACACTGAGTTGCTTTCCATCGATGACTTACTTGGTACAGGGGAGAGTCAGACAACAATGTCTGATCTATGGCTGTTTGGCTCCAATGCAGTGTGTTCTGCACTAAGTGCTTAAACCACAACCTGGGGACACAGTGCAGTCGGAGAAGGAGACACAGTCTAGGCATGACAATCCTGTGTCTAAGCCCCACCCTGCATTAAACAATCACAGAGAACCACTTACTGTCCATGTACAGTTGCACATGTGCTACTTCATCTTTCAGATCTGTACTCATAGTTCGTAGAGTATAGAATCCAGTATCACTCTGCATAACTTCCTGTAGCAGCAGGGATCCATTTCTGTATACTGTCTCACGACCAGTGTGTGCAGGCCCTGGAACACTTGAATTTGTGGCTTTTATGTGTCTGGCAACCTCAAACTTCTTCACTGCAATAACTCCTTTGTACCAGAAAAGGGATAGAAGATTTTTGGGGAGATTTTTAACCAGTAGGAGAACACTTCCCCCTTCAGAAATGCTGGGTGGCACTGATTCAATGGTGAGCTTGGCATGGGGAGAAGTGTGCTCACATGTCCAAAGAGATGCTAGAAACAAAAAGAGAGAACTATATAATATACAATGCTTTTTGGTAATATGAAGCCCTGAATCCTGCCCAGGTATGTTCATTGTTAGCCTAACTGTATGGGTTAGTGTCTCTGTAGCCTACTTTGTGTTCCTGCACTTCTAATTTCTTCTACATGAAAGTCTCTACTCAGGTGTCAGCATGGCTCTGACTCACTGCCCTTGATTTACCTGATAATATTCAGTGTAGGTTAGTATTGGGTTGATGCCTCCCATACCTTTTCCCCTACACACCCTGTAGCTTAACTCTCTGACTCTTTGCTGTTATTGTTCTCTTCCTCTTGTCGTTCCAGTCAATACTTGACATCAACTTCAAGGTTATTTTTTACTTGCCATTCTTCTTGTCAACTAGGGCAGTGGCATCATGAGAACTGTGATTTGTCTTATAATTTTTAAGAAAATGTATCCTGGAAAACTACCAGATACCTATGGATGAAACTATTTTGTTATATTACTCTGCATGCCCTTAGATTTATTTCAAATATTAGTAAATTTGGGCATACCATGCTAAATTTCTTCACTTTTTTTTTAACTTTTTACACTTATTTACAAATTACATTGTGTGAGTTCATGTGTGTCACAGTGTGTGTAGGTAGGTACAGGACATAGTGCAGGACATTGTTAAGGTTGAAAGACACTTTGAGTTCATTGATTCTCACATTATCAGACAATGATGCAAATGCCTATGTCCATTGAACTATGTCACTGATCAACATGTGTTGGTTTGGTTTGTTTTTTTTTTGTCTAGTAAATCATAGCTTAGAACATCAGCTTCCAAAAGACTTTAATAGTGGTTATGTTTATGTAAGAAAACTGTCACACCTATCCTTACCATCTCTTTTTCATTGTGTGCTTCCTGAGGCTGAGCCTCTGTCTGGTTCTGTGAATTCTGTCCTAAAAACACTGAGACTCCTCTCAAGTTGTTGTCCTACTTAGGAGAATCCAGACAATAGAGTGATTTATTATCATGATCTTCCTCACCTATTAGAGTGAGCTCCTGACAATTGATGCACTGTGGTAGGATTTTGATTACACTGGGAACCCTGAGATTTTGTTATTTACTGGAAAAACCTGTTTCTAGTTGTGCTGTTCAGCCTCACCTTTAGTCCAAGAGCTTTCTGTTTATTTTAAACCATAGGTCAAGAGTCAGGACAAGCAACCAGTTGACAGGGAGTAAACATAAAAAGACAGATTAAGAGGGAGTCAGGAGGATGGATATAGCTACTCACAGGAAGAGGGGAGGCATATTCAATTTGAAGGCAGAGAGAATGAGAAGTCTCTATCTGAGGAATGTCAACTGAGAAGGAAGGTCAGCTAGGTGTTTTCTCTGCTTCTCTTATTTATCAGGCTCTCACACAAGCATCTGGCTCCTGAGACTTTTTTGGTAAAATTGATATTTTTTTTCAAAAAACACCATTTGGTACACCAATGCCTGACACCAGCACCAGGACAGAGAAATCATGCCAGATGCACACAACCCGAGAAGCCATCAGATTTGGTAAGTCATCTGAAAAGTTGTCAAGGAGAGAGTTAAGGATGGAGAATAAAAAAACACCAAGGTGCTAGGACCCTATATGTAGTGCTGCCTTAGATGGCTTGAAAATAGAAATAGATAATGGAAATACAATTGAGATTGACATAATGGCAATTACCATTACTATTGGTCTGTTAATTCATATTTTATCCTCAATAGTCATAGATTTATAAGTGAAAAATAAGAAAAATACTCAGACACACATTAATTTAGACATGAAACTACCAAACCACCACATGATGAGACTGAAGAGGGGACCCAACTTTATTAGAAAACCAAACTTAATTAATCCAGTTACTATACAATAACTACCAGCAGACAATACACACCCCCATGGTTATGAAAAAAATAAATAGTATCCTATAAACATATGACATATGAGGAGATTCAAGTAAATGATCATATTATATGGTATACATTTACCCTATGTGAAGCAGATATTAAATACATGGGCAACTCAGAATATAATTATAATTATAATATAATTACACTTGGTAACAACAATATTAGATGCAGGTCCTCAATTACAAAGGTGAACATTTTGGAAAGCAGAGGCAAAGGACATGGAATAATGAAATCATGCTAGAGATATTAATACTTCCCAAGTTCAGTTGCTAAGTAAAGGTCAATATGCTAACTTACAAAGCCAGCTTACATCTGATAATCACACCTTGATTCTATGTCAATTAGTAGCTTTAAATTCTTGGGACAAGGTTGAAGAATAAGGAATGAGGTGAGAGTCATTTACTAAATTTATACAAAATCCAAAATAAATTTTCTTTTTTTTTTTT
>NC_034608.1:13085810-13109870 GCF_900095145.1 Mus pahari | reverse complement strand
ATGTATTTGGAGGATATCATCCTGAGTGAGGTAACCCAATCACAAAAGAAGTCGCTAGGTATGCACTCACTGATAAGTGGATATTATCCCAGAAATTTAGAATACCCAAGATACATTTTGCAAAACACACACACAAAAAAAAAAACCAAGAAGGAAGACCATCGTGTGGGTACTTCATTACCCCTTAGAATAAGGAACAAAATACCCATGTATATAGGTACAGAGACAAAATTTAGAGCTAAGATGAAAGGATGGTCTATCCAGAGACTACCCCATCCAGGAATCCATCCCATCATCAGCCACCAAACCTAGATACTAATGCACATGCCAACAAGATTCTGCTGAAGTGATCCTGGTATAGCAACCTCTTGTGAGGCTTTGCCAGTGCCTGGCAAACACTGAAGTGGATGCTCACAGCCAGCTATTGGATGGAACACAGGGTCCCCAACCCTGTAGGTGCAACAATATGAACTAACCAGTACCCCCTGAGCTCGAGTCTGTAGCTGCATATATAGCGGAAGATGGCCTGGTTAGCCATCGTTGGGAAGAGAGGCCCCTTGGTCTTGTAAACTTTATATGACCCAGCACAGGGGAAGGCCAGGGCCAAGTAGTGGGAGTGCGTGGGTAGGTGAGCAGGGGCGGAGGTGAGGTATAGGGAACCTTCTGGATAGCATTTGAAATGTAAATAAAGAAAATAATAATAATAATAATAATAATAATAATAATAATAATAATAAAATGTTAAAAAAAGAAAATAATAATTTTAAATTTTTTTTAAAAGTGGACTACATTTTCAAGATAGTAAATACTTTTAGAACTACAGCACTCCATCTCTGATTATTTTTTCTGAATCTTCCCCAAATCTATTGTATAGAAACAAAAACATTAGAAAAATAACAAGGGACAGAAAACCTATTATAGTTCTGAGAGTAATATTTAAAGCATTAAGAAAATAGATTGATGTATGATATTTTTTTAAAAAAAAGAAGAAGAAGAAAAGAAAAAAAAGAACACCAATGGCATATGATTTAAAATCAAGAATTGACAACTGGGACCTCATAAATTTGCAAAGCTTCTGTAAGGCGAAGGACACTTCTGTAAGACGAATTGGCAACCTACATATTGGGAAAATATCTTGACCAATCCTACATCTAATATATAATATATACAAAGAATTCAAGAAGTTAGACTCCAGAGAACCAAATAGCCCTATTAAAAATAAGGTACAGAGCTAAACAAAACTTTGCAACTGAGGAACACTAAATAGCTGAGAAGCACCTAAAGTAATGTTCAACATCCTTAGTTATGAGGAAGATGCAAATCAAAACAACCCTGAGATTTCACCTCATACCAGTCAGAAAATCTAAGATCAAAAATTCAGGTAACAGTTAATGCTGGCAAGGATGTGGAGAAAGAGGTGCACTGTGCCATCACTGGTGGGATTACAATCTGGAACAACCACTCTGGAAATCAGTCTGGTGGTTCCTCAGAAAATTGGATATAGTAATACCTGAGGAACAAGCTATACCACTAGTGGACATATACCCAGAAGATGCTTCAACTTGTAGTAAGGACACATGCTCAACTATGTTCATAGTAGTCTGATTTATAGTAGCAAGGAGTTGGAAAGAATTCAGATGTCCCTCAACAAAGGAATGGATACAGAAATTGTGGTACATTTACACAATGGAATACTAATAAGCTATTAAAACAATGAATTTATGAAATTCTTAGGCAAACGAATGGAGCTAGAAAATATCATCCTGAATGAGGTAACCCAATCCCAAAGAGGACACATTGTATGCACTCATTCATAAATGTATATTAGCCCAAAAGCTCAGAATACCCAAAATATAATTCACAGACCACTTGAAGCTCAAGAAAAAAGAAGACTAAAGTGTGGACACTTCAGTGCTTCTTAGAAGGGGGAACAAAATACACATGGGAGGAGATACATAAGGAAATTCTGGAGCAGAGACAGAAGGAAAGGCCATCCAGAGACTGCTCGCACCTGGGGATCCATCCCGTATACATTTATCAAACCAAAACATTAGTGTAGATGCCAAGAAGTGATTCCTAACAGAACCCTGATATAGCTATCTCCTGAGAGGCTCTACCATTGCCTGACAAATACAGAGGAGGTTGCTCTCAGTCAACCTCTGGACTGAGCACAGGGTCCCCAATCAAGGAGCTAGAGAAATTACCAAAGAAGCTGAAGGTGTTTGCAGCCCCATAGGATGAACAACAATATGAACCCAAGCAGTACCCCCCAGAGCTCTCAGGGATGAAACCACCAACCAAAGAGTACACATGGAGGGAACCATGGCTCCAGTCACATATGTAGCAAATGATGGCCTTTTCAGACATTAATGAGAGGAGAGGTCACTGGTCCTGGGAAGGCTCATTGCCCCAGTGTAAGGGAATGCCAGGATAGGGAAATGTGAGTGGGCAGGTCTGTGAGCAGGTAGAGGGGTACAGAATAGGAAGTTTTTGGAGGGGAAACATAGTAAGGGGATAATATTTGAAATGTAAATAAGAAAATATCTAGTAAAAAATAAATTTTATTAGTCAAAGAAAAGCCTGCTAACCAAAAACATCCAGGAAATTCAGGACAAAATGAATAGAACAAACCTAAGAATAATATGTACAGAAGAGAGTGAAGCTCCCAGCTCAAAGAAATAGAAAATGTCTTCAACAAAATCACAGAAGAAAATTTCCCCCAACCTAAAGAAAGACAAGCCCTTAAATGTACAAGATACATATAGAACACAAAATATAGTGGACCAGAAAAGAAAATCCTCCCCATCACATAATCAAAACACTATATGCCCAGAACAATGAATTATTGAAAGCTGTAAGGGAAAAAGGCTAAGTAACTTACAAATGCAGACCTATCAGAATTGCACCAGACTTCTCAAGAAAGACCCTAAAAGCCAGAAGAGCCTGGACAGTTGCTATGCAGACCCAAATAGAACACAACTGCCAAGGCAGGCTAATATACCCTGAAAAATTCTTAATCATCATAGATGGAGAAGCCAAAATATTCCATAACAAAACCAAATTTAAACAATATCTTCAAGTCTCTCAAGAAATAAATCATGGAAGACTCAGAAAATGGAAAGAACTCCCATGCTCATTGATTGGTGGGATTAACATTGTAAAAAATGGTTGTCCTACCAAAAGCAATCTACAGATTCAATGCAATCCCCATCAAAATTTCAACCCAATTCTTCACAGACATGGAAAGAACAATTTTCAATATCATATGGAAAAAGAAAAAAAAAACCTATAATAGTAAAACAATCATTAACCACAAAAGAACTTCTGGGAGAAGCAACATCCCTCATCCCTCACCTCAAACTGTTCTACAGAGTACTAGTAATAAAACCTGCATGGTATTGGAACAGAGCCAGACAGGTTGATCAAGGAATAGAATTGAAGACACAGGAACAAACCCCATACACTTATGGACACTTGATCTTTGACAAAGAAGCCAAAAATATATAATAGAAAAAAGAGAGAGCATCTTCAATAATATGCTGCTGCTATAACTGTCAATCAGTATTTAGAAAATGAAAATAGATCCATTTTGTCACCCTGTACAAAGCTCAAATCCCAGTGGATCAAGAACCACAACATAAAACCAGATACACTGAATCAAATAGAAAAGAAAATGGTAAAGACCTTTGAATTCATTGGTGCAGGGGTGGGAGGTGGGGTATTTCCTAAACAGAACTCCAATGACTCAAGCTCTAAGATCAAGAATTGATAAATGAGACTTAATGAAACTAAAAAGTTTCTGTAAGGCAAAGGAAATAGTCAATAGGAGAAATTGACAACCTGAAGATTGGAAAAAAACTTCACTAACCCCACATCTGTTAGAGGGCTAAAATCCAAAATATATAAAGAACTCAAGAAGCTAAACTCCACAAAAATCAGAGGATACAAAACAGAGGAATCTCAAGTGGAGGAGAAATGTTCCTATGTCCTTAATCATTAGGGAAATGCAAATCGAAACAACCCTAAGATTCCACATTACACAAATCAGAATGGCAAATATCAAAAACTCAGGTAAACACACATGTTGGCAAGAACGTGGAGAAAGAAAAACACTCCTCCACTGCTGGTGGGACTGTACACTGGTACAACCAGTCTGGAAATCAATCCGGAGGTTCCTCAGAAAATTGGAAGTAGATCCAGCTGAAGAACCAGCTATACCCACTTGAGCATATACCCAAAGGCTGCCCCACCATACCACAGGAGCACATGCTCTACTATGTTCATATTAGCCTTATCTATGATAGCTAGAACCTGAAAGCAACCCAGATGCTCCACAACAAAGAATGGATACAGAAAATGTGGTTCGTTTGCACAATGGAATACTATTTAGCTATTCAGAACAAGGACATCATGAATTTTGCAGGCAAATCAATGGAGCTAGAAAATATCCTGAGTGAAGTAACTCAGATCCAACAAGTGAGGATGCTGCAATCCCACTTTGGAAAGAGAAGAAAGCCATCCAGGGAGGGAGAGAATAGAAGTGACCTAGGTGGAAGAGAAGGGGGAGGAATAGGGGGAACATGATAAATTATGGGGGGAGATGGGAGAGAGGCTCTGAGGGCCAGCAGAATAAATGGAAATATGAAAACTTGAGGTGAGTTGAGAGGTGGGGGACCCTCTAGAAAGTACCAGAGACCTGGGAGGTGAGAGACTCTCAATACTCAAAGGGAGGGACTTTAGATGAACTGCCCAAGAGTGGAGAGAGAAAACTTGTAGAGTCTACCTCCAATAAAAAGTCAGGGCAGCAACCCAGAGTTGTTCCTGTCTAAAAGAACTGTAGAGACAAAAATGGTGAAGACTGAGGGAAAGGCGTTCCAGTGACCAGCCCAACCTGAGATTCCTTTCAAAACATGACACTATTACTGAGGCTATGCTTTACTTACAAAGAGCAACCTAGAAAGACTACCCTCTGAGAGGCCCAACAAGCAGCTGACTGGGACAGACACAGACTCATACCCAACTATTGGCCTGTGGTATTGGTCAGGGACCATTATGGTTTAATTAGGAGATGGCTGGAAGAAGCTGAGAAGGAGGGGGACCCCATAGGAATACCAGCAATCTCAACTAACCCAGACCTCGGACATCTCTCAGACACTGAGACACCAACAAGGCAGCATACATGAGCTGGTCCAAGGCCCACTGACACATATACAAAGGAGAACTGCCTGGTCCGTCCTCAGTTGAAGAAGAGTAACCTAAGAGTTGAGAGATTTGAGGACCCAGGGAATGGGCAGGCATCCTCTTGGGTACAGGAGGAAAAGGAATGGGATGAGGAGCTGTGTAAGGATGGACCAGGAGGGAGGCAACGACTGGATTGTAAAAAAAATATAAAAGGAAAAATAAATATAAGATATATTTAATACTTAATATACATTAAAAGGATTATTTTTAAAAAGAATTATAGTGATTTAGACCTAAGTTAAATAGTTTACCAAGGGGGTGATAGCCATGCCTTTAATATCAGCAGAGTCAAACTGATCCCTACAATTTAGTTGTTTTCTAAACTACAGAGTTATAGTGAGCAAGGTGGTGGTGGCACACATTACCCAGGGACAAGACTCAGCTACAACTGCTATTTTATATGTTTGCACACTAGAAAAATCACATACCATATTTATAGATTACTATAAAAACCCTCTACATGGTTACTAGATATTCAGTTAATTTGCAATGGGAAAATGAACAGAGTAGCTTTTGTGACTGCCTGTAAAGTCACCCCCATGCATTCAGCCCTGACCAATATTGAACCAGATGATGCCCTAATTATGGATATAATATTTATTGGTGAATTTATAAATTATAAATCAAAAAGGAATCTGCCAGTATTTTCTGTTGGCTTAAACTGCAAACACTTTCCTTATATGGAGAATAAATATTCTCTCTTTGAGAAACAAATCTGTGTTTGCCAGGCACTGGCATAGCCTCATAAGAGACACCTATATCAGAGTCCTTTCAGCAAAATCTTGCTGGCATATGTAATAGTATCTGCGTTTGGTGGCTGATTATGGGATGGATTCCCAGGTGGGGTAGTCTCTGGATAGTCCATCCTTTTGTCTCGGCTCCAAACTTTGTCTCTATCTAGACATTTCATGAGGAATGGGACACCTTATAGTAAGTCATTGTCAACCATCCTATGGTCATAAGGTGGTCCATTAAAATGATATGTTGGATCTTTTCAAGGACACGGTCCCTAGCAGGCTTAGCTATGGAAGGAAATGTATTGCAGTGGTATCCTAATCCCTTAGAGATCAGTATATGGTAGCAAAGGTGTCTGTGCCTTTCTGCAGTGAGAAAATAGCTTACTAATCCCCATCTCTAAGCCAGTCACCATTCCACGAAAAGAGGCACATATTGAACTTTGGGGACCAATGGACTTAAAGTCAAATCTGGCTTTAGGTTAGGAGTATGGCTTTCTTTGTCTCTAAATCCATACATGCTTGTTAAAGGAAAATCCAAAATCACTGTCTCATATCAAAAGTGTCACCTGGTATGGTACACAGGAAAACAAAAAATAAGGGGCTAAGTTATTTCCACTAATCTCATATTCTTTTGGTTTTCATTTGACTCTCTAAACTTTTCTTGATATATAAATATTATCTCAAAATCTTTAAGAATATACATATTGCTTTCTGTCATGGTACTGGTACACTTACAGAGTATTAACTAATTTTCAAAATAAGCTTCATCTAGCTTCCTGCATGTGTTTTCAGGTTTGAGTCAACCAGATATCTAGGAATAAAGTTTCTGTACCTTGAGCATACTTAATAGACTGTAGTCCTCAAAACTTTCTGAGATCTGCTTAATATTCTATTTAAAATATTTAAGTTTTCTACCATTCCTAACAGTAACCTTCAAGAACTAGAGAAGATGGTTGGGCCCTTGACTGATGAAGCCACCTAGATTGCTGTAACACTAGCCACTAGACAAAACTGTCCCATGCCTCTTCTGCCAGAAGATTCTTCACAAGCAGGTGACACCTTTGGGGTGACCTATCTAGGAGTGCCACTAAGCTGACAATCATCCAGAAATCAGCTTTAAACTAAAAACTGCTCAGGACAATCAAATTCCCGAGTTCATAGAAGGCTGACAAGAAAATTTTACAAAACTTTGAACTCAAAAATACTTCATCCTAACACTATCAAATACAACCAAGCTGGACATCATGGAAAGCTTAGGGGAAAAAATACTTCATTGCTGTAAACGTTGAGGCCTGCTCCTTTTAACATATCTAGCCATTTTGTATTCAGTCTCCATTTTGCTCATAAGGTGAAATAAAGTTCAGATTTTCAGACTCTACTTCCCAAAGTAATTATCCATAGCTGACACTAAAGAATGCTCCAAATAAGCCAAAAAGTTATGGTTGAATCACATGTATCCTGTTGTCTCAATGCTCTGAAATTCTCCTATTCACCACCCTTCTTAACTCACTCAGGACCAATCAGTTTAAAGGTTAGCTGAAAATACTTTGCTTAATTAGCCAAAAATGCTGAACCACTTCACTGCTTGCCTTCAAACTTTTGAACCTGGTTTTTCAAATAAAAAGCCTGCCCTGGGGAGAGACTGGTGCGACAATTAGGTTTTTACTTCTTCTGCTCCTCGATACCTAGTATGCTGTGCATTCAGTAAGCTATTCTTGCTTAAGAGAGATTGGTGTACGTATAATTTGTGTGTCAATTCCCAGACCATGACAGTAAATAATTTTACTGTATTAGAGTTAAATTCTTTTCCTTTAGTTGGTGAAAAGGGGGGAAATGTTGCAAGATATTTGATAACACTTTGAATCCTGAGATTGTGTCATTTACTCAAAAAACCTGTTTCTAGTTGTGGTCTGGCTCAGCCACACCACACACCTTTAATCCAAGAGCTTTCTGTTTACTGTAAACAAGATTTTAAAAAGTCAACCATAGGCCAAAAGACAGAGCAAGCAACCAGTTTACAGGGACTGAACATAAGGAAAAAAACCCAGAAAGTAAGAGGGAGTCTGGAAGGATAGAGAGATGCACAGGAAGTAGAAGGGAGGGACATTCAGTTTGATGGTTATCTGAGATGATGTAGAGAAGGACAACTTCCATCTCGGATACTGACTGATAAGGAAGGTAAGCTGGATGCACTCTCTGCCTCTCTGAGCTAGCAGGGTTTTATCTCAGCACCTGGTTCCTAAGTTAAATTGAATGATTGTAATATGATTAAATTCAAAAGAAAGAAAGTACAGCCCTTGCAAAGGCATACAAGAGTATCTCCCTGGTCTCTGTGGCCTGACCATTTCTTTCAATGTGAAACTTTTACCACATAACAGCTCCCAAGCTCTGTTGTCCTTTCTCCCTTCTGAGATGAGCCTCTTCATAGGCAGCAACATCTCTCAGAGTCTCATGAACTAGGGATGGGTATGAGTTCAAAACACTTCTCTGCCCACTGTACTCCCAGTACTGCCAGCTGTCCCTCCCCTCTTTCTCTCTTTATATTTTACTTCTCCAAACCTACACTGTAATCAAAAAGGCTTATAGGTATCCTGGTGCCCTGGTAAGACATCAGATTATCTCAGGGCTGAGTTTTGCAGTGACATAGACTTGGTCGGTCAGCACCAAAGAAAGTCATTGTGCTTCCTGTGTGAAGCACAAACTTAACTACACACACAGTCTACCCTGAGATCTCAATGTTCTATAAAGATGGAATTTTTTTCAGCTGGAAGGGGACAGAGATTCCTGAGAAGGCCCCAAAAGGACAACGTGAGCGGTGCATGAGTAAAGAGAAAGAATTTTTCTCAATGGAGAATACTGACCAGATTATGGAGTTTCACACTTTAGGTTTATGGAAGTAATAAATCTGATTACTGGAAACGGGGGATGGGCTCCACTCTCCCATGAAGAGTTTCAAGATGATGGTCCCATTTCTTCTGTTCGGTGAGCTTTGTGATGGGTCTGCTCATGTGTTCTCTGGTCTTTTGTGGATGCTTTGGACATTTGTCTAGATGATTCCCCTTGGCTTCCTCATAATTTTTTGTTTTGTTTTGTTTTGTTTTGTTTTGTTTTGTTCTGTTTTGTTTTCATTAAATTTTTTCTCTGAAAACCCCCTATTGTTCCTAAAGAATCTACATTAGGGGGAGGAGAATTGAATATGATCCCCCAGCAATGTAGTTTTTTTAAGATTTATTTATTTATTATATGTAAGTACACTGTAGCTGTCTTCAGACACTCCAGAAGAGGGCGTCAGATCTCATTATGTATGGTTGTGAGCCACCATGTGGTTGCTGGGATTTGAACTCAGGACCTTCAGAAGAGCAGTCAGTGCTCTTATCTGCTGAGCCATCAATATGGGTTTTTTTCCCCTGGTGCTCAGCTTTTTCAGAGGCCCCATTTGCTTTCTCAACCAGACTGAATCCTTGCCCCTTGTGGTCTTTCTCAAGGTCTTTCTCCTTGGTGTGAACCCGAGGAATTTCTCAAAAAGACCCAACATTTTTTGATTAAGGTTCTTTCTCAGCTATACATTCCTGAAGAGATGATGACATCCTAGGCTGATTTAAACACCACATTTCTACATGTCTGCAAGATGAAGTCAAATGAAGGATTCTGGTCTATTGCCATTATTCTACAGCATGTGTGTCCTGCAATAAATGTTCAAAGTTCAACATAAAGATACAATGAAGAAGGAGGTAGGCACAGACAGGCATGATAATCTTTTCTGTGTCTAGTGAAATGAATCCCACCCAGCAACCAGAGATAACAAATAATTACTTACAGTACACGTTGAGGTATATGGATGTTATTGACACAATTTCTGCATGTCTATTCATGATCCGTAGGCTGTAGAAGCCTATGTCCTCCTGGGTGACATTGTAGATCTGCAGGGATCCATTACTGTACAAAGTCTCTCTACCACTGTGACCAGGCCCCAGCACAGTAACATTAGTGGAAAGTGTATATTGTCCAATTTGAGGGCTCTTAATCCTCGTTCCTCTGAACCAGGCTAAGGTTATAAGATTCTCTGTCAGATTGTCGATACGTATGAGAACATTTTCTCCTTCAATCACTTGAGGTGGCACTAATTCAATGGTTATTTGTGCAGTGGTAGGCAGGTGCCAGCGAGTTAAAAAGGAAGCTAGACAGGAATAGAGGAAAATAATCAATACTGAACAGATGTATTTATCACTTAGCTTAGGTGTGTGGATAGAGGTGTGCTCATCCTCCTTGATTAATGTCAACAACATGACATCCACTCCCTCAGACCATCTATGTCCTTTCCTCTCTATGGAATTCTTTAATCATGTGCTGCCTAACTCACTGCTAAGTATCCCCACATCCCTCCTCATTCAAATATTATTTGGTGTAAGGGTCAGTGCTTTTCTGGCCAACTCCTTTAGAAGGTCCTCACTTTCTGACCTTTTTCCTATGTTCCCTTTGTGGTTCTAGAGAAACTGTGACCTTATCTCTAAGACAGTCTGATTTCTGATCCACTACATTCAGAGTTTTGTGAGGAGCTGATATCTTTGGAAGGTTCAATTCCTGTAAAAGACCCAGAAACTAGTCAAGAACCAAAGGAAGGAAGAGGGAAGAAAAGGAGGGAGAAGAAAAAGAAAGGAACAAAAGAAAGGAGGGAGGATAGCAAGGAAGGAAGGAAGGAAGCAAGCAAGGAAGGAAGCAAGCAAGGAAGGAAGGAAGGAAGGAAGCAAGGAAGGAAGGAAAGAAGNAAGGAAGGAAGCAAGGAAGGAAGCAAGGAAGGAAGCAAGGAAGGAAGCAAGGAAGCAAGGAAGGAAGCAAGGAAGCAAGGAAGGAAGCAAGGAAGGAAGCAAGGAAGGAAGCAAGGACTGCCAGTGGGTTAATCTACATAGGTCCCAGGTTTGGCATTAACAAAAATAATTGTACTCAAGTTTTATTTGATTTTGTTTACATTGTCTTAGCTGTTGTATATGTGTTTTGTGATGGTATCTGTCTTAATGTGCACATGCAGCAGTGCTCTGTGGAAAAACGTTTCTCATGGTGGGAGCATGTATGGGCTCATTTGTCATTTTTCAGGATTCTGTTCTCTCCACTTACCAAGTAAGAATTAGGGAATAAATTCAGATTTTTCACATATAGAAACACTGATACATCTCACTGCCCCATCAAATTTTATTCATTTTTGCAGAGTCCCACTGTCATTGGGAATATCAATCTTCAGATTATGGCAGCCATTATGACTGATTTGTGACTTTTGAATAGTGAGTGGTTGGGGTTTTTTGAATTCCTCATCATCTCCTGTCTCCTGAGTGCTTCTGACAGCAAAGCCTCTGTCCCTCAGTGTATCTTCTACCCTATGGCTGCCAACAAAAACCCTGAGTTTCATCTTGGGCTCCTGCCCTCTTTAGGAGATCCCAGATGGCTTCTGAGTTTCCCTACCTCCATACTCAGAAAGTGGGTTCACTTACCTGTGAGCAGAAGCCACTGCAAGTGGGTACAGCACTTGCATGGAAGCACAAAGGATGCTTCCATCTCTCTTCTAGCTGTGCTGTCCTCCCTCTGGGAAAAACTTTAGCTCTAGCACAGCACCCAGGTTCTTCTGTCTTTCCTTCTTCTTAGCTGAGTGTCTCCCAAGAAAGGACTATCTAGAATCCAAAGGGCTGTGGGTGGTAGTGTCTGTGTCTACGGCACTGCTCTGTTCCTTCCACTCTCAGTGCTGTCTTGAATCCCTCTCAACTTCTCTCCCTTTATGTTCTACCTCCAAGAAGTACACTAAGCAAAATAGCTGATAAGCATCCCCATGCCCTCAGAGAAAAACAGTTCATTCCAGGACTGACATCTGCTGAATCATGGTCTTGAGTCTGTCAGAATCAAAGAGGGAGTCTCCATCCTACCTAGGTGTCCTTTGGACATAGAGACTCAGCTGATAACCCAGTCTGCCCTGTGTCTTCAGTTCTCTGAGAAGGTGAGATTCATTCAAAGCAGGAAGGTGACAAAGATGTCTCTGAGGGCCAGAAAGGGGCCAGCTGAGTGGTGACTAGGAATGAATACAATTATTTATCACCAGTCAAATTCCTGATGCAGGAGAAATGTTCTATAGTAGTTGTGTGGGGAGTTTCTTGTCTTCAGTGTTGGAGAAAATGTGACATGCATTCTAGAATGAACTTTGTGCTCCTTTTTCCTACAGAGGGTTGCAATGAAACTTTCCAGCTTCATGTGCTGTCTGAACTGTGTGTTAAATGAGTCCATGTCCTCTATGATCTTCTTTGGTCACCTATGTCCATTGTCTAGGTGATTTCTCAGTGGTATAACCCTTATGAGAGAAGCCAGGATAAAGGGGCATTCTAGGTTACTCAGATAGAAAGGTGTTTCCAGGCACAGGAAGTACCTGGTAGGTCAAAGTAGGGTCTAGAATAGGATCTCTGGGTAAGTAGACTTAGGGATGAAAACCAGTCTACAAGGGAAAGGCATGGCTCAAGCACTCTTCTGAGTATTTATTGTGTATCCCAATATTTCCCCCCTGGAGATCACTGGGAGCAATGCAGTCTCATATCTAAGCATACAGCAGACATGGTCAACAAGTCAAATGTGACCTTCCCTGATCCCTTCAGCACAGGAGGGATACAGTGCCTGTCATCCTGCTCACTGTGCTATGCAGATCTCCTAATTCTATCTAGCATAGGATGTGACTAAAATGGGTTCCAAATTTTTCCTGGGGAGACCTGGACTAAAGTTGAAAGTAGTGATGCTCCAAAGGATGGGCAATCTCTCAAGGACAGGTTTGTCTGCAAATTTTCAAAGGTAAATCCATATACATTTATATTGATATTCAAAGGAAAAGTCATGGTGGGGGGCAGGGGTGGAACCTGATCTGGTATTGGGTGAGAGAAAAGGACTGAAGCTCAGAGGGCCTGCAGAAAGAATAGAAACAGGCAACCTCGGAAATAAGAGGTTGAAGGGACTCTCCTGAATGCACCAGAGACCTGGGAGGTGAGAGACTCTCTGGACTTAAAGGGAGGGATCTTGGATGAAATGCCCAACAGTAGGGAGAGGGAGCTTATACAGCCTACCTCTCGCAGGAAGACAGGACATCAAGTAAGGGATGGGATTGCCATTCCACAGTCACACCTCTAACCCATAATTGTTTCTGTCTGAAAGAATTCCAGGGATGGAAATGGAGAGGAGCCTGAGGAAAAGAAGGTCCAGCGAGAGGTCCAAGGTGGGATACAGCTCAAGGAAAGGTCCCAAGGCCTGACACTATTACTAAGGTTATGGAGCACTAACAAAAAGGGACGTATCGTGACTGTCCTCCAAAAGACCCAACAAGTAGCTGAAAGAGTCAGATGCAGATATTTGCACCCATCCAATGGACAGAAGCAGCTGACCCCTGTTGTTGAATTAGGGAAGGCTGAAAGAAGCTGAGAAGGGCAATCCTGTAGGAGAACTAGCAGTCTCAATTAATCTGGACCCCAGAGATCTCTCAAACACTGAACCACAAAACAGGCAGCATACACTAGCTGATGTGAGGCCCCCAACATGTTTACAGTAGAGGACCTCAGAGTCTGTGTTCATTCAGAGATGATGCATCTAACCTGCAAGGCCCCAGGGAGTCTAGAGGTCAGGTGGGGGTGGGGCATGCAGGTGGAGACAGGGGATGTGGAGGAGGTGTTCGATGTGTGGCAGTCAGAGGGTATGGGGCAATGGGATGTGCACAGACAGCCTGGTCTCCAGTTGAGCTGAGGTCTTGAACCCCATAGGACCTGATCAGTGGTATTTCCACCTACATGGGACAGAAGGCATTCCCTCATGTCTCCTGGACCCCTGGCTCCTGTCGAAGTTACTGGCCCCACAGCCCACCACAAAAGAAGCCTGTGACTAGCAGACAAATAGACAATTCCAAGCTTCTGACCTTCTGGCTAGACTCCTCCCCACAGTTACCTAGCAACAACAAGATAACAAGCCCAGTATAAGAGGGGCTGTTTGGCCCCTCCTTGATATCTAAGCTCTCTATTACTCTCTAAGCTTTTGCCTCTCTTTCTCTAAGCTTTCACATTTCTTACTCTCTAACTCTCTTTCTCTCTTCCTTCCCCCTTCTCTCTTCTTGGCCATGGCCAGTCTCTCTCTCTCTCTCTCCTCTCTCTCTCTCTCTCTCTCCCTCTCTCTCTCTCTCTCTCTCTCTCTCTTTCCCCCTGACTTTCTATAATAAAGCTCTAAAACCATAGACTGTCTCTGTTCATCAAGGTCTGGACTAAAGACACTAACCTGGCGTGGGAACCACCCAGCCACCCTTCCCCCCTGACCTCTCTTCCTTTCCTTTCTGGGACTGAGTGACTCCCCAGGGCCCCTATTCTGTTCTCAGCTCCTCCACCATATCCAGCATGGGATGCTGGAGGCTGAGAACCTGGTACGGGGGCTGCCCCTTGTCCACCCCCCCCCACAGTGTGGGATCAGTGGCTTCAAAAAGTCAGATACCCACCAAGGGCCATGTGGAAAGTCCTCCCTCGTCCTGGCCAGACGTGGGCTCTCTCCCTCCCTCCTCTTCTCCTACACCTAAGGCCCCACAAGAGGGTGCATGGGGGGCAGAGGGGAATGAAATATAGCGTGTAAAAACTAAGTTTTAAAAAAAGGAAAAGACATAATCGTATGGGCTCCCCTTGCATTTTCTGGCCCCACTCTGGTATCTAAATTCTTCCCTTTTCTGCCTAGAGGGTACAGAAGGGTTCTGCTGTTGAGTATAGAGAATATTGATTGAAATATATGTGTCATACACTCTTACCTATACAGTTTTCTAGGTGTCCTTCTCTTGCTGTGATAAATCCACCCTGAACAAAAGCAGTTTGGGAGAGGAAAGGATGCACTTTCCTTTGATATCTGAGTCACAGTATTGTACTGAAGGAATTCAAGGCAGAAAACATGCTACGTGCTGACTCATTCTCTGCTTCACACTGTGGCTTAGACTTACCAAATTTTCTTGTACAAACTAGGAACGTCTGCCTATGTATGGTACTGCCTGCAGTTGCCTGGGTCCTCCTGCATCAGTTAGAATAATCACCCATAGATATGTCCACCATGGAATTTGATAAGACAGTTACTCAGATGAGAAAACATTTACAGCTGACACGCAGATAATTTTGGGCTGGGTCAAGTTAACTGGTTCATGCTAAGACACTAATTCAAACTGTTAAGTCCTCCTCCACAGAGAAACTCCCCAAAATTCTCCAGTTTTCAAGTGAGTGTCCTGCTCTGTCTGCTATGGTCATGACATGTGCTGATGTCCACTGCCCCTCACAGCTGTATCTTCAGAGCCAAACACATCACTGGGCATCTATCTCAAGTTTCACTTTTCACATTTCCCATATCCTGTTGTGATGCCCACCACTGACATTGTGAAGAATAAGTGAAACAATACCATCAAAACATTACATTCATTCTGACTCAGGAAAAACCTCCCAGGCACATTCATCAGTTGCCTCTTCTGGCTCTATTGGAAGTAGATGAAGCCAGTCACTACTTGATACAAGTGAAGAGCTGGGAGCATTTGGGGCAAAAGAACATGAGCATCATTTAAAGATCTGGGTATTCCTTCTGGGTCATGGAGATTATGAAAGCAAATGGAGAAGACAGAAAGGCATAAGTTATTGGCAGAAGGAAACTCTACTTGTCCCTAAGAAGAGTCTCACTGCCTGGGAAGTTCCTCCCACCTTCACATTCTAAGTACACTTCAGGGATGCCCAGTAGAAATCAGAGATGCAAGAATAGGGGGAAGAAACAGAGCTGGAATTTCATGAGGGAACTGGGATTTGTTTGTACAAAAGGACACAGGATGGGAATTAGCTTCTCTGTCTATTCATAAATCCAAGGCTTCACCTCAACACTCAGTGCAGACATTTGACAGATTCATTTACAAAGACCATTAATTTTATTCACTGTGGTCCTATCAAGACTCATGGCATAGTTCCGAACAAGGGATACATAGAATCTTATCTGCTATTATGAATAGTGATGTTAGGGATAAAGCACTCTTAGAAGGATGATTGAGGTTTCCTGTTGATGCATCAAGAGTAATATGCATAGGGAGAGGGTGAAAAGCAACATGGCTGGCAAGGTTGATGTTTGTATCCGCATAGAAATGAATATTCAAGAAGGATGAGCACGTGACATTTGAACCATCTGGAACAAGCAGAATAATGCCACATGTTATATCAACTGATAGAAGGGGAAGTTCTGTTCTACAGAAGGCCATAATATCCCTTTGAGCTATTATCATCTCAGTTAAACAGGTTCCAACCTGAGCTAAAGGGACAGAAGAGTATAAAATTTCTAATATAGCATGCACAAGTCCCTGATCTATCAACAGCATAAACCCAAAACAGACAGACAGTGTTCACTAAGCATGAATCTGAGATGTCCCATGTGTCTCTATTACCATAAGACTTTCAATGCAGTTCTTCCAACACATTCTATCTCAGTGTTAGGCCAGGCTGAATGTGCTTGGAGGACACCAGGATACGCTGGATAGCTTAGGTATCTGCATGGTGAGTCTGTGCAACTCAAGGTGGGCCTATTGTTCTGGCCTTCTGTCTTTATGCAGGAACATCCATGATGAAACAGAAATTACTCCTTGCTAACATTCAGGTTGAATTGGTCATTTCAAATGACACCCACTCAGTTACAGATTAATGTCAGTTGTG
Source organism: Mus pahari (assembly GCF_900095145.1). Taxonomy (NCBI): domain Eukaryota; kingdom Metazoa; phylum Chordata; class Mammalia; order Rodentia; family Muridae; genus Mus; species Mus pahari. The sequence goes on along the minus strand of NC_034608.1, from coordinate 13,093,186 downwards.
ACATTGAATAAGTGAGAGTCTAATTGTCCTCTGACAGCTTCAGTCTGTAATCTTCTGAGAGGTTTTTATCATTTATCCTCCACAGCTAGGATATATTCTGAGTTTCATGTTCATGCTTTAAGGCACCATCCTCAACATCCCTCCCATGGGGTTAGAATTGTGACTTGTGGTGTTAGCCTCAGGTATCAGTGCTGTTCAGACGACAGCGGGACTTCTGAAAAGGCTCTTTCAAACAGTATTGGCCTCTTTAAACCTCACTCCCAATCCATGTCCTTAGAGAACCAGGGATAAGATGACTCATAGGCAGATATAGGAGGACCTGAGTGGTGAGAGTTGGTGGGTCTCTTGTGCTTTGTATGAAGAACAGCTTTTGTCATATGGGAACTGAGCTGCATAGCTTTAAGGTTCAGACAAAGAACCTAGAATCAAAGCCCTATTGGTTCTTCTGGTTCATGCTGACCATCTGCCTGCCTAGCACTATGGAGTGTTGTGTCCCTCCAGATTCACCGATCTCTATTTCTAAGCTGGGTCTAGTGCCTTCCAAGACTTTACTGCTCAAGACTATTCACTACATAAGACATGAAGATTTCACATTAAACATCCCTAGAAATCACCCACAATATGTCTCAGGACTTGATGTTTATACAGAAATTTCACACATGATTTCAAGAGCAGACTTGGAATTAAGCTAACTACTCAGGCTGGATAATAACATGGACCAATCTTCCTAGGTATTTTAGGGTAACTGATGTAAAAAAAAAAAAGTACAGGACACCAAATATTAAAGGATGAGTCTCAGAATGTTCTAGGAGAGTGAAGATATGGTTCAGGAGACCATGGAGTTTGCTTTGACTACCTGGCTTGAGAAGTATGCAAAATAGGATTTTAAGGTTAGGGTCCATGCCTCATGGGGCACTATGTACCTTTCAGTTACTGAGAAACCCAGGGACTCCCTCAGGCAGTGAATCATTTAATCCACATTGTTTCTCTATGTTCCTTTAGAAGGAAAGGAAACAGAATTTGATACAGAAATGGTTTTAAATATTAATCTTGTATACCCTGTATAGCTTAGAGATGTCATTGTATTCTGGCAACCACAACTTCATTGATTATAGAAACTGCCACTATATTCGGTTTCTGGTAAGGCTATACAAAAAGTCTGATTGTTCTCAATAATGTTGTGATAACCTCAGTCTTGCTGTGGTTCCTTCAATCTGAGTGTCTGATTAATTCCTTAACCAGCAATAATAGGTAAACTTAAAATAGTAAGCATGGGTGCTTATAATATGGGGGACGACAGACTTGAAGCAGAACCATTGCTTTGTCACTGGCCTCTGATGTGTCTCATACAGGTACGCATCAAGCAGAGGCATTTTGTGAACTACAGGAGGCTATTTTCTTTCTTTTAACCTTCCGTATGTGTATACTTACTTTGGTTGCATGTATATCTGTGAAACAAAAATCATGTCTGGTGCCAAAGAAGCAAAGAGAGGACATCAGAGTCCATGTAACTGGAGTTATAGATGGTTATAAACTGCTGTGTTTGTGCTGGGAACTGAACTTGAATTTTTTAAAAGTGCATCGAGTCCTCTTAGACACTCAGCTATCAATCCAGCTCTCCTAGATGGATATTTTCAGAAGCACATCTGACTGGTAGACGTTAGAGAGTAAGAACTATCTAGAATTCTGGCTAGAAGAAAGAGGTATGTTTGGCAGACCTGGGTTAGGGATATGGAAAACTAATTTTCTCTGTATAAGACCACTGCTATTAATACCTATGATCTAAGGCCAATTCCTGTAATGATTATTTCTTTAAAATGCATAATGAGGTAAAATGTGAGGCAGATGCTACTGTTTGAATATAACAAGGTAAGATAAGAGGCAGATGCTATTGTGTGAATTCAGTGACTCACTGAGCAGAGAAAGCCATGTATATGGTACAGCATCTACTGGGAGAAACAAAGCAAAGCCCTGTCCATTATGTTCCAGGAGGAGTGACAGTGGCACACCAGATAACATGATTTCTTGTTCAGTAAGTGGGATGGGAGTCCTGGAATTCTGAAGAAATTCAACACAGGCCGGTGACTTAGTTCTAGAGTCAACCTTAACCATCCATTTGGTTTCAGTTCCTGGATCAGATGTTCTCTCAAGTTGCCAAAGGCTGAGATTAATAACTCTCAAAACAGCTCCTCCCTTCTAAACAGACACCAGAGATGGACTCCAGGGCAGAGACACTGGATATATGGCTAAGACAGATAGTTTGTGCTTCAAATCTGCCTGTGTGAGCCTGATGTGCCCATTGTATCTCTCAGTATCCTTGTCATGGGATGCATAGTTAATGAATATTGCAAGGTCTATAAAATATGGTTCAAATATGAACAGGGACATGACATTTGAACAGGTCACCTGTCTAGAAAAGCAGTGTCTGTTACTATTGCCTGCAGGCAAGATTTGTCTAGACTTAATCCCTGAGGTCTGGAGTCATAAGAAGGACTTATGACTGCTGTTCCTCTCATGGGGACCCTGACCATTATATGAAGTCTCATAAGACATCAGAACAGTTTGCTTAACAGCCTGGACATCTGTGCAGCTGTGCTTTCATGCTGATACTCAGGAAAAAGAGATGCCAGTGACCAATCCTACCTGTGGCTCTCATGGCAATTCAATATCTGGTTCTATAAACTACAAGATTCAGACAGCTAATAAATCATTCTCTTTTAGCTCTAACAGGTATCTTCCAACCCTACCCTTATTCCTCCCACTCACCTAGAGACAAGGGACAGTGATCTGGATCCAAGATTTCTAGGGGTCTCCCTTTTAAAAAGACCCTATAGTTCCCTCAGCCAGACACTTCCTAAATCCCAAAGATCTTCTAAGGCCAAATTTATAGTGAGTTCTGTAGTAAGAATTTTGTTTTTTTGAAAAACAAAGAAAGGTTATAAGAATATGTTTTAATGTTAATCCCAGGTATAGGATATGGGGCTGCTTCAGATTGTCCACAGCAGCTTGATGCTCTAGCAGGGGTGTGATTTTGACAGCTGCAAGTAGTTTTGGTAAGTGTATGATGTTTGAAGTTCTGGACATTTTTCAGAGAATATACAAATGCTAGAGGACTGATTGAAGGGGCTGGTTGGCTGGATGGTGGTTGGATGTGCTTTTCAGTAGTTTATAAAGTGGTCATGTTCAAAGAGCTAATAAAAAGAAATAATATAAACTGACAGTGAAAATCAAGATTGCCCAAAGTATCTTGATACCTGTAATAAGCAGAAAGTAGTCTAACAATATAGAAACTCCCTTTCCCCTCTACCTATCATCTTTCTCTCCTGCCTTTTGTTGAGGGGTTGGAAGGAGTAAGAATAAAGAAGAAATAAAGTAGCCAAAAGTTTAGTAACAATGGCCTATTCTAATTCTTCGGCTGAGTTATTTTATTCATATCCTCCTCTCAGCAGAGTGAATTCAGATAAAAGATTCTTACATTGTAGTTTGTCTACACTCCATTTGCCCTACACTAAGTGCTAAAACATAATTTTGGTAAAAACTACTGAAAAGGAGTAGGTACAGTTGAAATATGATGCTCTTGTTTGTGCAAAGTAGAAACACCAAATTGAATACCCATAAATAAAAAAGAACCATGGACTTTATATGGTGATTCACATGTGTTTTTTTTTTCATTTGAACCTCAACATTTCAGATTTGTAAGACAAAAATCCTCTGTCCATCTGGATGGTGTTCTGAAACAAAAGAGATTCATTGGTGTGCACTGAGTCTCTGACACTGTGTGAGGGACCAAGTACAGTTATATTCCTGGCAATTACAAATTCTGTGAGTCAGTGACTGATAACCACACTTACCTCTTTGTATCAGTAAAAGATTTGAACATCCCCTGGCACATCAAGAACAAATAGAACATTCCCCATTGTCTGCATTGTACAACAGTGATCCAATAGTGAGTTGAGCAGTGTGTAGAGGGTACCATTGAAAATGAGGATAGGAGCTAGAGAGATAGCTTAGTGGTTGAAAGGACTTGGGTGCAATTTGCACCACCCACAGAACAGCTTACCACTGACTATAACTCCAGTTTTAGGGAATCTGAGCCCTCTTCTAAGGTCTGCTGGCAACACATGCAGTTAGTACACAGAAAAACATACATACAAAACTTGAATATAAATAATTAATTAATTAGTTAATTAATTAAATACTTAAATACTCCTTAAAATTAAATGTAACTTCCAGTCTGAGCAGGTTCCCTAAACAGACTTTGGATGCAAACTCCATAGCCAGTCCCACAAAACCCAGAGAAAGCTCCACTTCCAGGCACTCTAACGTACCCAGAATCATAGGACTAGAGGTGAGGAGGACATAACATCTGTTCCAACACCACCTGGAGTTACTGGGAGCAGTCGGATCCAGGGACATAGAAACCCTGCCCGAACAGTGCTTTGGGTTCATTCTGGTCTGAGCAGGTGCCCTGAGCAGACTTGGGCACGAACTCTGCAGTCAGTCCCACAACACCCAGAGGAAGCCCCACTCCCAACTGTTCTAACAAGCCCACCATCACAGGATCACAGGATCACAGGATCTTGGTCACACTAGAATCTCAGGGCCTCAAAGGCAGCTTGATTCCCAGGAACTCTGACACACCCAGGATCTCAGGATCTCAGGATCACAGGATCCTGGAATCATAGGAGCACAGAAACAACTGAACTCTGAGGAGTACTGATACAGCCAGCATCATAGGAAGGACACTCCAGTCAGATACAGTGAGGGCAGGTGGAACTAGTGATAATTGGAGGGTGGGAGGCAAACTTAAGAGCATAGGCAACAGAATCTAGGTTTGCTTGACATCATCAGAACACAGTTCTCCCATCACACCAAGTCCTGGCTACACCATCACATTGGAAAAGCAAGATTTGGATCTAAAACACACTTCCCATGATGGTGATAGAGGACTTTAAGAAGGACATGAATAACTCCCTTAAAGAAATATAGGGGAAATCTGCACCCACGAGCTGAGGCTGTTCCACAGCCTACTCTGCACATGTCCTGTCAGGAGAGACCTGTTCTCCCCAGGAGTGCCTTCACTCCCTTGAATAGATGTGAGGTAGCCACTTTCTCTCCAATAACTGTGTATAGTGGGGACAGCCAGGAACACAGGGAACACAGGAACAATAGAACAGCTAGCTGGTTCAGGATCCTTCCGATCCACCATTTGCACCCCAGAGCTGAGGGTGATCCAGAGACCTCTGTACACAGGTCCCCCCAGGAGAGACATGGTCTCCCACGACTGCTTTCACTCCCAGGCTCAGAGGTAAGATAGCCACTTTCTCTCCAATAACTGTCTGGAGAGGGGTGGTGAGGAGCACACGGGTTGCAAGAACAGTGGACAGGATCTTTCCAGTACCCATCTGCACTCATAGCCTGGGATGTTTGAGAGCCCTCTCTACACAAGTTCTGCTAGAAGAGAGCTGGTCTCAAGGGCTACTGAGTCAGGATTAGAGAGCCACAGGAGGAACAAGTTCCAGCCAGAGACAGAAAAGAACATCTAACACCAGAGATATCCAGATGGAAAAAAGCAAATGCAGAAATCTTACAAACAGAAACCAAGACTACGTGGCATCATCAGAACCCAGTACTCCCACCACAGCAATTCCTGGATACACCAACACACTGGAAAAGGAAGATGTGGATATAAAATCACACCTCATACTGCTGATAGAGGAATTTAAGAAGGACATAAATAGGAGATTATCATCCTGAGTGAGGTAACCCAATCACAAAAGAACACACATTATATGCACTCACTGATAACTGGATATTAGCCCAGAAACTTAGAATACCCAAGATACAATTTGCAAGACACATGAAACTCAAGAAGAAGGAAGACCAAAGTGTGGATACTTTATTAATTCTTAAAATGGGGAACAAATTACCCATGGAAGGAGTTACAGAGACAAAGTTTGGAGCTGAGATGAAAGGATGAAGCATCCTGAGACTGCCCCACCCTGGGATCCATCCCATAATCAGCCACCAAATGCAGACACTATTGCATATGCCAGCAAGATTTTGCTGAAAGGACCCTAATATAGCTATCTCTTGTGAGGCTATGCCAGTGCCTGGCAAATACAGAAGTGGATGCTCACAGTCATCTATTGGATGGAACACAAGGCCCCCAATGGAGGAGCTAGAAAAAGTACCCAAGGAGCTAAAGGGGTCTGCAACCCTATAGGAAGAACAACAATAGGAACTAACCAGTACACCCCAGAGCTTGTGTCTCTAGTTGCATATGTCACAGAGGATGGCCTAGTCAGCCATCAGTGGGAGGAAAGGCCCTTGGTCTTGTGAAGATTATAAGCCCCAGTACAGGGTAATGCCAGGGCCAGGAAGCAGGAGTGGGTGGGCTAGGGAGCAGGGTGGGGGAAGGATATAGGTGACTTTGGGGGAGGAAACTAAGAAAGGAGATAGCATTTTAATCTAAAAGAAGAAAGTATTTAATAAAAAATAAAAATAGAATAGAATAAAGCATTAAAAAAAGAGAAGGACATAAGTAACTCCCTTAACGAAATACAGGGAAAAAATGGGTAAACAGGTAGATGGCCTTAAAGAGGAAACATAAAAAGCCTTAAAGAATAACAGGAGAACACAGGTAAACAGATAGAAACCCAAAAAAAAGGAAACACAAAAATCCCTTAAAGAATTACAGGAAAAAAAATAACAGATGAAGGAATTGAACAAAACCATCCAGGATCTAAAAATGGAAATAGAAACAAAAAAAAAGAAATCAAAAGGGGAAACAACCCTGGAGTTAGAAAACCTAGGAAAGAGATCAGGAGTCATAGATACAAGCATCACCAACAGAATAAAAGAGATAGAAGAGAGAATTTCAGGGGCATAAAATACCATAGAAAACATTCAAACAACTATCAAAGAAAATAAAAAAGGCAAAAAGTTTCTAACCCAAAACATCCAGGAAATCCAGAACACAGTGAGAAGTCCAAACCTAAGGATGATAGGTATAAAAGAGAGTGAAGATTCCCAACATAAAGGGCCAGTAAATATCTTCAAGAAAATTATAGAAAACTTACCCAACCTAAAGAGATGCCCATGAACATGCAAGAAGGCTACAGAACACCAAATAGATTGTATCAGAAAGAAATTCCTCCAATTACATAATAATCAAAACAGCAAATGCACAAAACAAAGAAAGAATATTAAATACTAAGGGAAAATGTTAAGAAACATAAACACAGACCTATTAGAATTACACCAGACTTCTGGCCAGAGACTGTGAAAGCCATAAGATCCTGGGCAGATTTTGTACAGATCCTAAGAAAACACAAGTGCCAGCCCAGGCTACTATACCCAGCTAAACTCTCTCT
>NC_034608.1:13060096-13084359 GCF_900095145.1 Mus pahari | reverse complement strand
TGGAGGCCTGTTTTGTGGCCAATTATATGGTCAATTTTGGAGGAGGTACTATGTGGGGCTGAGAAGAAGGTGTATCCTTTTGTTTTAGGATAAAATGTTCTGTAGATATCTATTAAATCCATTTGTTTCATAACTTCTGTTAATGTCTATGTGTCTCTGTTTAAAGACAGCATTTTTTGACTAATAGTGCTAGTTGAACTGGCAGTCAGCTCGTAGAAATATGCAAATCCAGTCATTCTTATCTACTTCTACAAAGCTCAAGTCCAAGTCAATTAAGGACCTCCACATAAAACCAGATACACTGAAACTAGTAGAAAAGAAAGTGGGAAAGAGCCTCGAAGATATGGGCACAGGGGAAATTTTTCTGAACAGAACACCAATAGCTTATGCTCTAAGATCAATAATAGAGAAATGAGACCTCATAAAATTGCAAAACTTCTGTAAGGCAAAGGACACTGTCAATAGGACAAAACAGCAACCAACAGATTTGGAAAAGTTTTCTACAAATCCTAAATCCAATAGAAGGCTAATATCCAATATATACAAAGAAGTCAAGAAGTTAGACTCCAGAGAGCCAAATAACCCTATTTAAAATGGGGTAAAGAGCTAAACAAAGAATTTGCAACTGAGGAATATCAAATGTCTGAGAAGTACCTAAAGAAATGTTCAACATCCTTAGTCATCAGGGAAATGCAAATCAAAACAATCCTGAAATTCCACCTCACCCCAGTCAGAGTGGCTAAAATAAAAAATAAAAAAAATAAAAAAACAAAAAAACAAAAAAAAACAACAACTTCAAGTCTCTGAAGAAAGAAAATGAAGATCTCAGAAGATTGAAAGATCTCCCATGCTCATCGATTGGCAGGATTAATATAGTCAAAATAACTATCCTGCCAAAAACAATCTACAGATTCAATGCAATCCCCATCAAAATTCCAACTCAATTCTTCACTGACCTATAAAGGGCCACGTGCAAATTCACAGACCACATGAAGCTCACAAAGAAGGAAGACCAAAGTGTGGGTGCTTAGGTCCTTCTTAGAAACAGGAACAAAATACTCACAGGAGTAAATATGGAGACAAAGTGCAGAGCAGAGACTGAAGGAATGTCCCACCTGGGGATTCATCCCAGGTACATTCACCAAACTCTGACACTATTTTGGATACTAAGAAAGGATTGCTGAAAGGAGCATGATTTAGCTGTCTCCTGAGAGGCTGTGCCAGAGCCTGACAAATACAGACACAGACGCTTATAGCCAACCATTGGATTGAGCGTGGGGTCCCCAATGGAGGAATTAGAGAAAGGACTGAAGGAGTTGAAAGGGTTTGAAACCCCATAGAAAGAACAACAATATCAACCAACCAGACCCCCCAGAGCTCCGAGGCACTAGCCCATTAACCAAGGAGTACACTGGCTCTGGCTGCATATGTAGCAGAGGACAACCTTGTCAGGCATCAATGGGAGGAGAGGTCATTGGTTCTATGAAGGTTCGATAGATACCTCAGCGTAGGGGAATCAAGGGCAGGGAGGTGGGAGTGGATGGGTGGGTAAAGGAACACACTCATAGAAGCAGGGAGAGAGAGTATGGGATAGGGGGCTTCTGGGAGGGGGCAAAACCAGGTAAGGGGATAAGACTTAAAATGTAAATAAACTTTAAACAATAAATAAATATATAAAAATTTTAAAAATAATATTGAACATGGTAGAAAAGAAATCTGGGAATGATAATGCATTTACACAAAAGACAACTTTCTACACAGAACACTAATAGGGTAGGCAATAAAATCAGCAATTAATAAATGGGACCTCACAAAAATGAAATACTTCTACATTCAAAGGACACTATCCATTGGACAAAGTGGCAACCTACAAAATAGGAAACTATTTTTACCAACTCCATATCTGATAGAGAACTAATACCCAAAATACATGAAGAAATTTTAAAAACTAGTTATCAAAAACTAAATAATCCAATTTTAAAATGTGGTATATATGTAACAGAAAATTTTTATTAAAAGAACTCAACATGGCTGAAAAACACTTTTAAACATGCTAAGAATTATTAGGAGTTTGAAAATGCAAATTAATACTACTTTAAAATTCTGACATACGCATATCAAAATGGCTAAAATCAATAATCCCATTGAAAGCCCATGCTGTTGAGTGTGTGGAGCAAAGATATCAGGACTCCATTGTTGGGAATGCAAATTTACAGAGCAACTATGGAAATCAGTATGGCAGTTTCTCAGAAAATTGAGAATTGATCTCCAGCAAAATACAGCTATGCCACTTGTCTTAGTTAAGGTTTTACTGCTGTGAACAGACACCATGACCAAGGCAACTCTTATAAGGACAACATTTTACTGGGGCTGGCTAATGGGCTCAGAAGTTCAGTCCAATATCATCAAGCCAGGAGCATAGCAGTGTCCAGTCAGACATGAGGCTGGAGAAACTAAGAGTTCCACCTCTTGTTCTGAAGGCAGCTAGCAGAAGACTAGCTTCCAGGTAACTTGGATAAGGGTATTAAAGTCCATGCCCACAGTGACACACTACTCCAACAAGGCCACACCTCCTAATAATGCCACTCCCTGGGTCAGGCATATACAAACTACCACACCACTCTTGAACATACACCCAAAGGACGTTCCTACAATAAGAACATTTGCAAAATCATGTTTATTGATCCTTTATTAATGATACCCAAAACGGGTAACAAGTAAGATATCCCTCAACCAAAGAATAAAAATTTTTAATGGGGTACATTTCCACAGTGAAGTATTATTCAGCTGTTAATATTTAGCATCAGGAAATTTTCAGACAAATCATGGATACAGAAAAACTGTTTTGAGTGAAGTAACACAGGCCCAGATAAAACTTGTGTGTATTTCTTTGTAAGTGGATAGCTGCTATTAAGTAAGTGACAACCTACAAGCTACAACCCACGGACACAGAGAGGAAAGCTAAGCAAGCCTAGAGGGAGCACACAAATCCCCCTGGTGTGGGGAAGTAGAATCACTTTAAAGTCAGATTGGTGGGTGGGTGGGAATGGGAGGATCAGGTGAAAGGAGAGAGAGATGGTGGGGGGATTCAAAGAGAGACAGGTGGAATTGAGGGGCATTTGAGGAATAATATGGAAATCTAGTGCAATGGAAACTTCCTAAAATATATGAAGGTGATCCTAATAATATCTCTTAACGATTAAGAATATGGAGTCTCAAATGATTATCTCTTGTCATAAAATAAGGCTTCCAGTTGCTGGCATGGGTTGCATTCAATTGAATTGTAGGCCATACAAGTCCCATGGAAGTCTCCAAACCCAGGATGAAGCAAAAACAAAAAGTTGCTCTCCACAAACCAACTGTCAAGGACAGCACAAATAAATAACTCACTTAACATGGAGAAGTTGAGCTAGTGCCTACATAAAGCCTTAATCCCTAAGTTGTGTTTTTGGTGCAGGAAAAGAAAAAAAATGTGGATGCTAACTCAGCTACAAAACTATTGCAGTACTATTTGTCTCGCCTGAAAATACAATAGGACTGTAGTGTCCCAGAACTTCTAAGAATAACAAACCAATGTCTGATTTACTTAAGAGTTCCTCCACAAAAAGGAACCTATATCCAATGCTGATTGGGTAACCAGGAACCAGAGACTAAATAGCCAAAATATATAGAATGAATCCAAACAGGACTTCAAAAACAAACTTAGTCAGGGTTTCTATTCCTGCACAAACATCATGACCAAGAAGCAAGTTGGAGAGGAAAGGGTTTATTCAGCTTACATTTCCACGTTATTCTTCATCACCAAAGGAAGTCAGGACTGGAACTCAAGCAGGTCAGGAAGCAGGAGCTGATGCAGAAGCCATGGAGGGATGTTCCTTACTGGCTTGCTTCCCATGACTTTCACAGCTTGCTTTCTTATAGAATCCAGGACTACCAGCCCAGGGATGGCACCACCCACAATGGGCCCTCCCCATTTGATCACTAATTGAAAAAAATGCCCCACAGCTGGATCTCATGGAGGCACTTCCCCAATTGAGGCTCCTTTCTCTGTGATAACTCCAGCCTGTGTCAAGTTGACACACAAAACCAGCCAGTACACAAACAAAAAATAAAATAAAATTATTCCTAATGATATTCTACTATACTCATATATCAGTGACTTATCCAGTCATCAGTAGAGGGGCTTCCTCTGGCAGAAGGTGGGAATAGAACAGATGCAGAGACACATAGCCAAACACTATGCACATAGAAACTACGTAGATCCACTGTGAAACATGGGCAGTGTTTCCCCCTGTCACTCTTCCTTACTTCACATGTGGGACTAGAAGGCACTTGTGGTAAGTGAACTAGTTAAACATTGAATATTTTTGAGTATATGACAGGATGCATTTATTTCTATGCAAACACTGCAACATTTAAACAGCAGACTCAAAGTTTGGGGGCTCCTGAAATTGATTCCCATGTATTCTGAGGACTGGCTGTATATTTGAGCCACAACTTAAATCCTTGATGCCTTTGCATTTTTGTTTACTACACTGATGTCTGTTTTCCTTTGGAGACAGAGTCTCATTTTAAGTCTTGGCCTGTCCTTATACACACAATTATCCCAGGATTACAGACATGACTCACAATGCTGGCTGTACCTGAGTAGTAACTGACAATTTTCACCATAACTTTACTCCATTTTGTACCCTATCAATAAAGAAATGCCCCCACTCCTTTATAGGATGAAAGGAGGGGTCACTCATTCATCACAGCCAGGCTGACTGGGAGACTGGTCTGTGAACTGACTGGGTTGGAGACCTCACATTGGTACTCTCCAGCATCCTCCTTCCTGAAAGGATCTATGCTGAGCTGGCACTTTGTTGGGGATAGTGTCATCCTCTCTGTAAGCTGCAGACTCTGGTTATTGAAGATCCAATGGATGGAGATTCCGGTGTCAGCTGAGAGGCAGGTGAGGACCACAGAACTCTGTATTGTGACTGTGGTGTCAGTGACTTGAATGAAGGGCTGTGACACAGGCTCTGTGAAAACAAAGAGGACCAAATGACAGAAGTCCTACAGAGAGATCAACCATCCCCTCTGTAGATCAAACTTAAAGACTTTAAGGGGAGAAACTAGAACTGTAGCTGGTAGGCATATCTTGTGCTTTTGATCTGCCATCCAGGATGTGTAACCTACATTCAGCCAGTATTTCCTATGCCTCAGTTGTTCTGTAACAGAACACATTGTAAATAATCATTTCTGTGTCTGTGTGTTAAACTTAGTTGTTAGCAGTCACCTGGGATAGGGGAGCTGTTCAAGTAAGCAGTATCTTTTGCAAGTATCTAGGGATGAGAATTCCCTTGACTGGACCCATAATAATGTCTCAAGGAGTTGCCTGCTCCTTTGTTTCTACCATGGGAACACTGACCTTCCTGTGAGTCTCCTAAGCCCATCAGAACAATCGGCTATGGCCCAGACACATGTCCACTGAGACTCAGGGGAAGGAGATGCATAGGTGACCTATATAAATGTAGCTGTGAGAGTGATGCACAGCTGGTTCCACACTCTATGGGTTTTTAAGACTCAGTAAAGACTTGTTCTCTGTCATCTCTAATGGGAAATAAAAATTAAGAACTCACAAAATTTTTCCAGTGTCACCTTGAGTTAAGCTAGGGAAAGAGTTTTGGAGTCAGGGATTCCTGGATCTCTCTATAGGGACCCCATGTCTTCCTCAGCCAGAGCCTGTCTGAGTCCCACAGGGTCTTTCATGGGTCCATGTTTATGGTGTGAGCCACAAGAGTCTGCACTGAGTGTGATGTCGTTGAGGTGAATTATCCCACACACATTCTCTTCTGTGGAAGTGGGCACTGGTAAGGGATTCTGATCTACTTTAGTTTTTCTACCTCATGTATGTCGTCACACAATAACTCCTCAATCCCCAGTGTGGGGACACAATCCAGTGGGACAGAGAACAAGCACAACCCAGTCCTGACAGTTCAATGTAGGAATAAGTCATACCCAGTAGCCAAAAGCTGTAGGGAGTCACTTACTGTTTACATATAATTGCACCTGTGATTTTTCAATTTTGAAATCTCTGCTTAAAGTTTCTAGAATGTACATTCCTGCATCTTTCTCAGTGGCATTCTGGAGCAGCAGGAATCCATTGGAGTACACACTCTCTCTTCTGCTGAGTTCACTTCCACATGTGGTGGAATTCATGGCTCTGCTGTATTCTGTGATTTTCAGTGTCTCAGCCCCATACACTGATTTGTACCAGGAAAAGGCTTGAAGATCTTTTGGCAGATTATAAACCATGAAAAGAACACTTTCTCCTTCAGCAGCATACTGGGGCACTGGTTCAATCATGAGTTGAGAAGAGGTAAGGGGGTTAAAGCGTGGAGAAAGGGAAGCTGGAAAGGAAAAAATAAAAATCCATCACAAGTGATCGGAAAGATGGCTACTTCTGTCCTGAGCATATGAATGTGTCACTCTGCCTAGAGTTGCAAATGTAAATGTGTCTTGATCAAAGTCAGCAATGTGAATTTGTCCATTCCCTCACTGCCCCTGAAAATATCATTTCCTCTTCATGGAGGTGTCCCTTTAAGTGTCTACATGACTGGTCCCACACTGCACTCAGTCAGCCACTGTATATATTCATGCACACTGTGGTTTGAGATAATGCCTCTACTGAAATATATGGACCCAAGATCTCCACTTTTTGGTTTTTGATTTTAGTTTGCTTTGTAGCACCAGTCAACCCCTGATATCACCTTGTAGATGTCTTTACTGTTCTGCTCTGCTCTGTGTCCTACAGGCTGGATCTGAATGAGGAATGGTAGAAATCTAATCTTCAGACTAGGCTCAGGTCTTGGAAAAGGCTAGGGTATCGGGCTAGCAGGATTTATGTGAACTAATAACAATGTAGAGTCCTTTTGAAAGACAAGGCTTCGATTGAAAATGCTACTACCAGGTGTGGGAGAAATATGCATTCCAACTACAACCTTTGCTGCCTGCAACAGGCAGGGAGCTAACCCCCCAAAATCAAAAGAGCTGGAGAGTTGTCCCTGCCCTCAAAGGCTCATTTGAGAGAACAGGAACTGCACTTCACCTGGACTGCATAGAAGAGCTTGTTCTAATAGTATGGGTGTGAATGTGGGAGTGGGTGTGGGTGAGCCAGCCCCAAGGAATTAAGAGCAGAAGAGCTGACCCTGCCAGGGTAGTGCTGAGAGCTTGACCTGGTGGTGTGGGTGAGGGAGAGCTAGTGGGATGACCAACTCAGCTATTACCCAGGCCCAGATCCAGGGCTTTGAGTTGAACCACCACAACATCTATGTACTGCTAGAGCACATGAAGAAACCAGTCCTACTGATCCAAGGCAGAAGGATATCTGTGAGACAGGGCAACAACAGGATATCTGAAAGGAGTACCCGTGAAGAGCTAGTACTGATACTATAGCAGAATATACTGACCTTAAACCAGAACAGTGACTCACTGCAACAAATATTTGCAGGCCTCTTGTGAGGCTATGCCAGTGCCTGGTCAACACCGAAATGGATGCTCACAGTCAGCTATTGGATGGAACACAGGGTCCCCAATGGAGGAACTAGAGAAAGTACCCAAGTACCTGAAGGGGGCTGCAACCCTGTAGGTGGAACAACAACAGGAACTAACCAGTACCCCCGGGGTTTGTGTTTCTGGCTGCATATGTAGCAGAAGATGACCTAATCGGCCATCAGTGGGAATAGAGGCTCCTTGGTCTTCCAAACTCTATATGACCTAGCACAAGGCAAGGCCTGGGCCAAGTAGTGGGAGTGGGTGGGTAGGGGAACAGAGGTGGGGGGAGGGGTATGGGAAACTTTCGGGATAGCATTTGAAATGTAAATAAAGAAAATAATAATAAAAAAGGAAAAAAAAAGAAAGAAAATTACCTGAAACTTGAAAAAAAAAAAAAAAGATGTGTGGACAAAAGGGTACTATAGAATACTACAACACACTACAGCTTCCATGATGAGATTTTTTTTCCTTTTTTTTTCTTTACTTTTGTTTTTGTTTTTGTTGTTGCTGTTATTTTCAGTTGGGGAAGGATTACAAGTGCAGAAGGCAGATATGAAGGGACAAGATGAGTGGGATTGTGGTACATGATATGAAATTCACAAAGAATCAGTAAATTGTTGTTTTTCAAAGAAAATGCCACCACAAGATTGGCCTATAAGCAAGCCTATAATTTACTTTTTTAATTGGGGATTGATATCGGTGGATCAGTCTCCTACAGGCAGTTTTGCCCATGGGCTAGGGAATCTGGGTGGTATAAAACAGCAGATTGAACATGACATGAGGACCAAGCCACTAAACAGGACTCCTTTATGATGCCCACATCAGCTCCTGGATTTTGTTGAGGAAACTCACATGTTTGGAGTTAATAAATATCCAAATTTGACATAGACAGCCAAACAAGACAAAAAGCAAACAAAAAAGCAAACAAAACAAACAAAAAAAAACCAACATTGTTCCCTATCTCCTCTGAGAGAAAGTAGAAGTTGAATGCCAGGACAATTCTCTCCAGGGCCACTTTAGTCCAACTTTGGAAAGATGACAGGGTTCAGGGTTCCGTGATGCTCGCTTTTCCTTGAGGATGCCATGGTTTTGAGGAACACAGTGAAGACAAGAGGGAGGCACAGGCTATGACAGACCTGTCTACTTAATCCCCACACTGCACTAAACTATCACAAAGAATTACTTACCATCCACCTGGAGTTGTACATGTGCTAATTCTGTTTTCATATCTGTACTTAGAGTTCGTAGGGTATATAATCCACTGTCCTTCCATGTGACATTGTAGAACATCAGGGATCCATTGCTGTATATGGTCTCTCTACCACTGTGTAAAGGCCCATGCACACTTAAATTTGTAGCTATTATGTGTCTTGCAACCTCAAGATTCCTGGACACAATCATCCCTTTGTACCAGAAAAGGGATCGAAGATTCCCCTGGAGATTGTGAACAACTAGAAGAACACTTCCCCCTTCAGCAACTTTGGGTGGCACTGATTCAATAGTGAGCTGGACAGAGGGGGAAAGAGGTCCACAAGTCCAAAAGAAGGCTAGAAGAGAAGAAAAAGATCCATAAATATTAGGACGTTTCTATTTGGCTAACTGCCAAGGACCAGCCTCAGCTTGGAGAGGGATTCTGAGGAAAGGGTGTCTGAGAGCAGCAAAACAAATAACTCAAAGTCAAACTGTGGGTTACAAGCTGACACGCCATGTTCTTGAGAAAGCTTTTCAAACTGTTTTCTCTATGTTCTGCTCAAGACAGCTTTTTGTTGCTTTTCTAAAAACTCCCAGGATAGCTCATCACTTTAAGATCAAAGATTATTCACTATCAATCCAATCATTCACTCCAGGTTCCGTTTTGATTAGCCCACAAATCAGCATTTTATCACCCTAGCCCATTGATTCTTAGAAAGAAACAGAAAGCAATTTTTTATATTGCAAATTAATTCAGAAATCTGAAGCACAGACAATGAGCAAGCTGGGTGGGACCCCACCCTGAAATTACCATTCTTACCACACCTGGGCCTGGACCTAAACTCCCTCAGCCCCAGGCCCAGGTATTTGAATTCAGGAATTTGCCTGCCTTTGTAAGCACAAACACTTACCTGGGTGGGATCTTGCTCTGCAAATGACATTCCCGAAATCTCTTTTTCCCCTTCCATAGTATAATTCTGACAAGCTGACTTATAGTGAAGCTGCCTATGTTCTTTTAGATTTGTGAAGCTCCTTATACAATTGTATCCTTATATTTTGCATAGTTGAGAAATTATATATTTTTGAACTCATGTTTTCAGAATTCTTTCCCACACCCTTAAAGGCTGTCCTGAAGGTTTCAGCATTTACCATTTTACTGAGACATAGACATACCCTCACCTCCCAAACTTAATGCTACTTCTAATTATCATGGAGTCATTAACCTTAGCAGGGAGAATATTTTCCAATAACATTTGCAGAGAGAATAGTTCCTGAAGGAAGCACATGAACTAATATATATGTATGTAATGTACACACACAAACAAGTCTTATCCCCATATCAACACTCATAGAGGCTTGTGACCTGCTAGCTCTGTACCAGGGGTAGGAATACTGTCATGCCATCCCTGCCATGTCAGACTTGGCAGCTAATATAAGGCCCTGTGTCCTGAGCAGGTATGTCTGTTGCTCAGCCAAAGTGGGTAGTATGGCTGTGTCCTACACTGTGTCCCTGTGCAGTTGTCATTTCCCTGTATGGTGCCCTCTCCTCAGTTGTCAACTTGGCTCTGGTTCTCTAGCATCTGATCCCTGCTCAAATTTAGAGTAAGTTGTTTTTGGTGTGATTCCTGCATGACCTCTTCCCCATTCTCCTTGCTTCTTGGCTCTCTGAATCTTTTTGTTGTTGCCTTTATGGTTCTCTTGTGTTCCAGTTAATACCTGACTTTACCTTCTAACTTTCTTTTTTGATAGGTCTTCCAGGCCACCTGAGCCAGGACACCCTAAAAACTGTGATTTGTCTTATTTTTTTAATTCTAAAAAAAAAAACCTCAGATACCTATGAAGAATGAATGAATGAATAATGTTGCAGGAACCTGTATGCCCATAGATTTATTTAAGAAATCCATAGATTTGGGGACACAGCATTGAATCATTCTATTTGCTTTAAGTTTTTACAATTTATTTATGTATTGTATTTATATGTGAGCAGGAGTACAACAGCAAGTATCAGTGTGGGTGGGTGGGTGCAGAGCACAATGCTTAGGTGAATGTCAGAGGACTTCTTTTCATTGGCCTCATCTTGTCAGACAATGAAGGAAACTCCTGTACCCTTTCAACCATGTCACAACACCAGCTTGATTTTTTTTATTTCACTTGTCACACTGAGAACATTAGTCTTCAAAATATTGTGGTCTTGGTGATTAACTTTGTGTAAGAACAATGTGTCCCTGAGCCTTACTGTATCTTGCCCAATCACAACTTCCTGATTCTGAGCCTCTGTACCATTCTGTCTCTTCTTTCCTACAAACCTGAGACTCCTCTCATGTCTTATGCCACTCAAGAGACTGAAGACAGTAAGTGAGTCCTCTCCTCTTACCCATTGTCAACTTGTATTTTCCTATCCTATGAGCAGGAACTTGTGATAGGTGGTGCTGCACCCTTTGCAGAAAGATACAAGAGTGCCTCCCTATTCTCAGTATCCTGATATGTCCTCCTTCTGTGGCACATCTACTACTGCATAGCTCACAAGTTTTTATCTACTGCAAAACTCACAAGTTTTTGTCCTTCTCCTCTCTGAACTGAACTTCCCAGGAAAGAATACCACTCAAAGATCTAGAAAGATGAAATTTGCTCTCAATATACTGATCAAGATATTCATGAAGTTCCTAGGATAACATCTGAGTGATCATGGTGAAGGGGACAGATATATCCTCACTACAGTCACCAGTCAGGGTTCTAACCCAAGACAAAGGTCTAGGAGCACATGTGTAAGGAGTCATGGGAGTGAGAGAGGAGGCAACCTGATTCCTGAGAAGAGGCTGTGGGATCCTTTTCTTCAATGTAAGATTTCATGACCATACTCCCACTTTACCAGCTTACTGAGCTGTGTAATGGCTCTGCCCATGTGCTCACTGGTATTTCTGAGATACCTTGGACTTGTGTCTAGTTGATTCCCCTAAGCTATTCTATATTTCCCAATGAAATACATCAAAACTAAAACTTATTACCATCTCTTGGCAGTGTAGCAGACATACTAAGCAGGCAAGAGGTCTAAGAATTCTGTGTCCATGATTTCCAGGTCTATAGAAATATGGATGGAATTAAGCTACTAGGTAAGTTCCTGGTTCAAGTAAATAGTTTTCTGAATATTGATTTTGTATATTGATGCTGGCCACTGTTAATAACTGGTGGAACTGTAGCTAACATCTTGGGAACTATTCAGATCCACAGAACCTGTTGCTATTTGCACACAGAAGAGAATTTCCTGAGCTGGAACCCAGAAAGCAAACACTTGTCAGAAGACCAGTGTCTTCTGTCTCTTATGTTTATGACCATGACCTTCATGTGAAGTCTCATAAATCCATCAGAATAGGTCATTAATGACCTGGACACCTGTCTGAATAAGCTTTTCTGCTAAGTCACTGGAGATATCTAGTGGATCTTGCCTAATCATGAATTTTCTGGCATTGTATTACTGGTCTCACATAACACAGGACACTGACTACTTGATATCACTGTTCTCTGAAACCAAAAAGTCAAAATCCAACTTCTGTAAAATGTTTTTTAGGACTTTCAGGACCTGAGTCTGAGGTAAAGGTATGGAGTCAAATATTCCTGGTTCTCTCATCTCTGTAAGTATGCTATGTATTTCTCAACCAGGCCCTATGTTCAGTGTCCAAAGGTCTGTCTCAAGGAAACATTTCTGGCTGAGTTAACCAATATGCCTCCACTTGTCTGCAATGTGAAGTCAAATAAAGGATTCTGATCTATTTCCACTATTCTACATCACTTGTGTCTGGAACTAAATGCTCAAACCCCAACATGGGGTCACAATGCAGAGAATTGATGAGCACATGCCAGGCCTGACACTTTTTTTGTATGTCATAGAATGAACCCCATCCAGCACCCAGAGTTCACAAAGATGACTTACTGTACACATGGAGGTATATGGATGTTGTTGATACAATTTTTCCATCTCTATTTAAGGTTCGTATAGTATAGAATCCTGTGTCCTTCTGGGTGACATTGTGAAGCAGCAGGGATCCATTGCTGAACACTGTCTCTCTACCACTGTGTTCAGGTCCTTTCACACTGATGTTAGAGGCCAGTGCATACAATGCAATTCCGAGGTTCATATTTGTCACTCCTTTGAACCAGGCTATGGCTGTAAGATTCTCTGGCAGACTGTAAACAATAATAAGGACATTTTCTCCTTCAGCCACTTGTGGTGGCACTAATTCAATGGTGATTTGGACAGTGGTGGGCAGGAAACAAGAGGTTAAAAGAAAAGCTAAAAGGGAAGAAAGAGAAACCATCAATATTTTGCAGATATGATAACTCAGCTTAGGGGTATGGGTAGGGATGTGCACACTCTCTTTGATGGAGGAGGAAACATGACCTCTATTCCCTCAGAGTTTCTCACTGTACAATTAACTCTCTAAGTTTCAGGAAAAGACTCAGATACCAATCCAAAAAGGAAAGAAAGTAGGAGGAAAATAATGACGTAGGGAAGAAAATAAGGAAGGATAGAAGGAGGGAGGGAGGGAAGGAAGGATGGAGGAAGGAAAGGAAGAAAGGAAGGGAGAGAGGGGAGAGAAGGAAGTAGGAAGGGAAGAAGGGAGGGGAAAAGAGGAAGGGAGGGGAGAAAGGAGGGGAAAATATGTTTCCATGGGTTTAATCCATGGTTTCCAGGTTTGGAATTAATGACAATAATTATACTAAAGTATGATTTAAATGTTTTTACATTTCCTTGCATATTTGTATGTGTATATTTTGTGAAGGCAGGAGTCTAGTATGTCCATTGTAGTTTCATTGTCCAATCCTGTGTAGAAGTCAGATAAAGTCCAGCACGAGTCTGTTCTCTCTATTTACCATGTGGGACCTGAAGAGTGAATTCAGGTCATATCTCCACACATTGTCACTGGCCTACCTGTGTTTGATTTCAATTTGAAGAGTCGTGTTGTCATGGTTGGAAATGTCAGTCCTCAGAACCTAACAGCCAATATGATTGACTTGAGGCTTTTCTGTTTCACTCCTCACATTCTGATAACAGATATCTATTAAGCTGCTGAGCCTCTGTTCCTCAAAATACCTTCTGCCCTATGACGACCAACAAAAACCTCAAGTCTCATCTAAGACTCCTATCCTTTTTAGGAGTCCCCTGCCTGCCTCTGAATTACCCTCAACCGATCAGTTTTCTGGCACCATCAGAGAGTTGATACCCTTACCTGTGAGCAGAAGACCCTGCCAGGGTGTACACCCTGGTAGAGAAGCACCAAGGACACCTCCATCTCTCTTCTCACTGTACTGTCCTCTCTTTGAGAAGGAGAACTTCCTGTCCAACATAGCACCAGCATTTGCTGTCCTTCCTTCATCTGATCTGAGTGTTCTCTCAAGCACTAGAACTTCCCAGAATTCCCTGGCCTGTGGGTGGTGGACTCTATGTCCACAGCACTGCTATATCCCTTCCACTCTCAGTGATGTTCTGCATCCCTCTCAACTTTTTCTCTTTATGTTTCTCCTCCAGGCAACATATTGAACAACAATGCTGATAAGCATCCCTTTGCTCTCAGAGACTGACATCTGACATCTGCTGACATCTGCTGTGATTTGGCTTTGGGTCTGTCATCATCAAAGTTTAAAATGAAATGTTTTTTTATAAATATAAACACTGAATTAGTCCAACAGCTCTATTTGTTTACCTTAACAGTCTATATCAACCAACCTTTCTTTTTATATTATTTTTAAAAAGCCTTCTGGTCTGCAAATCTACCCAGGGCAGATCAGGCTCTCCAACCCCCTGCCCACACCCAGAAACAGCCTGACTCCCAGGAGGTCTGCTGTCACCAGGATCAGAGGAACCCACCCACTCCCAACCAGAGATAACACTGTTTGCTTCAAAGAGGCCTGCTCTAACCCACTTCACAGAGATCTACCTTCCTACATGGAGGTACAGGATTCAGTCATAGACAGCAAGGCCAGTTAACACAAGAGATAACCAGATAGTTAGAGGCAAGTGCAAGAACATATGCAATAGAAACCAATCCCACCTGGCAAGATCAAAACCCAGGACTCCCACCACAGCAAGCCCTGGATACCCTAACACACCTAAAGAGCAAGATTCTGACCTAAAATCCCATACCATGGAGGTGTTAGGAAACACACCTCAATAACAAAGACAGATATTACATCAGACTGAATAAACACCTGGAAAAAATTCCATAAAAATGGTGTCAAGAAATAAGACGGAGTAGCCATGTTTACCTATTTAAATATTTTATTAATTTGCGTTTAAAAAAAATCTGTTAATTTATTTCACCAACAGATTACACTGTAAAACAAAGACCAAACCATTCTACATGTCACCAAATGTGCCCTATTCTGCCTCATATTGTGAATTTCAAACCATGACTGGCCTATCTTCTTTTTTACTGGGTATTTACTTTATTTACATTTCAAATATTATTCCCTTTTGCCTCCTGGAAATTCCTTATCCCATCTGCCCTTCCTTGCTTGTATGAGAGTGTTCCCACACACACCGATTCCAACCTCCAATCCTTGGCATTCCCCTACACTGGGTCATTGAGCTTTGATAGGGCTAAGGGCCTCTCCTCCCATTGATTCCTGACAAGGCCATCTTCTGCTACATATGGGAATAGAGCCAGGGGTCACACTCTATGTGTACTCTTTGGTTGATAGTTTACTCCCTGGGATCTCTGAAGGTTGATATTTTTGTCCTTCCTATTGGGTTGAAAATTCCATCAGATCCATCAATCCTTTCTCTAACTCTTCCACTGGGGACTGTGATCTCAGCCCAATGGTTGGCTTTGAGCATCCATCTCTGTATTCATCAGACTCTGGCAGAGCCTCTCAGGAGACAGCTATATCGGGATCCTTTCAGCAAGCACTTGTTGGCATCCACAATACTGTCTGGGTTTGGTGACTGTATCTGGGATGAATCCCCAGATGAGGCAGTCTCTGAATGACCTTTACTTCACTCTCTGCTCCACACTTTGTTTCTATTTACTCCCATGAGTATTTTGTTCCCACTTCTAAGAAGGACTTAAGCATTCACACTTTGGTCTTCCTTCTTCTTGAGATTTATGTGGACTGTGAATTGTATCTTGGGTATTCTGAGCTTTTGAGCTAATATCCACTTATCAGTTAGTTCATACCATGTGTGTTCTTTTGTGATTGGGTTAACTCACTCAGGATAATATTTTGCCTAAGAATTTCATTAAGTCATTGTTTTTAATAGCTGAGTAGTACTCCATTGTCTAAATGTACTACTTTTCTGTATTTATTCCTCTATTAAAGGACATCTGGGTTCTTTCCAGTTTCTGTCTATTATAAATAAGGCTGCTATGAACATGGTAGAGCATGTGCCCTTGTTATATATTGGAGCATCTTTTGGGTATATGACAAGGAGAGGTATTGCTGGGTCCTCAGGTAATGCTATGTCCAATTTACTGCAGAACTATCAGACTGATTTCCAGACTGGTTATACCAGCTTGCAATACTACCAACAAAGAGGAGTATTATTCTCTCTCCACATTCTTGCCAGCATCTGTTGTCACCTAAGTTTTTTTTCTTAGCCATTCTAATTGGTATGAGGTGGAATCTCAGGGTTTTGGGGTTTTTTTGGTTTTTTTTTTTTTTGATTGGCATTTCACTGATGACTAAGAATGCTGAACATTTCTTTAGGTGCTTTTCAGCCACTCAATATTCCTCAGTTGAGAATTCTCTGTGCAGGCAGATGCGGGAGGACAGCCAGATGCTTTCCATGCAGCTCCAGGTGGCCATCTGGCTGTGTGAAGCCCCTCACCCCAAATGGTGGGGGATGGACAAGGGGCAGCACACAGTACCAGTTTCTCAGTCTCTACCTTTCTGACTAGGGAACACCACAAAGGGCAGGCATATGGCAGGGGTGTCTGAGCATGGAGGCACAGTGGGGCTATTTTGTGAAACTATGAAAGGCCATTGTGTGGAGCTGTGTAGATGAAACCTAGATTTCCTTGGAGACTCCAAGAGGTTAAAGATGTGGGGTACTTGCCAAGGAAAGCTAACAGGGAATGATACCGGTCCAACAGATAAAAAATTGTTACAGTCAACAAAGATGAAAAGAGTTGAAGATCTGAAGAGATGCAGAATTTGGAGTTTGTCCAGGTAGCTTTTGGTCTTTCTTTTGTCCACTATTTTCTCACTATACTCCCTTCAACATGTTTTGTAATGGTATGTATATCATGTGCCATTATATTTTGGAAGTATGCGATCTATTTTTGATTTTGATATTATAGTGAACTACAGCATAAAGATTGCATAACTATCAGAATAGACTTTGAACTTTGGACTTCTAAACAGTGTCAAATCTGTGATAGACTATGGAGACTTTGAAGATGGACTAAATGCATTTAGTATTATGTTATGGCTATAAGCCTTTGGACTCTAGGGAGTGAAATGTGGTGGTTTGAATAGGTATTGATCCCATAGAATCTTCTGTTTGAATGCTTAGTTCATACATACTAGCATTTTTAGGAGGTATGAACTTACTGGAGTAGGTGTGACCTTATTGGAGGAAGTGTGTCACTATCGAGGCATGCCTTGAGGTCTTCTATGCTCAAGCTATGCCCAGTGTGGCACACAGTCTCCTGCTGCCTATGGATCAAGATGCAGAACTCTTGTCTGCATCATGTCTGGCTGGATGTTGCCATGCTTCCTGCCATGATAAAAATTGATCCAAATTCTAAAGATATAAACCAGCACCAATAAACTGTTTTCCTTTATAAGCATTGTCCTGGTCGTAATATCTCTTCACAACAATAAAACCCTAACTAAGACAGTTGCATCACAGGATTTGTAGATGTCTTTATTTCTGAAGACACCATACAATTATAGGACTCAACCCTTGGAAGAATCTGGCTAGATATGACTTAGAAACCTCCTCAGTGAGGACTAGACCATATAACACTTGGAAGTTCTATGCAAGCTAACAACAGAGGAAAACAATCAATAGTCCTAACCGGTTATGATGCCTACAAACCGCAGTAAAGACCAGCATGGCAAAACATCCCAAACAGTACAAGATTGGCACTTATTCATTGGAGGTAACCAACAGCTGTTTACTTTAGCAGATCTCAACCTTACTAATGCTTTGACCCTTTAATACAATTCCTCATGCTGTGCAGCCCCATCTATACAACTAACATTTTACTATTTGATATTGTTAATTTTTGATACTGATATGAATCACAATGTAAATATTTGATATTTAGGATACTCTTAGCAGACTCCTGTGAAAGGGTTGTTTGAGCTGGGCAGTGTTGGCACATGCCTTTAATCCCTGAACTTGGCAGAGGCAGAGTCAGGTGGATTTCTGAGTTTGACGCCAGCCTCATCTACAGAGTGAGTTCCAAGATAGCCAGGGCTATACAGAGAAACCCTGTCTCAAAAGAGAAAAAGAAAGGTTTTCTGACCCCAAATGACTTTGGCCCAGAGGTTGAAAACTGCTAGTCTCATTGAACAATAAGGCATGCTCCACAGGAAGAAAAATCTTGCCTGGTGCTTAGGTGAAAACTCTGCTGTTTTGGAACACCATCCATATAGACAAAAACTTTTTCCATCCTACTAATGTGAAGTGATGAGATATTGTTCTTTGTGACCTCTGGGTACTAGGTTTAAGTACCCCTGGGCTGGAATATTTCTAGTTACTGTCAGTACTTTGTGATTTGAGTATTTAGTTCAGGACACATCCAGTGTAAAGAAACAGCAACATCAGAACCTTTTGTCGGATTTACCTGGTTGAGAAGTGGATGTGCTCAGGCAACCCAGTCAACAGGTCAGAATTAGCCCAGATTATGTAGATCACACCATAAGTATAGCCAAAGATACTGGGATGCAGGCATGATCTGTCTGAGGGAACTGTGAAATCTAATGAGAGAGACAACCAACAGGTAGGTACTCCTGAATCCAAAACATTGTCCCAGACTCCTGGTGACCAGGGAGAGCGTGGGCACTGTTGGAATCTGACCTATTACAGCTAACAGAGCAGAATAGTTTATTTAGATGTATTAATCTCCTAGCTCATAAAATTTGTCAGTGCACTGCACAGTCACATGGGCATTTCCGTCTGAGTCTCAGCATGGAAAGCACAGATGCATAAGTGCCTAGGCCATCAACCAACTGTACTGGTAGACTTATGAGAATTCACTTTATTGTCAAGGTCCTGAAGGGAAGGACAGAGGGACTATGTCCTCCTGATGATTCATGTCCTCAGGGATTAAGTCTAGTTAACTCTCACCTGCAGGCAAATAGTAACAGACATTGCTGATCTGTACAGCTGTCTTGTCCCAATATCATATCCTTGTTCATATTTAAGACTATCTTATAGACACTGCAACATTCATTCCCCTAGTGTGCTATAACTTGGAAATTGAGACATAGAAACATAGTGGCCACATCAGGCTCACACAGGACACATGTGACAGTTGTGAAGCACTAGCTATTTGTCTCCAGACAGGTACTCATTGTCTCCTGAGGCTTTCTCAGGTGTCTGTGAGACAGGGAAGATCTGATGCTAATCTTGGTCATCAGTAGCTTGAAGGGACATCTTGTGCAGGAAGTGAAAAAAGAATACAATGAGATTTGACTCTAAAACTAAGCCATCTGCCTCTGGAGAATTTCTGTAGAACACCAGAACTCCATTATCCGTATACTGAACAGGAAATCATGGGCCTTCTGGTGTGCTGCTGTCACTCCTCCTGGAATACAATGGACATGGCTTTTTATCTTCAACCTCCCCTCAGTATATTTTACATCTACCAGAGGGCTTGCTCTCTCTGCTTAGAGAGTAACTGAATTCAAACAACTCTAGCATCTGTCTCTCATCTTACCATGTTATACTTTATAAAGAAATAATACTTTCAGGGATTGGACCCATATCACAAATCAGAGGTCCCACATGGAGCCATTTTCTCTCTATTATGTGCACAACACTGCTACCCAAGACTAACATCACAGGTGACAATTCTAACCCCATGGAGGATGAGCACAGTAGCCTTAAAGCATGAAACTGAGACTGAGAATAAAGCCCATTTATGATGGATAAATAGTCAAAACATCTCAAAAAATGACAGACTGAAGCCATGAGAAGGCAACTGGAATATCAGTTTACTCAATGTCTTGATCTACAAGGACCCTATGAGAGAGAAACCTGATTCCTATCTGATGTAACCCATTCAACCTGATCAAGGGGGCCTAAGACATTGTGGGCAGCACCATCCCTAGGTGGATGGACCTTGATTGTATAAAGAGCTAGTTAAGTACAAGCCAGCTAGGGAGCTATCTGTGAATGAGCCAGCAAGCAACATGTTTGCTGCCTTGATTTCCTCTAATGCTAAAGAATTACTCAGATACAGAAGAGAAATGAACCCTGAACTCTCACCTAAGCTGCTTTTGCTCATAGTGGATTTCTTTCCATCACAGCAAAACAAAGAAGTATACAACAGTGTATAGGGAAAAGCAGAGGACATATCTATTTGAATGAATAGTTTCTGTACTCAAGAGCAGATCCATGCAAAACCTTGCTGGCAAAGAGAAGAAAGGATTTAGACACCAGAGATGGGCCAGAAAGTAAATGTGCATGCCCCTACATTAGTGTTTTATCCTTTGGGTATAAAGATACATGCCCTAGTACACTCCTCTGAAATTTTCTGAGCACAAGGCTATACCCCCCCAAAAAAAATGAGCCAGCTACTCATCTTCTGAATGCACACTACTTCAACTTAGTCTAGGAAAAATTTGGAATCCTGTCTGGACGTACTCTACAGTAGATGTTAATAGGAGTTCTTCAGAAGACACTGAGCAGGATGACAGGCTCTGCATCCCACCTGTGCAGGAGTATCAGGGAAAGGTACATTTGACTTGCCCATGACTGCTGTTCCCCTAGACATATGACTATAGTTGTTGCAGCG
Source organism: Mus pahari (assembly GCF_900095145.1). Lineage (NCBI taxonomy): Eukaryota > Metazoa > Chordata > Mammalia > Rodentia > Muridae > Mus > Mus pahari. Next base: position 13,063,663 of record NC_034608.1, on the reverse strand, counting down.
ATGGCCAGGACACGATATTAAGATACACACCCAGCACTCGGAAATTTTTTCTTCTGGGCCCTGTCATTTTCTTGGAAACTAGTTTCTATTCCTGTCTCTAATAAACTGGAGCTTTCTCTGTAGATTCTGCTCTGGTCTACTGACTGCTTCCTGTATCTGAGAATATCTTTCCACCTGGGAAACCTGAAAGTGTTCTCTCTTCTGGCATCTCTCATAGAGGAAGATGAGATTACCCAGACAAGGGCAAAGGTTACCTACAAAGACCAGAGTGGACATTGACTCACACAATACACACATCAGACAACACATAATGCTGGAAGATTGCTTTGAAACCTTCTGTAATAAAAGGAGCCCACAGTCCTTTCCAGTACACACAGGTAACCTCTTCACAACACTGAGGACATGAAAATCCCCACCCAACTGCTGCTGGGTCTCTTCTCTGTATAAGGAATTTAACTGGTGATGATAGTGAAAAAAAGATTGATCTTCATCATTAGTCATCACTCATCTGGTTCCTTTCTATCCCTCATGCAAATTTCTGTCAGCTTTCTGCCTTGCCAAGGCACTGAGAACAAAGAGCAGACTGGATGCTCAGCTGGGTCTTTGTGTCCTTGTAGCTGTCTGTCTTGGGTCCAACCAAAAGCCAGGACAGAGCAAATATTCACCCTGGGATGATCTGTTGTTCTCTGAGAGCATGGTGATGCTAATCAGCTCTATTACTCAATGTGTTGCTTGAAGTAGAAACATAAAAGGAAGTTGAGAGGGATGTGGGGCAGGACTCAGAGTGGAAGAGATAGAGCAGTGAATTGGACACAGAACCCACCACATACAACCTCATATTTTGGAAGTGCTCCTGCCTCAGAGGACACTCATCTTACAAGAAGAAAGGACAACAGAGCCTAGTGCTGTGTAGCTCTTGTCCTGAGAGGCAAGACGTCACAGTGAAAATAGAGATGGAGGTGTTCTCAGTGCATCACTGCCAGGGGTGTGCCCCAAGGCAGGGGGTTCTGCTCACAGGTAAGGATGCCCATTCTTGCTGTGGGGGTGGAGAGGAACTCATATGTATGCTGGAGTCTTTTAAGAAGGACAGAAACCCAAAATGGGTCTCAAGGATGTTGTTTGGCTTTATAACACAAAGGGTACAGTGAGGGAAAGAGGCTCAGCAGGCAGAGCTCTTAGTAGACAAGAGGTGCTGAAAATAGAAGAAAAGCCTCAAACGTTCCATATTCACAGTCAATTACATTGGCTTTCAAAGTTCTGAAGACTACTGTTCCCAATTATGACAGGGTTACTCTCCAAATACAAAATAAAGCAGGAGTAGGTCAGCAAGAAGGCTCAGTGTGCAGAGACATGCAACCTGAATTCAATCTTCAGTTCCCACATGGTAGATGGAAAGAAGAAACTTCTGCTGCCTCTTTACCCTCATCACAGATATTGTGGCATATAGAGACAGTACTGACAATTGAGACATGTATCTCCACACTGGATTGCAGCATACACTTTCACACAGGCACACTGAGACACCTCCCTTCAAAAATAGACATATATAAAACATTAGAAAATGTAAAAGCATTTAGATTTCCCTTGAGTATAATTACTGTCATTAGTTCCAAATCTGTGAACTATGTAGAAAACCAGGGAGACACACGTGGTTCCTTTCTTGCTTTCTTCCTTCCCATTTCTTTACTTTATCCACTGGTGTTTGAGTCTTTTCCAGGAATTGAAGTTTCTGAAAAGAGTAGAATAATCCCTGTCCTCAGAAAACCCTGGTTTTAGTAGAACAAAAGCTAGAATATCTAGAAGATGATGTAAAGATTTGATTTGTTGCACAAATGAAACAGAGAACAAAAATCAGAATGTAAGGACACCCTAGGAGAGAAAGTCAGAGAGGCATCATCCCATGAAATATGTCAATACAAAGATGGGAGACAAATGAGCAGAGAATTTCATAGAGTTGAAAACACAGAACTGGGTGTAGTGATGCATGCCTTTAATCCCAGCACTTAGGAGACAGAGGCAGGTGAATTTCTGAGTTCGAGGCCAGCCTAGTCTACAGAGTGAGTTCCAGGACAGACAGGGCTACACACAGAGGAACCTGTCTCGAAAAACCAAAAAACAAAAGAAAGTCCAGAGTCCCTCAACTGTGAACTCCTCTAAAATAAAATAAATTATAAAAAAGAAGAAGAAAGGAGAAAGAAAACACAGTGTGAGACTCTGACATAATAGAACTCATGTTATTCACCTCCACTAAGAAGGGTCGACACACTGCTCCCCAACACCTAAGCCAGTGATGATCACACCTGCTCAATATTGATGGTTTCTCTGTCTTTCCCATTTATCCTTCCTTTTAACCTGCTGGCAACTTTCTACCTCTTCCCAAGTCACCATTGAATTAGTGCCACCCCAAGTGGTAGAAGGAGAAGAAGTCCTATTCCTTGTCCACAAACTGTCAGAAAATCTTATGTCTTTAGGCTGGTTCAAAGGAAAAATAGTTATAAATTGTGGAATTGTACTGTATGCTACAAACAGAAAAATAAGTATGATGGGGCCCATGTACAGTCCTAGAGAGACCTTGTACAGAAATGGGTCCCTATTGATCCTCAATGTCACCCAGAAGGACATAGGATTCTACACCCTAAGAACCTTAAATAGTCATGGAGATATTGTGTCAACATCCATATTCCTCCATATAAATGGTAAGTGATTCTTGGTGAATTCTGGATGTTGGGTGGTCGTCGTTCTACTAAATATACACAAAAGTGTCCAGCCTGGCCTATGCCTATCTCTACTCTACATTGTATCCCATATTAATGTTTGAGCATTTAGCTCAGGACACAACAGCAAGAGATCAGAATCTTTCACTTGACTTGAGCTTGAAGAAAAATGGATACATGCTGGATAACTCAGCCAAAAATATCAAGTGCTGTCTAGACTGTTGTGTTCTTAAGAAGAATATGTCCTTGAGAAAGACCTTGAGGGAATCAAGGTTGGGCATGATTGAGGAAAAGTGGGATATTCACAGTGAGCTGAGGACCAGTAAGACCTGTCCCTGTCAAAGTCCATCCATCTTTCAAGCACATTGAGAACACAAAACAGACTAAGTGTACAACTGAGTAATGTGTCACACACTTGTGCAGAATTTCCCACTGTGGGTGCTAACTGACTAGGGCCAGGACAAAGCAGAGGTAAACCTCATAGTCATCTTCTATTATCTCAGGTCACAGGGATGGTCATCAGTCTTGGTGCTCATTCTGTGTTCTGGGTAACTGAAACAAAAGGAGGGGAAATTGACAGATCAGTGTTTTTATAGAGCAACACCCTCAGACCATGTGACTCTCAGAGGTGATCCTGCCTCAGAAGACGCTCAGCTCAGAGAGTGGAAGCACAAGAGATCTGGGGAGTTGTGCTGGAGCAGATAACCACTTGATAACCGCCAGTTGTGCCAGCACCATTTGTTGAAAATGCTGTCATTTTTTCCACTGGGTGGTTTTAGCTCCCTTGTCAAAGATCAAATGACCATAGGCATGTGGATTTATTTCTGGGTCTTCAATTCTATTCCATTGATCT
>NC_034608.1:13050560-13059842 GCF_900095145.1 Mus pahari | reverse complement strand
CACCAGTCAGAATGGCTAAGATCAAAAATTCAGGTGACAGCAGATGCTGGAGAGGTTGCAGTGAAAGAGGAACACTCCTCCATTGCTGGTGGGATTGAAAGCTGGTACAACCACTCTGGAAAGCAGTTTGGGGTTCCTCATAAAATTGGACATAATTCTACTGGAAGATCCAACAATACCAGTCCGGTGNAGATACTCAGATGATGCTCCAACTTGTAATAAGTACTCATGCTTCACTATGTTCATAGCAGCCTGATTTATGATAGCTAGAATCTGGAAAGAACCCAGATGTCCCTCAACAGAGGAATGGATACAGAAAGTGTGGCACATTTACACAATGGATTACTACACAGCTATTAAAAACTATGAATTTATAAAATTCTTAGATAAATGTATGGATCTGGAGGATATCATCCTACTTGAGGTAACCCAATCCCAAAAGAACACACATTATATGCACTCACTGATAAGTGGATATTANCCCAGAAGCTCAGAGTACCCAAGATTCATTTTGCAAAACACATGAAAATCAAGAAGAAGGAAGACCAAGGTGTGGATACTTTGATCCTTCTTAGAATGGGGAACAAAATTCCCATGGAAGGAATTACAGAGACAAAGTTTGGAGCAGAGACTGAAAGAATGACCATCCAGACACTGCACCACTTGGGGATTCATCCCATAAACTACCACCAAACCTAGACACTATTGCAGATGCCAGTAAGAGCTTGCTGATAGGAGCCTGATATAGCTGTCTCCTGAGAGGATCTGCCAGTGCCTGGCAAATACAGAAGTGGATTCTCAGAGTCATCTATTGTTTGGTTTGGTTTGGTTTGGTATTTTATTTTGTTTGATTGATTGTTCATTTGTATGTTTGTTGGTTTTTAGCTGTCCATTTCAAATTGAGATATTGATTAGCTCCAAATTGAGATTATCATAAATACAATCCAGTAACTGGTGCAGAGACCATTAAAAGTACTGTTTACCTGCTTGCTTATCATGGCTTGTTCAATCTGCCCCCCTTATATCACCTAGGGCCCTTATCCCAGGGATGGAATTGTTTGTAGTGCTACAGACCCTCCCCTATCAATCTGCAATTTAAAAAATATACTGCCAACTTGCCCACGAGCCAATGTGTTGGTAGTGTTTTCAACTGAAGCCTTGTCTTTCAGAAGGACTCCATATTGTGTCAACTTGATATAAACCATTCAAACTAATACCACAACCACTTCCAAGATCTTAGCTTCCCTGAATATCAGATTGCTCCTGGCCCTTACACAACTCCATTCCTGTGGGCTGCCAGGAAGAACAGCAAAAACACCTAAAAGGTGAAATCAGGAATTAACAAGAGACACAGGAGAAACTAAGAAAACGAAACAAACAAAGTGAAAAATCCAGGAACTGTAGACTTCAAAAGAGCAATCACCTCAAACCGTGGCAGGCTTAAGTCTGTGTAGTGTCTGACTGTGCAGAGGGGCATCCAAGGGACACCTCCATGTAGAGGGAACAATTTTCAGGGGCTCTGAGGGAATGTAGGAAGATGTGTTGCTCACCTTGTTTAAGTGGGGTAGATACACCCTCACCTGCCTCTCTAAGCTAAGTGAATGATCCATCAGGATGGAGGTCACTAGATTTACCCCAAGAATGGTGAGCTACATGTGATGGCTTTTTCCCTTCCAGGTCTTGTTTTTCAGTGCTGTAACTCTCTGGCTTCTGCCAAATTCGTTGTCGAGTCCACGCCAAGGTATGCTGCTGAAGGGGAAAGTGTTCTTCTCCTCGTTCATAATCTGCCAGAAGAGCTGATATCCTTCTCCTGGTACTATTCAGTGTATACGGTCACAACCTTTAAAATTGTAGACTACCATGGAATCAGGAATATCACCACCTGGAGTGATGCAGATAGAGGAAGAGGGATGGTGTATGCCAGTGGATCTCTACTGCTCCAAGACATCACTGGGGAAGATGCAAGAATGTACACACTTGAACTTTTAAATATAAATAACAAGGTTGAAAGAGCACACGTGCAGTTTTATGTATACAGTAAGGGACTCTCAACAGCCTCTTGCTTCTGGGTATGAATTATCCTACTTCATACGCTGGACTGTCAGGGTTGGATTATGCCTGTTTTCTCTCCTGCTGCATTATGTCTCCATATCGGGGAATAGGCACTTACAGTAGGACACATACTGGGTAGACAAACTGCAGTCAATCAGAATCCCTCAGCAGCCTCTACATCCACGTAGAAGAACATGTGTGGGATAACTCAGCATGAGGGCATCAGCCTCAGTGCAGACTCTTGGGGTTCTCACCATGCACATGACCCCAATAGAGACCTTGGGGGAGTCAGCCAGGCACTGGATGAGGGAGTTTTGGGATCTTCATAGAGAACACTAGGAGGCTGCTGCTCCCAAATTTTGCCTCTGGCTGGACTCTAGGTGACACTGGGGAGCTTTTTGTCAATGCTTGGTTTTGAAAGGGAACAAGGTATTACTGACTGTCCAAGTTCCATAGGGTGTGGGACAGTTGTGACTACCATGACAGTTGCAGTTTTGTAGGTCAACTGTACATTCCTTCTCCTGAGTCTCAGTGGACAGTTGCCAGGACATAAGACAACTTTTATGATGGACTTAGGAGACTTACAGGAATTTCAGGTACCCCAAGGGAGGGAGATAGGTGACAGTTCTTCAAGCAGCTCCTTGTCCTCATGGGTCCAGCATGAAGAATTCTCTTCCTCCATTAAATAGTAATATATATTGCCAATTTGAGCAGCTCCTCCATCCCAAGATCAGCCCATTGCTCATACCTAATCTTAACTCAAGGCACACTATGATCATTTATCATATGTTTTGTTATATGGAAACTGAGACATAGGAAACACAGTAGGTGAATTAGGAGCACACAGGCCATGGGTTTCTGAGAAAAGGCACAAGATATTTCTATGGTCGCAGCTCTAACCTCTCCCCCTTGGAAACTTTTTAAATTATTCAGTAAAGTGGGGCTGGTGGAGCTCTCTGACTGATTATTGTCATTTGGTCCCCTTCTGTTTTTTCACAGAGATGGTGACAGAGCCCTTCATTCAAATCACCAACACCACAGTCAATGAACACAGATCTGTGACCTTCTCCTGTGTTTCACCTGATGTTGAACTCTCCTTCCATTGGTTCTTTAATAACCACAATCTGCAGCCTACAGATAGCATAAAGCTGTCTCCATCAAAGTGTGAAGTCAGAATAGATAATGTCAGAATTGAGGATGCCGGAGAGTACCAGTGTGTGGTCATGAACCGAGCTGGTAGAGAAGTGGGCAGTCATCCAGTCAGGTGACCTTGATGAATGAGCACCCACTCCTCTCATCCTACAATAGAATGGCAGCATTTCTTTATTGATGTGATAAAACATGGAAGAAACTTATGTGCTGAAAATGATCAGTTACTACTCAGGTACAACCTGAACGTTGAGACATGCCTGTGATCCTGGGATACACATGTGTATAAGAATGAGGATTAAAGTTAGACTGTCTCCTAAGGAAAACAAAGACATCAATATAGTAAACAGAAACACAAAGGCATCAATAGCACAGGCTGTGGATCAAATATATAGCCAATCCTCAGAATCCATGGAAACTAATTTCAGGAGCACCTGAATTTTTGAGTGCTTTGTATCTGCTTTGAAAATCATACAGTGATTGAATGGAAATAAATGCATCCTTTAAATGCTACCTTGACTTCCTGATTGGGCCTCAGTGGGAGAGAATATGCCTAGTCCTATTGGGAATAGACGCCCCAGGGTGGAGTGGTAGCCAAAGGGGGAGGCTCCCATTCTCTGAAGAGAAGGGCAGGGGCAGGGGAAGGAGGGTTTGTAAGGGTAGCACTGGGAGGAGCAGAGGACTGTAATTGGGATATAAAGTGAATTTAAAAAAAAGACTCCTACTGATCACAAACAGGCTTGTGTTCAATATGGGCCAATTGTCCCTTTTCCCTTGTCTCTCCTTTATTCTATTTCTTCAGATGGTTTCATTCCTTTTGGCTGAAGGATCTTAGCAAAGACTTGTCTTACTGGGGTGAATATTTACTTTGGAAGACTATTTACTCAAAAAGATATCAACACTAAGCTATTAGAAATCAACAAAAATAATGTGCCCATAAGTTGTGAAATGTTAGTATGCCTTTATTAATCAGTAGTGGCTTGATTACAATGAATCTTTGTCATCTGCATTGACATGATGTTTGAGTTGTGATCAATTCTCATTCTTCTACATGATAGCCACCAGTTGTGCCAGCACCATTTGTTGAAAATGCTGTCTTTCTTCCACTGGATGGTTTTANCTCCTTTGTCAAAGATCAAATATCCATAGGTGTGTGAGTTCATTTCTGGGTCTTCATTTCTTTTCCATTGATCTACCTTCTTGTCACTGTACCAATGCCAAGCAATTTTTATCACAATTGCTCTATAGTACAGCTTGAGGTCAGGCATGGTGATTCCCCCAGAGGTTCTTTTATTGTTGAGAAGAGTTTTTGCTATCATAGGTTTTTTATTATTCCAGATGAATTTGCAAATTGCCCTTTCTAATTCTGTGAAGAATTGAGTTGAAATTTTGATGGGGATTGCATTGAAACTGTAGATTGCTTTCAGCAGGATAGTCATTTTTTAATATATTAATCCTGCCAATCCGTGAGCATGGGAGATCTTTACATCTTTTGAGATCGTCTTCAATTTCTTCAGAGACTTGAAGTTTTTGTCAAACAGATCTTTTACTTGCTTAGAGTCACACCAAGGTATTTTAAATTATTTGTGACTATTGTGAAGGATGTTGTTTCCCTAATTTCTTTCTCAGCCCGTTTATCCTTCGTGTAGAGGAAGGCTACTGATTTGTTTGAGTTAATTTTATATCCAGCTACTGCACTGAAGCTGTTTATCAGGTTTAGGAGTTCTCTGGTAGAATTTTTAGGGTCACTTATGTATACGATTATATCATCTGCAAATAATATTTTGACTTCTTCCTTACCAATTTGCATCCCCTTGATATCCTGTTGAGTTGAATTGCTCTGGCTAGGACTTCAAGTACTATATTGAATAGGTGGGAGAAAGTGAGCAGCCTTGTCGAGTCCCTGGTTTTACTGGGATTGCTTTGATTTTTCTCTCCATTTACTTTGATGTTGGCTATGGTTTGCTGTATATTGCTTCTATCATGTTTATGTAGGGGCCTTAAATTCCTGATCTTTCCAAGACTTTTATCATGAAGTGGTATTGGATTTTTTCAAATGCTTTCTCAGCATCTAACTAGATGATCATGTGGTTTTTGTCTTTGAGTTTATTTATGTAGTAGATTACATTGATGGATTTCTNTATATTAAACCATCCCTGCATCCCTGGAATGAAGCCTACTTGTTCATGATAGATGATCATTTTGATGTGTTTTTGGATTCGGTTTGAGAGGATTTTATAGAGTATTCATCGATATTCATAAGGGAAATTGGTCTGAAGTTCTCTTTCTTTGTTGGATCATTGTGTGGTTTAGGGATCAGAGTAATTGTGGCTTCATAGAATGAATTGGGTAGAGTACCTTCTGTTTCTATTTTGTGGAATTCTTTGAGGAGAGTTGGAATTAGGTCTTCTTTGAAGGTCTGATAGAACTCTGCACTAAAGCCATCCTGGGCATTTTTTTGGTTGGGAGACTATTAATGACTGCTTCTATTTCTTTAGCAGAAATTGGACTGTTTAGATTGTTAATATGATTCTGATTTAACTTTGGTACTTTGTATCTGTCTAGGAATTTGTCCATTTCATCCAGGTTTTCAAGTTTTGTTTGTAGTAGGATCTGATGATGTTTTGGATTTCCTCGGGGTCTGTTGTCCTTTTTGATTTCTGATTTTGTTAATTAGAATACTGCTCCTGTGCCCTCTAGTTAGTCTGGCTAAGGGTTTATCTATCTTGTTGATTTTCTCAAAGAGCCAGCTCCTGGTTTGGTTGATTCTTTGAAGAGTTCTTTTTGTTTCCACTTGGATGATTTCAGCCCTGAATTTGATTATTTCCTGCCATCTACTCCTCTTGGGTAAATTTGCTTCCTTTAGTTCTAGGGCTTCTAGGTTTGCTGTCAGGTTTCGAGTATATGCTCTCTCTAGTTTCTTTTTGGAGGCACTCAGGGGTATGTGTTTTCCTTCATTGTGTCCCATAAGTTTGGGTATGTTGTGGCTTCATTTTCATTAAACTCTAAAAAGTCTTTAATTTCTTTCTTTATTTCATCCTTGACCAAGTTATCATTGAGAAGAATGTTGTTCAGTTTCCACGTGAGTGTTGTCTATTATTTATGCTGTTATTGAAGATCAGCCTTAGCCCGTGGTGATCTAATAGGATGCTTGGGATCATTTCAATATTTTTGCATCTGTGGAGGCCTGTTTTGTGGCCAATTATATGCTCAATTTTGGAGGAGGTACCATGTGGTGCTGAGAAGAAGGTATATCCTTTTGTTTTAGGATAAAATGTTCTGTAGATATCTGTTAAATCCATTTGTTTCATAACTTCTGCTAGTGTCCATATGTCTCTGTTTAGTTTCTGTATCTGGGATCTGTCTATTGGTGAGAGTGGGATGTTGAAGTCTCCCACTATTATTTTGTGAGATGCAATGTAGCACAATCTTTTATTTTACCAGAATATGTCATGACACCTTCCAAAATATTGAAGCAACCAATGGTCATACCTGGCTATAAATCCTATGAGCCATAATAATAACCAGCAAGGCACGATAACCCCAAGGGTCCAGTAGTGACACTCAAGCCTTTTATTTTATTAATTAATTTTTTATACTTCATATTTTATTCCCCCATCTACCCTCCAACTCCTCCATATCCCATACCTCCTCCCCACACCTCTGTCTCCATGTGGATGGCACCACCCCCTACCCTACCTGACTGATTAATTCCCTGTGGCCTCCAGTCTCTTGAAGATTATGTGCATCATGTCTGAATGAATGGAGACCCAACAGTCTTCTATGGTGTGTGTGTTTGGGCCTCATATCAGCTGGTGTATGCTGCCTGTTTGGTGGTGCAGATTAATTGAGACTGCTAGTCTTCCTATAGGATATCCCTTCTCCTCTGCTTCTTTCAGTCTTCCCAAATTCAACAATAGGGCTCAGCTGCTTCTGTCCATTGGTTTGGTGCAAATATCTGAATCTGTCTCTATCAGCTGCTTGTTGGGTCTTTGAGAGGGCAGTCACACTAGGTCCCTTTTTGTGAACACTCCATAGCCACATTAATAGTATAAGTCCTGGGGCCTCCCCTTGAATTGGATCCCACATTGGACCTGTCACTAGACTTTCTTTTCCTCAGTATCCTCTCCATTTCCATCCCTGTAATTCTTTCAGACAGGAACAATCATGGGTCAGAATTGTGACTGTAGGATGGCAAACCTATCCCTCACTTGATGTCCTGTCTTCCTGCTGGAGGTGGGCTCTATAAATTCCCCCTCCCTGCAGTCAAGCACTTCATCTAAGGTGCCTACATTGGAGTCCTGAGAATCTCTCACTTCACAGGTCTTTGGTACATTCTGAAGGGTTCCCCCTTAGCCTTCTATTTCCCAAGGTTGCCTGTTTCCATTTTTTCTGCTGGCCCTCAGGTCTTCAGTCCTTTTTACTCACCCAATACCAGATCAGGTTCCCCTTCCCCCAATCACTCCCCCCCTCAATCCACTTTCCCTCACAGGTCCCTCCCTCACTCCCCACTTGTAATAGCTTTCTTCTCTCTCCCAAGTGGGACTGAGGTGTCCTCATTTGTGCACTTCAGCTTGTTCACCTTTTTGAGTTCTGTGGACTGTATCTTGAGTATTCTGTATTGTTTGTTTTTTTTTATTTTTCTTTTCTTTTTTGTTTGTTTGTTTGTTTGTTTGTTTGTTTTTAGCCTAATATCCAATTATTAGTGAGTACATACTATGCATGTCCTTTTGTGTCTGAGTTACCTCACTCGGGATGATATTTTCTAGTTCGATCCATTTGCCTACAAAGCTCAGGATGTCCTCATTCTGAATAGTTGAGTAGTATTCCATTGTGTAAATGAACCACATTTTTTATATCCATTCTCTGTCACAGGACATCTGGGTTGTTTCCAGCTTCTGGATATCACAAATAAGGCCACTATGAACATAGTGGTACATGTGCCCCTGTGGCATGATGGGGCATCTTTTGGCTATATTTCCGAGAATGGTATGACTATGTCTTCAGGTAGATCTATTTCCAATTTTCTGAGGAACCTCCAGACTGATTTCCAGAATGGTTGTATACAGTTTTCAATCCCACCAGCAATGGAGGAGTGCTCCTCTTTCTCCACATCCTGTCCAACATGTGTTGAAACCTGAGGTTTTGATTTTAGACATTCCAATTGGTGTAAGGTGGAGTCTCAGGGTAATTTTGATTTGCATTTCTATGATCACTAAGGACTTTGAACATTTCTTTAACTGCTTCTCAGCCATTCAAGATTCCTCAGTTTGAAATCTCAGTTTAGTTCTATAAACCATTTATTGATTGGGTTGTTTGGTTTTGTTTTGTTTTGTTTTGCTTTGTTTTGAAGTGTTAGCTTCTTGAGTTCTTTATATATTTTGGATATTAGCCCTCTATCAGATCTGGGATTAGTGAAGATTTTTTTCCCAATCTATAGGTTGCCAATTTGTCTTATCCACTATGTCCTTTGCCTTACAGAAATTTTAGGTTTCATGAGGTCCCATTTATCAATTCTTGATCTTTAAGCATGAGCCATTGGAGTTCTGTTTAGGAAATTTCCCCCTATGCCAATTAGTTCAAGGTTCTTTCCCACTTTTTTTCCATTAGATTCAGTGTATCTGGTTTTATGTTGAGGTTTTTGATTACTTGGACTTGAGCTTTGTACAAGGTGAAAAATATGAGTCTATTTTCATTCTTCGGCATACAGACAGTTAGACCAGCACCATTATTGAAGATGCTTTCTTTTTTCAACTGCATATTTGTGACATCTTTGTCAAAAAATTAAGTGACTTTAAGTGTGTGGTTTTATTTCTGGGTCTTTTTCCTTTTTATTTATGATTATTTTCTTTATTTACATTTCAAATGCTATCCCTAAAGTTCCCTTTATCCCCCCCCCGCCCTGCTCACCTACCTACCCACTCCCACTACTTGGCCCTGGCCTTGCCCTGTGCTGGGTCCTATAAAGTTTACAAGACCAAGGGGCCTCTCTTCTCAATGATGCCCGATTAAGTCATTTTCAGCTACATATGCAGCTAGAGAATTGAGCTCAGGGGGTACTGGTTAGTTCATATTGTTGTT
>NC_034608.1:13012917-13013896 GCF_900095145.1 Mus pahari | reverse complement strand
GAACAACAATATGAACTAACCAGTACTCCCAGAGTTGGTGCCTCTAGATGCATATGTAGCAGAAGATGGCCTAGCCAGCCATCATTGGGAAGAGAGGCCCCTACATCTTGCTAACTTTATATACCCCAATACAGGGGAATTCCATGGCCAAGAAGTGGGAATAGGTGCGCAGGGGAGCAGGGAAGGGGGAGGGTATACAGAACTTTTGAGATAGCATTTGAAATGTAAATAAAGAAAATATCTAATACAAAAAAAAGTTGAAGAAAAAATGGAAAGATCTCCCATATTCATGGATCGGCAGGATTAATGTAGTAAAAATGGCTATTTTGCTTAAAGCAATCTATAGATTCAATGCAGTCCACATAAAAAATTCCAAGTCAGTCTTCACAGAGTTTGAAAGAGCAATTTGCAAATTCATCTGGAATAACAAAAAAATCTGGGATATCAAAAACTATTCTCAACAATAAAAGAACTTACGTGGAATCAACATCGCTGAGCTCAAGCTATACAACAGAGCAATTGTGCAAAAAAAAAAAGGAAGGAAGGAAGGAAGGAAGAAAGAAAGAAAGAAAGAAAGAAAGAAAGAAAGAAAGAAAGAAAGAAAGAAAGAAAACAAAAGAAAAGAAAAGAATTGAAAAGAAAAGAAAGAAAAGAAAAGAAAAGAAAAAAGAAAAGAAAAGAAAAGAAAAGAAAAGAAAAGAAAAGAAAAGAAAAGAAAAGAAAAGAAAAGAAAAGAAAAGAAAAAAAAGAATGTACTGGTACAGTGACAGACAAGTAGATCAATAGAAGACCCAGAAATGAACCCACACACCTATGGTCACTTGATCTTTGACCAAGGATCTAGAACCATCCAGTGGAAAAAAGACAGCATTTTCAACAAATAGTGCTGGCACAACCGGTTATTATCATGTAGAATTTGCATCAATCCATTCTTTTCTTCTTGTACAAAGTTCAAGTCCAAGTGGATCAAGGACCTCCA